>NC_133469.1:26179000-26481222 GCF_048565385.1 Saimiri boliviensis | reverse complement strand
CCCATCTCAAAAAAAAAGCTGAAAGAAAAGAACTCTGTCACCAAAAGCCATGTACCATGTGATTTTGTGAAAAGTCCAGAAAAGACATATCCATAGAGACGGACAGCAGACTGGTGGCTGCCAGGACTAGGGGAAAAAGCAGATGTGGAGAGAGTGCTAATTGGTACAGGGTTTCTTTTGGGGGTGATAAAAATGATCTGCTATCAGTGATGATGACCGCACAACTCTGAGATGATACTAACAACCACTGAATGGTACACTTTAAATGGGTGAACTCTATAGTATGTGAATAAAGCTGTTAGTGGGATAGAAAGGGGAAGAACAGGACTGACCGACGTGTGGAATGAAACCATCCTCAGTAATAAAAACGAATGTGCCATCAGTACACACAACTTGCATGAATTTCAAGTGCATTATCAAAGTGACAGAAGCCAGAGCCGAAAGGTAACACACTCTACGATTCCATTTATATGACATTGGGAAAGGCTAAACTGTAGGGAGAGAAAGCACATCAGTGGTGGCGTGGGCTGCAAGTGGGAGAAATGCCTACAGGAACAAGGGGTAATGCAAGTTTCTGGGGTGACGGGCCTGCTGTGTACCATGACTATGGTAATGGTTACAGAATGCTGTCACACCTCACAGAACAGTGTACCTAGAAGAGGTATTTCACTGTCTGTAAATTACATCTGAATGCACAAACATGCACATACATGATGACATCTTTCAAATCTTCAATTTTTTTTTTTCTTTTTGAGACAGGGTCTTACTCAGTCACCCAGGGTGGAGTGCAGTGGCACAATCATGGCTCACCGCAACCTCCACCTCCCACAGGCTCAAGAAATCTTCCCATCTCAGTTTCTCAAGTGGCCAGAACTAAAAGGTCTATGCCACCATGCCCAGCTAATTTTTAAATTTTTTTGTAGAGATGGGGTCTCACTTTGTTGCCCAGGCTGGTTTCAAATTCCTGGGCTCAAGCAATCTTCCTGCCTCAGCCTACCAGTGCTGGGATTACAGGTGTGAGCCACTGCACCCAGCCTAAGTCCTTAAGATTTTTGAAAAAGAACAGAAAATTCACAAGGTAAGTATTTTTGTTTTATCTTCAACCCCAAATTTCTTTTTCCTAGGGTAAAAATAACTATAATTGGAAATTGGTTGAAACAAAAGGGGAGTTGGTTGAAAAACAAACAGCTGAAAGTGGGTGGGGGCAAATAACGTAAAAATCTGATGTGAGAAAAATACATTGAGTGGGGGCGCAGTGGTGCATGCTGTAATCCCAGTTACTCTGGAGGCTAAGGCAGGAGGATGGCCTGAGGCCAGGAGGTCGAGACCAGCCTGGACAACACAGCAAGACTTCACCTCTTGGCCGGGCGCGGTGGCTCAAGCCTGTAATCCCAGCACTTTGGGAGGCCCAGGCGGGTGGATCACGAGGTCAAGAGATCGAGACCATCCCGGTCAACATAGTGAAACCCTGTCTCTACTAAAAATACAAAAAATTAGCTGGGCATGGTGGTAAGTGCCTGTAATCCCAGCTACTCAGGAGGCTGAGGCAGGAGAATTGCCTGAACTCAGGAGGCGGAGGCTGTGGTAGCTGAGATTGTGCCACTGCACTCAAGCCTGGGTAACAAAAGTGAAACTCTGTCTCAAAAAAATAAAAATTAAAAAAATAAATAAATAAATAAATTAGCAAACAAATCATGAAATCTGTACACCCACGTTCCTGCCAACATTATTCACAATAGCCAAAAGGTGGAGGCAACCCAAAGGTCTACTGGCGGATGGATAAACAAAATGTGATGTGTATCTGTACAATGGAATATTACTCAGCTTTAAAAAGAAAGGAGATCCTAATGCATGCTACAACACTGATGAACCTTGAGAACATGACGCCATGTGAAACAGGCCAGGCACAAAAGACGAAAGCTGTGTGAATGCACTCACGAGGTACCCCGAGTAGTCAAATCCATACAGAAAGTAGAACAGTGGTTGCTTCAGGGAGGGGAAACGGAGAGCTTATATTTAATGAGTCCAGAAGTTTTTGTTTGCTTGGTTTTTTTCTTAACATGGAGTCTCCCTCTGCTGCCCAAGCAGGAGCACAGTGGCCTCATCTCAGTTCACTGCCACCTCCGTCTCCCGGGTTCAAGCGATTCTCCTGCCTCAGCCTCCTGAGGAGCTGGGATTACAGGTGCCCACCACCATGCCCAGCTAATTTTATTGTTATTTTTAGTAGACAGGGGGTTTCACCACGTTGGCCAGACTGGTCTCAAACTCCTGACCTCAGGTGATCTGCCTGCCTCAGCCTCCCAAAGTTCTGGGATTACGGGCGTGAGCCACCACACCCAGATGAGTCCAGCGTTTTAGCTGCGCAAGATGAAAACATTCAGAGATAGATGGTGAACAACAAACGTTCAGAGACAGATGGCTGCACAACGTGAATGTACTTAATGGCACTGAACTGTATTATTTTTAAATGGTTAAGATGGTAAATTTTATGTTATGTGTATTTTACGTCAATTAAAAAAATATAAAATCAAATGAAAAATCCCAGTGACCATTCCCCGCAGTCTGCCGTGCGTGCTCTGGGCCTGGTGAGTGGGGGTCACAGCCCTCAAAGCTTCAGTGTCACACAGACAGGGCACAGGGGAAGGAGGACAAGGCTCTCAAGGGGCAAGGGCTGCTCTCCTGCATGCCAGCTGGGTCGATTCCAGCCCGAGGTTCTCACGAATGCCAGGGGGCCCAACTGAGGTTTTTGAACAGCTGCCCACACAAGCCTTGCAAGGTACCAGCTGAAGCGTGAAGCTCCACAAACACAAAGCTCCAGCGTGTCTATTTTGCACAGACACAAAACATCATGCTGTCAGGACGGGTGCTTGCCAGGAGCCGATGAGCCAAAGCAAAGGTGGGTACAGGTGGGTACACCTGCCTCAGCCAGAGCAGCCGGGGTCTGCTGCCCAGCTGTGTGTGTGGGGTGCTCCGTTCAGGGAATGTGCATAGGCCTGTAGGTGCCACAGGAACACTTGGGGTATAGGGCACTGAGCAGGGCCTATGGAAGTCGCATACTCCACGCTCACCCCAACCTCCATGCAGAAGCTTTCTCTGGCCTCTGGGAGTTAACACCAGACCACCCCACATCATCACCAGCTGGTCTCTCACCCCAACGCCTTCTGCCAGCTATCCCAAGTGTCCGAGAAACCTGCGGCAGGCCAGGCTGCTACCCTCTTCCATGCTTTCGTGACTGCCCCTGCTTGGAAGGCTTCTCCTCCTCTCCTACGATGGCCTAACACATTCCTTTTGTTTTTTTTAGAGACAGGGTCTTGCTCTGTCACCCAGGCTAGAGTGCGGTGGTGCAATCATAGCTCAATGCAGCCTCAAATCCTGGGCTCAAGCAATCCTCCCAATTTGGCCTCCGGAGTAGCTGGGACTATAGGTGTGCACCAAAACACCTGGCTAATTTATTTTTTTGTGAAAACAGGGTCTTGCTATGTTGCTTAGGCTGGTTTTAAACTTTTGGGCTCAAGCAACCCTCCCTCCTCAGCCTCCCAAAGTACTGAGATTACTATATATTACTTTTACGGCGAGGGGAGACCCAACTAATGGGCCATCCTCCCCATAATGTCTTCCTCCTGCTAACCCAGCAGAATTAGTCACTTCTTGGCACCTGGGTGGACCTCACTTCCATCCCAGCATCCCTTTATCAGCTGTTTTAAATACATGTCTATGGGTTACTTGTGGTCAAGGACAAAGTCAAGGCCTAAGCATTGTGCTTTGACCCCAGCTGGTGTTACATCAACTTCAAATGAACAGATGAGTAGCTGGAGGATGAATGGATGGATGAGTAGGTAATGAGTGAATGGATGCATGTTTGGATGGATAAGTGAAGAGTGAATAATGGATAGTTGAATGTTGAATGAATGGATGGTTGACTGAATGTTAGACAGAAGATGGATGGATGAACGGATGGAGGCATGGATGACAGAGCGATGAATACAATTAGCTGCATTGATAATGAATAAGGAACAGATGAATGGATGGTTGTACGAATGGTTGGATGGATGGGTGGATAGATGAACAGGTGATGGATAAATGAATAAATGTTTGGATCTCGGATGAATGATAAATGGATGGATAGATGGATGGCTTGGATGAATGATGGAACGGCTCAAGCATAGCTACCCCTTTCTCAGGAACATCTGCTGGTAGGAAACAGAGGAGCAAGTTTACTCACCCTGGGGTTTGAAAAGGTTTCTGGGTTTTAACACCCTGTTCTCTCAATGTGGAGGGTTTTTTTGGTACCTCTGATCAAAAAATGACTGTTTCCTTAAACTTTTTTACCCTGGAAAATTTCAAACAAACACAAAAGTAAGAGAGCAGAGCACTGTGAATGCCCATGTACCCCATCATTCGGCTTCAAGGTTTATTAGCTCATGGCCAGCTTTGTTTCCGTGAATATTCAGCTCTGAGAAGGCAGCAGAAAACAGGGAAGAGAAAGGGGACTTAGAAAACCAAGTGATCATCTCTCAGCCCAGCTCTTCCACCTCCGGCAACTTCCCCGAGGAAAGAATCCTTATGAGGCCTGGAAGACTGAACCTACCTGCCTCACAGGTTCTAGGAGAAAAGGTCCTGGGAGCTCCTGAGCACAGATGTGAGACGCCCACACCCGGCTCTGTCATCAGTTGCATCAATCACCGGCACTTCAAGCAGCTCACTGTGAAACACAGGTTGGCAAACTGCAGCCCACAGGCCACCAGCCGACTGCGACCTGTTTTCATGTGACTAGGCCCTAAGAATGCTTTTTATACCTTCACACGGTTACATTCTAAATGGTTATGTAAGTATCCACATAGTAGCCTCAATTTTGCCTCTCAGCCACAAAGATAAAATTAGTTACTATCTGGCCATTTAAGGAAAGTTCAGCCAATTCCAAAACTGTGGTGAAGTCAAAAAACCAAACCATTCTTGGTTCAGATCCAGGCTCTGCTGCCCTAGCTTCTTACCCTTCCCAGGCTCTGGCTGTCTGAGTATCCCCTTGGTGAGCAGCAACCACCAAGCTCCTTGCAGAAATAGAGCAAGGCTTGGATCCTGGAAGGTGAACGAGATCCCTTACAAAGCACAAGGCCAAACCCAAGCACAAAGCACAAGGCCAAACCCAAGCACAAAGCACAAGGCCAAACCCAAGCACAAAGTTCCAGTAAAGGGAGGGATCCTCTCTCTCCTGCAAGCCTGCCAGAGAGGGAACACTGGCAGATCTGTGTGAGGAGGAGGAGGAGGGTCTCCAAGAGTCAAAGTGCACCTTGAGACAGGCCCACCAAATGGAATATTCTGAAGGAAAGTGTGGCTTCCACCGAGGCATCTGTGTCCCACGGGAATGACAATGTTCAGCACCAGTGTCCTTCCTGTCCTTGTGCCCTTCAGACTGACCAGCCCATCTTCAGCACTGGCCAGCTCAGGCCCAAGACAGCCCCTACTCCAGCTGGCACTAAGAATGCTTGGAAAATACTAGCAGGCTTCCCCTGCAGGAAGGATACCTTGCCTTCCAATCCCAGGTGGGGCCTGCAAAAGGCTGGGAGGCCACTGGGGGACCTAGTCATCTGTGACAAAGCTAATGATGGCCCCAAAGTACCTAATGTGCCTGCACACTATAGCATAGAAATAAGGGTGGCCGCACACACATGCCTGCTCATCTCAGTGCTGGCCTCAGCACATGCATTCCTGACCAAGCAGGGCTGTGCTCTGGCTGGCAAGACACCAGCTGGCACTACTGGGCCTGCTGCTGCCAACCACCTGCCTGCACATCATCACCTCCACCCTGGCAGACGCCCCCATGCTGCCCTCTCCCCCATCCATGCTGACGGCAGGGCCTCTCACTGCCCACGCTCTGCACTCTGGCATACTGCCCCAGGTGATACCTGCACGGCCTCCGAAATCTGTTCCAGTACTGGTGGTGACTGTAGACTGGCCAGTGCGCAGTAAGGGAGGGCAACAAATCAGCCAGCAAGGCAGTGTCCTGGTTCCTGTTAAGGGCACACACAGAGGCCAGGTCCCCCTCGACCCACGTCACTGCTGGAAGCCGGACACAACTAGGATCTTACGGGAAGGCTGCTTTGGGATACCCACCAAGAGGGATTTCCAAATGTGCTGGAACTCAGAGTGACACGATCTAATTTTATTTGGAATCACAAAACTAATGGATCGTTTGTTGTTGTTGCTGTTTTTTGAGACAGAGGCTTGCTCTGTCACCCAGGCTGGAGTGCAATGGCACAATCTCGGCTCACTGTAACCTCTGCCTCCTGAATTCAAGTAAGTCTCCTGCCTCGGCCTCCTGAGTAGCTGGGACTACAGGCGCTTGCTACCACACCCACCTAATTTTTACATTTTTAGCAGAGATGGGGTTTCACCATACTGGCCAGGATGGTCTCAATCTCTTGACCTCGTGATCTGTCTGCCTCAGCCTCCCAAAGTGCTGGGATTATAGGCATGAGCCACCGCACCCAGCCAACTAATGGATCTGAAGACGCTACTGGTTCAGCTTCAACATTTACGAACAGGAATTCAGAGGCCCAAGGAGTCTATGAGAGTCACTGGAGTCAGCGTGGCAGCCAATGGCACAGCAAATACGGGCAACACAGAGCAAGAGAAGGAGCAAGCACAGGTCCCAGCTCCATGATCCATGAGCCGGGAGGGCTAAAACTCCTGAACTGCTGGCTGCCAGTTGTGAGCACTGGAAAATAAGATGGAACACCTTCCACAGTGTGGGACGACTAGTCAGTGCTGAAGAAGGAGCCATTCCTCCCCTTTCCTCCCCAAGCCCATGGCACCATGCTGCCCTCCCTCCAAACATGGTCTCACAATTATCTGCCCTCCCTCCGGCCAAGACCATCAAACCTATTGCCTGCACAGGGAGGTGTTTGTCCTGATACATCCAACAGCGTCTTCCTGTCCTGGCCCAGCTTCTGCCAGCCAAGTGCAGCCATGTAAGTCCCCCTCCCTTTGTAAAATCTCTTTTCTACCTTGGCCTTCTGCTTCCTTGGAGCTTCAGCGAAAGCCAGGCAGGAACTCCATGAGCCAGAAATAACTGGACAATGCTATCTGGCAAACCGAACCCATGATGCACGGAAGAGAAGCCAAAATGCTTTTCAGATTCAGTTACAAGCAGCCCACAACAGCAATAAACTAGCAAACTTCACAACAGATGAGGGGACAGCAAGTTCTTTCCCAACCAAGAAGCACAGAGCTGACAAAGAACTGAGTGTTACACAGCCAGTGGCCTCAGGAAGCCTCTCAGATGAGAGAGTAGACCAGTGTGACCCCACCTAGGGCCCCTCCCTATCGAGGCTGGGCTGTCTCGAGGGTCACCAGGGAACCGGGAATTACGGTGGGGCCCAGTCTAGCACAGACTCCTCTCACCCAACGCAAAACTTAATCTCAGATTCTGCTTCTCTGGAATGAAAATCCCACATCCCAGTTTTGGATTTTTGGAGGGTAAGGCCCCATACCGCTCAGACTTTTTAGCACTGGATGGAACTGCCTCAGTACAATCCTGCAAACAGAAGGAGGGCAAGGAAAAAGTCAAAGAACAGGCAACTAACCTTAAAGCCAAGGGCAAACCGGGGCAGGATTTCTGGAAGATGACTTGGCAGTGGACACCAAGGGTCTTAAGACCATCCACTTCTCTGATCTGGTAAATCCAGTGACAGAGGCCCACCATGTCACGGGCAGAAACTCATATAAAGAGGTATTCACTTGGTGGAGTATGGTGGCTCACACCTGTAATTTCAGCGCTTTAGGAGGTCAAGGCAGGCAAATCATTTGACTCCAGGAGTTTAAGACCAGCCTGGGCAACATAAACAAGACCCCGTCTTTACAGAAAGAAAAAACAAGATGAAAGTGGTGACGTGCACCTGTAGTCCCAGCTACTCAGGAGGCTGAGGTGGGAGGATCACGGAGGTCAAGGCTGCAGTGAGCTCTTATCACACCACCGCACTCCAGCGTGGGCGGCAGAACAAGACCCTATCTCCAAAAAAAGAAAAAAAGACTCATATACAAAAAATTCACTGAATGTAATGTAATCAATGTCACTAAATTGCACATTAAAAAATAGTTAAAATGAAGGCCAGGTGCAGTGGCTTATGCCTGCAATCCCAGCACGGGGAGGCTGAAGTAGGCAGATCACCTGAGCTCAGGACTTTGAGACCAGCCTGGCCAACATGGAGAAATGCTATCTCTACTAAAAATACAAAATTAGCTGGGCATGGTGGTGCATGCCTGTAGTCCCAGCTACTTGGGAGGCTGAGGCAGGATAACAACCTGAAGCCAGGAGGTGAAGGTTGCAGTGAGTCAAGACTGCACTCCAGCTTGGGCAACAAGAGTGAAACTCCATTTCAAAAAAAAAAAAAAAAAAAAGGGTTAAAATGGCCCAAGTGCCCATCAATGAATGATAGATTAAAAAATATGTATGCAGGCCGGGTGCGGTGGCTCAAGTCTGTAATCCCAGCACTTTGGGAGGCCGAGGCGGGTGGATCACGAGGTCAAGAGATCGAGACCATCCTGGTCAACATGGTTAAACCCCATCTCTACTAAAAATACAAAAAAAATTAGCTGGGCATGGTGGCACGTGCCTGTAATCCCAGCTACTCAGGAGGCTGAGGCAGGAGGATTGCCTGAACACAGGAGGCGGAGGTTGCGGTGAGCCGAGATCGCGCCATTGCACTCCAGCCTGGGTAACAAGAGTGAAACTGTCTCAAAAAAAAAAAAAAATGTATGCAAACAATTGAATTATTATTCAAGCTTAAAAAGGAAGGGATTCCGAAACACGTAAAACACAGATGAACTCTGGGGACACTATGTGAAATAAGTCAGTTACAAAAAGACAAATACAGCATGATTCCACTTATGTGTAGTAGTCAGATTCACAGACAGAAAGTAGAATGGTGGTTACAGGACTGGGGGAGAAGGGGAATGGAGCATTGTTGATTAACGGGTAGAAATGAGTACAGAGTTTCAGTTTTGCAAGATGTAAAGAGTTCTGGAGATGGATGGTAGTGACGCTTGCACAATGACGGGAATGTACTTACCACCGTTCAGCTGTGTGGCTAAAAATGGGCAATTTTATGTTGCGTTATTTACAATGATTTTAATTTTAGTGGTTAAAATGTCAAATCTGCCTGTAACCCCAGCACTTTGGGAGGCTGAGGTGGGTGAATCACCTGAGGTCAGGAGTTCAAGACCAGCCTGATCAACATGGTGAAACCCCGTTTCTACTAAATACAAAAAATTAGCTGGGCATGGTGGTGCATGCCTGTAGTCCCAGCTACTTGGGAGGCTGAGGTAGGAGAATTAATTGAACCCCGGAGGTGGAGGCTGCAGCAAGACTGTGCCATTGCACTCCAGCCTGGGCAACAAGAGTAGAACTCTCCAAAAAAAAAAAAAAAAGTCAAAATTGTATATATACATATTTTACCACAATTTTTTAAAATTAATAATGTAATAATGTGACCATTAAACTGGCTGCTGTAAATAGTTGAATTGTATGGTATATGAATTATCTCAGGGAAGCTGTTAAAAGAGAGAGATCACTGAAACATTATACGAACCAGCTACATAAAGAATCGCTCAAAATGTCCAACAAAAACTTATTAAACCATAACTCCATTACAAAGTAATAATATGGCCTTTAAAATAATATTTCCAAAAGACTAATACATGGAAATGCTCACATTAACTAGCAAAGGCCGGACACCCAACTACACAGCAACATCTCAAGTATATACAAAAATTTCACACATCATTATCTCAAAAATTGGCAAGAAAATTAAATCTTCCTTCACACTACGCAGGAACCTTCTCCATGAAGAGATCTGCTCCCACTCCACACGTCAGCCTTTCAAAATCTGCAGCCAGTGTCCACAGACTCCCAGAAACCGAAGGGACAAACCCTGATGGCTAGAGTCAAGTCACCCAGGGAGCTTTTCAAAAAACCCCGGACTCGCTGGGAAGAGAGAAGCCAACAGCCGCATGTGAACTGCTTATGAACAGGGTAGGGCTCTAGAAGGGGCCTCCAGCCAATGCCAACAAGAAAATGGGGACTCAGTCCTACAACTGCCAGGATGTAAGCACTGCTCACAACCCAGGTGAGCTTGGAAGAGGACCCCAAGCCCCGGGGGGAATGTAGCCCTGGCCAGCACCTCAACTGCAGCCCAAGGAGAACCCGAGCAGAGGAGCCAGCTCCACTGGGCCCAGAAACCGTGACATCAAAAAACAAAACAAACTCATGAATCAGACTCTCTGGGGTGGCCAGCTGTGCATGTGTGTGTGTGTGTGTGTGACTTTTTAACTACATGGGCGGCCAGGTTAGGGGCCTCTGCCAGGCTAAATGCTTCTATTTCCTGTAACTACTCTGTTCCTTGGGCTTAGCAACACCAAGTACTGGAGACGCAGACCTGGACACATCTATCAGCACCATGAAAGACTTGGGCTCCTAATGCCACGTACCAGCCTACTGGCTGGTAGAAGTGAAGACACCCCCCATCCTTTTTCCAAATGAACAGCCCAGCCCAGCCTTTAAAAAGCCCCCTTGGTCAGGGATAGTGGCTTATGCTTATAGTCCCAGCACTTTGGGAGGCTAAGGTGGGTGGATCGCTTGAGCCTAGGAGTTTGAGACTGGCATGGGCAACATGGAGACACCTCATCTTTACAAAAAAAAAACACACACACACACACACACACACACAAAAATTAGCCATACATGGTGGCATGTGCCTGGAGTCCCAGCTACTCAGAAAGCTCAAGTGAGATAATCACCTGGGCCTGGGGAGGTTGAGTCTTCAGTGAGCTGTGGTCACACCATTGCATTCCAGCCTGGGTGACAGAGTGAGACTCTGTCTCAAAAATTTTTTTTTAATTAAAAAAAAGTTAAAAGCCCCCTTGTAGCCTGGGCAACATAGTGAAACCCTGTCTCTACTAAAAAATTTAAAAATAAAAGAAAATTTTTTTAATGGTGGTGCATGCCTATAGACCCAGCTACTTGAGAGGCTGAAATGAGAGGACTGTTTGAGCCCAGGAGGTTGAGGTTGCAGTGAGTCGTGATTGTGCCACTGCACCAGCCTGGGCAACAGAGCAAGACCCTGTCTCTAAATAAATAAATAAATAAATAAACCCCCTTTGAGCTTCAAACCAAAACAGCTCTGGGAAAATATAAGCCAGGGACAGACTAGCAGTCCTAAACCACCAGCTTGGGGCCACCCTAGGTATCTGAGCCCATGCGGTGACACCTACATATCTGAGGATGTTCCCCAGGGGGAAGTCCTGCTCCAGCCTTTGATGTCCAAGGTCTCATTTACAGTCATGCCCCATCATGCTTCATCTTAAAATTCAATGAAGTGACCCACCTCCCTTGGGAACTACTCCAATTAATTCACAGACTTGAGGGCAAGGGGAAAAGGAGACACAAAGAAGAAATATCCATTTCTCCACCTCCTGTCAGATCTATCCCCTGTACTCACGGGGACAAAGGAGACAGGGTGCCCCAGTCCTACCACCACCTTCCCCAGCATCCCAACAGCTGACTGCAATCGTTTCCACCCATGCAATTAGGGTGCAGGTCCCTAGCTGGTTTTTTGGGGGCCCAGCTGCCTAGCCCAAGGCAGCAGAAGATACTTCCACCAGGCTTCCTGAGGCATGAGAACAAAGCACCTCTCCCAGCCCACCAGCCCATCCCCATCAACCTTCCTGGACTTCCTTGCCAGAGTTTCTGGAACTGGAGACTGCAGACTTAGCGGGATAAATAAGCAACCGCAGGGCTCACAAGGGTGGAGGAAGCCAGGAGATGACACAGGCATGCGGGGAGCGAGTCTCTGAAGCTTCCTCAGACACCCCTTTCTAGAGCCTTCCTGACTCCTGCACAGAGAAGACTCTACTGCAGCGACTAACACCATCTGGCCACTAAAGAAATGCCACAGGAGAGGAAACCAGACTTATGTTAATAATCACAACCTGCATTTGTTAGGGCCAAATTCTTTTTTTTTTTTTTTAAGACACGGTTTTGGTGTCACCCAGGCTGGAGAGCAATGGTGTGATCTTGGCTCACTACAACCTCTGCCTCTCAGGTTCAAGCGATTCTCCAGCCTCAGCCTACGAAGTAACTGATATTATAGGCGTGTGCCACCATGCCCAGCTAATTTCTGCATTTTTAGTAGAGACAGGGTTTCACATGTTGGCCAGGCTGGCCTTGAACTCCTGACCTCAGGTGAACTGCCTGCCCCCGCCTCCCACAGTGATGGGATTGCAGGTGTCACCCACCATGCCTAGCCCTGTTAGGGCCAAATTCTTTTTTTTTTTTTTAAGGTGGGGTTTCACCATGATGGCCAGGCTGGCCTTGAACTCCTGACCTCAGGTGATCCACACATCTCGGCCTCCCAAAGTGCTAGGATTACAGGCGCGGGCCACAGCGCCCGGCCGTTAGGGCCAAATTCTAACAGTACCTTACCTGCTGCTCCAGGGAATAAGGGCAGGTCCACGAGACTGCTCCAGGACAAGATGCCTCCCCTGGGTGGGTTCCATGAGCTGGTCCCGTGCACAGCAGTCCTGGACCCCAGACCCTCACCCTGACTCCACAGCTCCGAAAGGCCAGGCTCCGCCCCAGGCACCACCAGCAGGGTGCTAAGCACCACTTTCCTCTCCACTTACCCATGGCCACCAGCCACGGGGATCAGCTGCCATGGCCACCCTTTCCCTTCCCTCATCTGCGGTGGCCTCCCACCATAACAACACCTTCAAAGCACAGCCACAGCACATCAAGCGCATGGACTGGACCCCTGCAGAGCCACATCAGCCCTGATCACTGCTCAGTAGTAACCTGCCACTCCTCTGCGGGGCCACCCACCTTCCCACAGACCCACACACATCACTCAACTTTCTAGAGCCCCCTACTTGGAATGATCTCCCCCTGGGACTCTGGCCCACCAGTCCCCTCCTTGGCATGCAGACAAGGATATGGCCCTGTCCCTGCAACACAGCAGGCCCTGGCTTCTGCCCTCTGTCCCATAACCCTAACAGTCACGTCCTTTTAGCCTTTCTGCAACATAAACTCCCCCACTTCTTTCTCTCATGTGACCTCCCTCCGTATGCAAGGCCTGCGGGCCTGCTCCAGCCCTCCACTCCACACACCCTCTGCGACCCCAGCTTCCATCCTTCCTCTTCATTCCTGGGCTGGTCCTCTCTCCAAAAGGCCCATCCTGAAGCCCTCCAGCACAGCCCTCACCATCCCCAGGCTCACACAGCCTCCCTTTCTGTCACCCGCTTCCCAGAATCAGCTCATATTCCTTGTCCTCTCCATCTCTCCCCACTCCTCCCCACCTTCCCTCAAGACAACAGCTACAGGTACCTGACTCCCCCTGGACCATCACACACACTTCTGCCAAACTCACCTTCACAAGGGAAAGCTCCAAAGGCATCCCCTCTCCTACTCAACAACCGTCTGTGGCTCCCTGTTATCCTCAGAGAAAGCACAACACCCTCCGCCTGGCTTCTGAGATCCACACAGGATGACCCCAATTCTCCTATCCACCCTCACCTCCCCTGCAGCCTACATTTTACGCCAATTCTCCAACTAGAGTCTGCTACTTTCTGAGCACACAGTTGGCCCTCCACAGCCTCAGGTTCCACAGCCGCAGATTCAAGCAACCTCAGAATGAAACTATTTGAAAAGAAATAACCAACAATAAAAATAATACAAATATAATAACAATACAGTATAACAACTGCTTACAAGGCATTTATATTGTATCAGATACAGCCATATCTAGCTTAAAAGAGGATATGCTGAGAAATGTATCATTAGGCAATGTCATCTTCATGCAAACATTGGAGTGTACCTACACAAACCTAGATGACAGCTTACTACACACCTAGGCTACACGGTACAGCCTATTGCTCCTGGGCTACTAATCTGCACAGCATGTGACTGTACTGAATACTGTAAGCAATCGTGACACACTGTTATTTGTGTTTCTAAACATATCAAAATGTACAAACGGTACAGTAAAAATACAGTATTATAATTTTTCGGGACCACCATCGTTAACCAAAATGTCATTATGTGGTGCATGACTAATATATGTAATCTCAAGATGATTTAGGGTGTACAGGCAGATGTGTATAGGTTATATGCAAAAGCTAGCTATGGGCCGGGCACGGTGGCTCAAGCCTGTAATCCCAGCACCTTGGGAGGCCGAGGCAGGTGGATCACGAGGTCAAGAGACCGAGACCATCCTGGTCAACATGGTGAAACCCCGTCTCTACTAAAAATACAAAACATTAGCTGGGCATGGTGGCGCGTGCCTGTCATCCCAGCTACTCAGGAGGCTGAAGCAAGAGAATTGCCTGAACCCAGGAGGCGGAGGTTGCGGTGAGCCGAGATCGCGCCATTGCAATCCAGCCTGGGTAACAAGAGCGAAACTCCGTCTCAAAAAAAAAAAAAAAAAGCTAGCTATGCCATTTCACATAAAGACTTGAGCATGCAAGGATTCTTGGACCCCCCCAAGGACCGGGGTCCCCAACCCCTGGGTCCACTGCCTGTTAGGAACTGGGTCGCACAGCAGGAGAGCGGTAGGCAGAGGCTGAAGCTTCATCTGTATTTACAGCTGCTCCTCATCACTCCATTACCGCCTCAGCGTTACCTCTGGTCAGCTCAGCAGCTGCCTTAGATTCTCATAGAAGCACGAGCCCTATTGTGGCCTGCGTATGCGCGGGATCTACATTGTGCGGGCCCCTTATGAGAATCTAGTGCCTGATGATCTGAGCCGAAACAGTGTCATTCCAAAACCATCCCCTAACCTCTAGTGCGTGGAAAAATTGTCTTCCGTGAAACTGGCCACTGGTGCCAAAGAGGAAGGGGGGGACGGCTGCCTAAGGGAGTCCTGGAACCAATTCCGTACGGATACCGAGGGACAACTGTCCTGAATGATTCCAATCCCTGAGTCTTGCCCACATTCCCTGCCTGGAACACCCTCCCCTCCACAACCTCTTCCCCTGAGAAACAGGGTAGAGGTGAGGTTTCCCTTCCGCACACCCATTGGTGCTGATCCATCCACAGAGCCTCGCCACTTGCCCCGTTACGTTATTTTAGGTGCCTGCTTGTCCTGGCTCCCACCCTGGCCTAGCGGCTCCTGGCACCTAGTTAAGGAGTGAGTCCAAGCCATTTCCTTCTCTGCCTGCACATCCAGAGGGACGCTGGCACTGAACAAACCCCTCCTGAAGATCAGCGTTTTCCCATCAACTCTGTCACTTACAAAACGCCGGAGGCTTCACACTACCCAACTGCACACTGACCATCTTTCCATTTTTGTGGAGATTTGAAGATGGTAATGATTTTTTCTTACTTACTTGAGATGGAGTCTCGCTCTGTCACCCAGGCTCAAGTGCAGTGGCACGATCTCGGCTCACTGCAACCTCTGCCTCCCAGGTTCATGCAATTCTCCTGCCTCAGCCTCTTGAGTAGCTGGGATTACAGGTGCCCGCCATCATGCCCAGTTAAGTTTTGTACTTTTAGTAGAGATGGGCTTTTCCCACATTGGTCAGGTGGTCTCAAACTCCTGACCTCAGGTGATCCACCCACCTTGGCCTCCCAAATTGCTGGGATTACAGGCATGAGCCACTGCGCCCGGCCCTTTTTCTTTTTTAACGTTGTACCTGTTATGAAAAAAACATGATTTTTACTTCATTTTTTGAGACAGAGTCTTGCTCTGTCACCCAGGCTGGAGTACAGTGACAAGATCTCGGCTCACTGCAACCTCTGCCTCTCAGGTTCAAACAGTTCACCTGCCACAGCCTCCTTGAGTAGCTGGGATTACAGGTATGCGCCAACAGACCCAGCTTATTTTTGTATTTTTAGTAGAGATAACAATTAGCCACGTTGGCCAGGCTGGTCTTGAACTCCTGGCCTCAGGTGATCTGCCAGCCTCAGCCTCCCAAAGTGCTGGGATTTACAGGCATGAGCCACCACTCCCAGCCGAAAAAAAGCAATGGTTTGTATGTGTATTTATTTGCTTTTTAGAGACAGGGTCTTGCTTGCTTTGTCGTCCAGGGTGGATGGAGGGCAGTGTTGCAGTCACAGCTTGCTCCAGCCCTGAATTCCTGGACTCAAGCCATCCTACCACCTCAGCCTCCAGAAAAGCTGAGATTACCAGCACATGCCACCGTACGCAGCTCACTTTTAAATTCTTCGTAGAGATGGGGTCTTGCTATGTTGCCCACGCTGGTCTCAAATTCCTGGCCTTAAGAGATCCACCCATCTCAGCCTCCCAAAGGGCTGGAATTGCAAGCATGAGCCACCACACCTAACCCAGCAAGTTTTCAAATCAAGAGTATCTGAAAAGCAGGTTTTAGGTGGTAACAATCCATGTCTCCAAACACAAATGTGGACAATTTTTATCTATGTTCCTAAGGAATAAAGTGGAAAGCTTTCGGAAGTCGAAATTCATAAATGAGGTCCATTTCTCACTCTTCAGATTTCAGCAAAAATGAACAGTGCTTCTGCACACTCCCACAGAGCGAACAGGCTACACTGACCATCCACTTAACCAGGGTGATTCACAAAACCAGAGCAGGACTCCCAAGCAGTCAGACGGCGGCTCCTAGCCCAGCACAACCACCTTGTGCCTCAGGGACAGAGAACTGGACGTGGGCACTACCAGCCCACCCTTTGCACCCCTGGGCTCACACCCATGCATCACTTCATAATACTTGAGGGGACCGTGAAACAAAGATAATCCTATCTACCCAGCTAGGGAAGGAGTCAAATGATCCCTGGGGGTGGCTTGAGCCCTCCACCTAAAACCTCCAAACGCTCAGCTAAGGGGGTTCTCGAAACTCGTCCAAAGGGACACCTGTCAGGGAAGATATTCTGCAAAATGCAGCAGGCCACACAAAGTGCCATCTGCCCAGCTCCCTTGAGCACAGGTCAGCTCAGCCTCTTTGGGGCTTGCTGCCCAGGGCCACCCAACAAGGCAAGGAAAGGCTAGACGGAAAAATCAAGGTGCTGGCAGACTCGGTTTCTGCTGAGGGCTTGCTTCCTGGTTCATAAACGGCATTTTCTCACCGTGTCCTCATATGTGAGAAAATGTGAGAGGCTCTCTGGGGTCTCTTTTAATAAGGGCACTAATCGCATTCATGGGGGTGCCACCCTCATGACCTAATCACCTTCTGAAGAGCCTACCTCCCAATACTGTCACCTCTGGGGTTAAGGTTTAAAAACAGGAGGCCGTGCCCAGTGGCTCATGCCTGTAATCCTGGCATGTTGGGAAGCCGAGGAAGGCAGATCACCTGAGGTCAGAAGTTTGGGGCCAGGCTGCTCAACATTGTGAAACCTCATCTCTACTAAAAATACAAAAAAATTAGTCAGGTGTGATGGCACGCGCCTGTACACAGTCCCACCTACTCAGGAGGCCGTGGCACAAGAATTGCTTGAACCTGGGAAGTGGAAGGTTGCAGGAGCCGAGATCTCACCACTGCACGCCAGCCTGGGCAATAGAGTGACACACTGTCTCAAAAAAAAAAAAGTGGTGGGGGGGAGGACACAAACATGTAGTCCATTGCATAACCTTTAAAATGTAAGAATTCCACTTACCCAGGGGGACTATGGGAGGAGAATGAAGGCCCTGGCACACCCCTGGGTCCCCCCCGGAGCTCATACTGGTCATGCAATGGCTGACCAAATGGGTAAAATGTCCATACTAAATTATGCATTTCTCCTCTCAAATTTTTTGCTAAGTGGTGTTCAATCGACTGGCATTAGATGCATGGGCAGGAGAGTCCATAAGACCAGACAGGAGGCCAGATGGTCTGCGCCCGCCACTCCCACGAAGCCCCCAAGGGGAAGGGTCGTCCTCTCCAGCTGACAGCAGCCAAGGGAGAATTAAGTCCCTGTGCGAGGCCACACTATGGCAAGTGCCAGGGCTCCGGGCAAGTCCAGATCTTTTCCCTTCAAAGCCTGCATTCTTTCCCTAAGTCAGCATATGTTGCCTGTAGGCTGCTTCGAATGCTCACCAATACTTTTGTCACGTGCAGAAAATCTCTCCCTACTCTACTGGCATACCAACTGACCCCGGCAGCACTTTAAAAATGGAAGCATGTCAGGCCTTTCAAGCGAAGTGAATCTTCAAAAGCTCTTCTTGAGCCAACAGTGGCACTTGAGTGGAGGAGGTGCTCAATTCCTGGCTCTGCCTGGAGCGCTCGCTCTCGCGTGCGCGCGCTCTCTCTCTCTCTCTCTCTCTCTCTCTCTCTCTCTCTCGCTGCTGCATGAGGCCCCCCTCGGCTATGTCCTGGCCTTGCCTAGAGATGGTTCCTTCCCCGAGCTCCCTGGTCACTCCTCCGGCACTCTGGGCCCTGCATCTGGCCCTGTGCACACACAGGTGGCTACCTCCGGGTATCTCCGCTACATCTTCCAAGCCAGACCTTGTCCCTCTGGTCCTCCCAGAACCTGCACTGCTCATCACTGTCAGCAGCGGGTCAGCGTTCACAGCCCTTGACAGTCGGTGGGAAAAGCAGATTGATGGACGGTGCCCTTCCAACAGTTCTGCGTTCTTGCCACACAACTTGCTGGAGAAGCCTTAGCAAAGTGTCCCAGAAGGACAAGAGTCAGGAAATCTCTTACCTTGGAGAATTGCAAAATTACAGAGGGGAAAAATTCCTCAACGGCTGAGGCCTTCGAGGCGCAGACTAAAGGCTGCAGCCAGATGATTTCCATCATGGCACTTAGGTTAATGAGGCTGTCTTCCCACCAGACCAAAGCTAACCTGCCAGAAGGCCTGCCTGAGCGTACTGAGCACCATCTGTGCCCAACGCAGCAGGTGCCCAAAACTGGTTTGCTGAGCAACTGAGCCAGGTCTCCACCTCTGCGGAGTCATTCTGTGTCTGTTCTCATGTGATTAACACAACCACTCAGTCTGAGGAGAGAGGCAGCACCAGCCCCTCCACCAACCACTTGACCTTGGGCAGGTTACTCCAGGCCAGACTGTCGCACACACCCGCAGACCCAATCGGTGGAGGGAGTATAATTATAATACTCCTGCTGCTCCAGCCACTTTACAAGAATCTTTCGAGAGACTATGAAGCAGCTTCCATGAAAGTCCTATTTACATCAGAGGGGTGTCCGGTCTTCACGCCCCAAGCCCAGGAAGGCGGGTCTATGAATGTGCTGGCTGCTCTGCCCGTGGGCACCATCCACCATCCACATCCATAGTCATTTTGCAAGGTCCTGGCAGCAAGAGCTAGAATCTAAGACAGCTAATTAGCAGGCCCCAGTCTGAGGATTCGGGAAGCTCTCGAAGGGAGAGCCAGGGAGGACCAACCATCGGCAAAGAAGGAAATAGAACCAGCCGGAAAATCTCCAAAGCCAACAAGTTTCATCGCTGGGTGACCTATATCACTACACCCCCCAAAACCTATCACCACTTACTAGATAGGATTAAGTGGGGTTGGGCCAGAACAGGAAGGTCTGAACAAATACAAATATCAGAGATGGCGTGTATCATTCCATCTTCACCTTGCAAACACCCACCGGGCCTCAGACACAGACAAACCTCCATGGGCTCAGGTGAACCATCATATCAAACACCATTAAAGGGCCACTGTGGTCCGTCCCACAGGACACCACAGCAGGGCATACTCTGTGCTTGTCTTAAAGATCCCATCACCCTAAAGAAGGAAGCCAGACAGACAAAGGATTAACAGGAAACAGCTGCAAATATACCGTTAAAGAAAGAGGCAGGGGAAAATGCTTTCACATTAGAAAGGTTTTATGTTTGTTGTTCCTATTATTATTTATTTTTTTTAAAGACAAGGCCAGCTGGGCATGGTAGCTCACACCTGTAATCCTAGCACTTTGGGAAGCAGAGACGGGTAGATCATGAGGTCAGGAGTTCAAGACCACCTTGGCCAAGATGGTAAAACCGTGTCTCTACTAAAAATACAAAAAATTTAGCCAGGCATGGTGGCGGGTGCCTGTAATCCCAGCTACTTGGGAGGCTGAGGCAGAGAATTGCTTGAACCACAGAGGCGGAGGTTGCAACAAGACAAGGCCCTTGGAGATAAGCCTTTCCATAAATCCATGAATAAAGCCAAGAAAGGATTTCCATGAAAACAGTGCCAGGCACATAGCAGATGCTCAATAAATACCTTTGAGTGATTGGATACAGAGAGGTGGTCACCTTGGATTTTAAAAAAGGGACATAAAAACCAGGATAAAGAGGAAAGAGACAGAAAAAGTTGTGTTAATAATAAATTCAGACTGGGTGCAGTGACTCACATCTATAACCCTAGCACTTTTGGAGGCCGAGGTGGGAAGGATCACTTGAGGCCAGGAGTTCAAGACCAGCCTGAGCAACAAAGCAAGATCCTGTCTCAACAAAAACTAAAAATCAGCCAGGCACGATGGCATGCACCTGCAGTCCCAGCTACTCAGGAGGGTGAGGAGAGAGGATCGTTTTAGCCCGAGAGTTTAAGGCTACTACGGTGAGCTACGATCGTGCCACTACACTCCAGCCTGGACAACAGAGCAAGACCCTTTATCTATTTCATTTAAAAGTAATAAATTTTAAAGAAAAAAATTAAAGAAGCAAAGGAAAGAACCGTAGCAGTGATCCATTCCTACCCCTACTTTTTGGATGTGGAGAGAGATGGCAGCACCTGAAGCTTTAGCACGAGGCCCTCCTGATGCCCGGCTCAGTGCCCTCTATACCCTGCTAGGCTGCCTAACCCCACGTGATGCTTGACTCACATTCCTCCTAACACGGCTGGGGGAGCTGGCACAAGCACCCTCTCTCTCTGCCTGGAAGCCCTTTTCTCTGCTGCCCAGGAAGGGACTCACCAAGTGTTACAAGCTAAACCACGCATCACCCCCATATGTTAAAGTTCTAACTCCCAGTACCTCACAATGTGACTGTATTTGGAAATAAGGTCTTTCAAGAACTGATTAAGTTTAAGCAGGGGTCTTTACTGCCCACCTTAATCCAGTCTGACTGGTGTCCTTACAAGAAGGGAAATTTGGGGCCAGGTGTGGTGGCTCACGCCTGTAATCCCAGCACTTTGGGAGACCTAGGTGGGTAGAACACGAGGTCAGAAGTTCAAGACCAGACTGGCCAACATGGTGAAACCCTGTCTCTACTAAAAAATAACAAAAATTAGCTGGGCATGGTGGCTCATGCCTGTAATCCCAGCTACTCAGGAGGCTGAGGTAGAATTGCTTGAAGCGGGACCCAGGAGGCAGAGGTTGCAGTGAGTCGAGATTATACCACTGCACTCCAGCTGGAGTTACAGAGTGAGACTTTGTCTCAAAAAAAAAAAAAAAAAAAAAGAAGGGGGCGGAATGTGGGCCAGGTATGGTGGCTCATGCCTGTAATCCTAGCACTTTGGGAGGCCGAGGTGAGCGGATCACCTGAGGTCAAGAGTTCGAGACCAGCCTGGCCAACATGGTGAAACCCTACCTCTACTAAAAATACAAAAATTACCCAGGCATGGTGGCAGGTGCCTATAATCCCAGCTACTCAGGAGGCTACGGCAGGAGAATCACTTGAACCTGGGAGGTAGAGATTGTAGTGAGCCAAGACTGTTTCACTGCACTCCAGCCTGGGTGACAAGAGAGAAACTGTCTCAAAAAAAAAAAAAAAAGAAAAGAAAAATTTGGGAAATTTGGACACAGAAATGCCAGGGGTGCTCATGCACAGAGAAAAGACCACGTGCAGAGGCAGCAAGACAGTGACCTGCAAGCCACAGAGAGACAGCCCTCCAGGGAAATAACCCTGCTGGCACCTTGATCTTGGACTTTTGGCCTCCAAAAGGGTGAGAAAATAAATTTCTGTTATTTAAGACACCCAGTCTTGGTATCTTGTTATGGGGCAGGCAGCCTTGGTAAATTAATACTCTGGGCCACTTCGAAACTAAGGGGCATGAAGGCCCAGGGAAGATCACTATCACTAACAGGTGTTCCCCTGAAGAAAACACCCCTGTGAAGGATCAGAGCTGAGAGTTAAGACTGAGAGTACTGCCCGGGGAACTTCAAAGCCCTACTTGAGTGAAATTAGCCAGACACAGGACAAATATTATACGACTCCACTTGTATGAGGAATCTAGGAGAGGCAAAATCATGGAGACAGCAAGTAGAATGGTGGCTTCCAAGAGCTGGGGAGGAAGGGGAATGAGAAGTTAGAGTCTGATGAATATAAAGTTTCAGTTTGGGAAGACGAAAAAGTTATAGAAATTGACAAGTGGTGATGGCTGCTCAACAATGTGACGTACTTAATGCCACTGAACTGTACACCTGAAAACGGATAAAATGGTGCATTTTATAATATAAATTTTAGCTGGGCGCAGTGATTCATGCCTGTAATCCCAGCACTTTGGGAGGCCAAGGCAGGCGGATCACCTGAGGTCAGGAGTTTGAGACCAGCCTGGCCAACATGGTGAAACCCTGCCTCTACTAAAAATATAAAAATTAGCTGGGAATGATGGTGCGTGCCTGTAATCCCAGCTACTCGGAAGGCTGTGGCAGGAGAATCACTTGAAGGGAGACGGAGGTTGCGGTGAGCTGAGATTGCACCACTTAACTCCAACCTGGGTGACAGAGCAAGACTCTGTCTTAAAAAAAAAAAAAAAAAAAAAAAATTGGCCAGGTGTGGTGGCTTAAGCCTGTAATCCAAGCACTTTGGAGGCCAAGGCGGGCGGATCACCTGAGGTCAGGAGTTCAAGACCAGCCTGACCAACATGGTGAAACCTCGTCTTTAAAAAAAAAAAAAATATATATATATATATATATATATATATATATATATATATATATATAAATTTTACCATAATAAAAATAACAGTAACAAACCTCTAACATGTTACATGAATAACATATTTTAATTAAAATAACTACACTTTTCAAAGGGAAAAAACTGAAAAGACCCAGTTGTATTCCAGCCAGGGTCAAGATATTCCCTGGGGTTTATTTAATTTAATCCACCACCACCCACTGAGTCTTGGTCCAAAAAGCAGCAGCCTCAGCCAAAACTCACATCTACTCTTTGGTAACCTGAGAAAGCTTCCAAGATGCCCATTCATTCATTGTGAACAGGGGACCCTCTCAAACCACAGGGGTGAGCTGCAGCCTGGGCCTCATAACACCGCTGTGTCCTCTCCCAGGTATGCTCAAGCACATAGCTCACCTGGGCTCTTTGTCCTGGTGAGGGCAGCAGTCACATTCACGAGCTCTTCTGGCCACAGGACTTGCAACCAAGGAAGGGAGGGGGTTATAAAGCTGGAAGCAACGAACTAGGCAAAAGGGAGTCATGGATAAGGCATGCTCCCCTGAACCTACTCAGATCAACAACACTCCCAGCTCCTTCTTTAGTGATATGTTTCAGAATGTTCCATTCTGTTCCCAAAACAAGTCAGCCTTCCTGAACCAGAGAACGCTTATAAAATTTAATCTAGACTCTGCTTTTATTCCCTCCCCCACCTCATGCATCCCTCTAGACTCTGCTTCTATGCTGCTGATGACTTTAGCAGCCTCAGACGCCACCCAGATCTGCCCACTCTGTCTCTATTCATGGAGAGGAGCCTGTACTCAACTGAGAGGTGGCCACAAGGCTCTGGCCTTAAGAGATGATGATGGAAACAACTCGAGGCCCGGGTGACCTTTCCCTGCCCCACAGTTACTCACTCAAACTGGCTGCCAGTCCAGCCCATCACTCAAGGGAAGAACAAAGCAGTGGTCACTCTGGCGCCAACACATTGCCAGAATCCAAAGGGCAAATTAAGCTACTTAATAAAAATGAGAAGACACAGGACAGCCACTCACATGAAGTCCATGAAGAAACACAAGATCTGTCCTGTCTCACGACTGACACCTGGGCTGGGTGTTTGTTGAATCCCTCAGACCTCCCAACACAAAGAAATGATAAATGTGTTTGAGGCGATGAATATGCTAATCACCTTGATTTGATCATTATGCATTGTTGATAGGTATCAAAATATCATAGGGTACCCTCTAAACAGGTACAATTATTATGTATCAATTAAAAATATAAAAGCAGGAGAAAAAAAGAAAAGAAAAAGAATGAGGCTGGGTGTGGTGGCTCATGCCTGTAATCCCAAGCACTTTGGGAGGCTGAGGTGGGTAAATTGCTTAAGCCTAGGAGGTCGAGGCCAGCCTGGGCAACATAGGGAGATCCCGTCTAGACAAAAAAATTAAAGAGAAAACGGAGAAATGTCTGGTGCCCCAACTGACATCAAACCAACTGCAAGACAAATAAGGGGCCGGGTGCTGTGGCTCACGCCTGTAATCCTAGCACTTTGGGAGGCTGAGGTGAGTGAATCACCTGAGGTCAGGAGTTCAAGACCAGCCTGGCCATCATGGTGAAACCCCACCTAAAAAAAAAAAAAAAAAAAAAAAGACAAATAAGGGAGTCCCTCCTCCCCAACGCCAATCAGCCTGCAATCACAGAATGTGTGGGTGAGGCTAGCCTAGACCATACTATTTCAGCCCAGTCAGTCCCCATCATAAAACTGCCTAGCCAACCAGAGATCTGTGGGAAAAATATAAATGGTTGTTATTTTAAGCCACTTAAAAAGAATAAGGTCATCTGAAAGTAAAGTAGAGGGATGAAATGAGGAAAAGACAGAGTAACTGATAAGTCATGTCCCAATAATCAGTAAAATTCCCCAGTCCTGACCCCATGGTCTATGAAAAGGAGAAAGGGCTCTTCCAATATGTGCTTTGTATAAAGCTCAAAACCAGGCTCCATGAGAGACCCAGAAATGAACCAGTGATTCCTGCCTTCAAAAAGCACAGAGCGGTGGCTCACACCTATAATCCCAGCACTTTCAGAGGCTGAGGCACAAGGACTGCTTGAGCCCAGGAGACCAGCTTGGGCAACATAGCAAGACCCATCTCTACAGAAATAAATAAATAAATAAATAAATAAATAATTAGCTAGGCATGGTGGTGCACACCTGTGGGCTCAGCCACTTGGAAGGCTGAGGTGGGAGGATTGTTTGAGCCTGGGAGGTCAAGGCTGCAGTGAATGGTGACTGAGCCACTACACTCCAGCCTGGGTAACAGAGCAAGACCCTTTCACAAAAAAGAAAAAGGCCAGGCACGATAGCCTATGCCTGTAATCCCAGCACTTTGGGAGGCCAAGCAGGCGGATCACTTGAGGTCTGGAGTTCCAGACCAGCCTGGCCAACATGGTGAAACCCTGTCTCTACTGAAGATGCAAAAATCAGCTGGGCGTGGTGGTGCACACCTGTAATCCCAGCTACTCAGGAGGCTGAGGCAGAACTGCTTGAGCCCAGGCGCCAGAGGCTGCAGTGAGCCAAGATCACACCACTACACTACAGCCTAGGCGACAAAATGAGACTCCATGTCAAAAACAAAACGAAACAAAACAAAAAAGGACACAATTTCTACCACAACATGGATGAACCTTGAGGACATTACACTCAGTGAAATAAGCCAATCACAAAAAGATAAATGTTGCAGGATTGGATTTACATGAGGTAAATATATTAGTCAAAGTCAGAGAGACAGAATGTAATGGTGGTGCCAGGGGCTGGGGCGGGAACTGCGGAGCTATTATTTAATGGGTACAGAGTTTCCACTGGGAAGATGACAAAGTTCGAGATGGAAGGTGGTGATGGTCACCTAAAAACGTGAATGCTGTCAACGCACAGAACTGTATGGATAAAAATGGTTAAAATCTTCCACTTGACTAGCCTTACCCAAAAAAACAATTTAAAAGGGTTAAAATGGTAACTTTTGTTATGTGCATTTTACCAAACTTGTCGAAAATTACAAAAACGGTACATTTTAAGTTATGGGTATTTTACCAAAGAAAAGCACACAGTCTAGAATCACAGGGCAGACGTGGGTGCCCGCAAGCCTTTACTGCCGTTTTTCCTTTGAGCAAACGGCTACTCTCTGCTCTCCGACTTCCGCTGATTCATCAAGTCCTCTTCAGTCCTGCCGATTCTGGAAGCTCCCCTGATCTCACTTCCCTCCAACACATACACGTGTGTCCCCTCTCTTCCATTAACTTCTAAGTTCCTAGATGGCAAGAACCACACTCTCTTTCCATGGGTCCCAAACAGTTATACAGCAGGGCTCACAGCTGTCTATCATTAACCCCACAGGCGGGCCCAGGATGCAAAGACTGGAAGGACCCCCTGAACCTCCCCAGTGTGCTTTGCAGGTGGCAGCGTGCGGTAGCAGGAAGAACACCGCAGGGACCACCATGTTCCGGAGGGAACAGCTCTGCATTCACCCAGGGACCCAAAATCCCAGCCCTGCCGCTTCCCAGTTGTGTCTTCACCTGTAAATGGGCAATTCCACCCAAGGTGAGAGATAAGCCCATGAGGGGCCCTATGGGAAGCACTTTGTCACCGTGCCCAGGGATGACTTTAACCCCCTCCCTTGAGGGACCCTCAGCTCAAAAATGCGACGGCCCATTCATACAAACAGACTGATATCTGCCTGCCGCTGGGGAGCATTAGGGCGACCTCCTCCCCACCCACCCCCATGAGTGATTTTCCTCATTGTTCCTTTTCAGACCAGCAGGCTCCACAGCCCTCTAAAGAACATCAGTAAACAGTCCAGCAGAGACAGATGGCTGAGCCAGCGCAGATTCCTCTTTCCACGTCAGAGGAAACTGCTGGGCAAAGAGTGTCAAGGTGCCCAGGGCTAAAAGCCTGGGCTTTTAAAACAAGCAGGAGTTTTAAAACAAGCAGGAGTTCTGAAACCTCACAGGATCCAAACCAGTAGACCAGGCGTCCCCAAACTTTTTACACAGGGGGCCAGTTCGCTGTCCCTCAGACAGCTGGAGGGCCGCCACATACTGTGCGCCTCTCACTGACCACCAATGAAAGAGGTGCCCCTTCCTGAAGTGCGGCCGGGGGCCGGATAAATGGCCTCAGGGGGCCGCATGCGGCCCGCGGGCCATAGTTTGGGGACGCCTGCAGTAGACTGTCCGACACCAAGAGTGAACCCAAATGTAAACTCTGGACTTTGAGTAAGAAGGAGGCATCAATGCAGGTCTGTGGGCTGGAACAAACACACCCCTCCAGTGGGAGTTGCTAACTGGAGACACTGTGCGGGTGTGGGGGGTAGGGAGTGTATGGGAAATCTCTATTTCCCCGCTCAATTTTGCCGTGAACCTAATAGTGCTCTAAAAAATAATAATAATAATTAAGTCTTAAAAATGAAAAACTGTCTGGGGGAAAATACATAACCTCTTTTAAAAGATATTTAAATGACCTTGGTTATGAAAAACGTCTAAGAGGCCTGGTGAGGTGGCTCCTCCCTGTAATCTCAGCTACTCAGGAGGCTGAAGCTGGAGGAAGACTTGAGCCCAGGCGTTTGACACCAGTCTGGGCAACACAACAAACCACTGTTTTTACAAAAAAAATTAAAAATTAGCCCAGTATAGTGGTTTAAACCTTCAGTCCCAGCTACAGAGGAGGCTGAGGCGGAAGGCTCACCTGAGCCCAAGAGTTTGAGGTTGCAGTAAGGTATGATCATACTACTGTACTCCAGCCTGGATGGTAGAACCAGACACTGTCTCAAAAACAAAAAACAAACAAACAAACAGCAGTTTAGGGGGAAAAAAATAAAACTTAATGGGAAAGAGATTGTGGGACCTTGAAGACACTCAGAGAAGGATCAGAAAGACCTAAAAGTGGGTCCAAGTGGTAAAATTAACTCCTCAGCCATTTCCTGAGGACCTTCCCTGTGTGACTCAAGGCACTGGGATTTCCATCCTTCTATAATAATTCCTATTTTCATCTACTGACTTGCATTCGGGGTCTGGTGATGTGGTGGGCAACATGGCCACGTCTACAAAAGCTACAGGAAAGGCTGGACCCATGGTTCTGGAAACCCAGAATTTTCCACTAGCAAAGATTATCATTTCAATTTGCACATCTCCTTCAAAACCTCTCATTTTCTTTTTTATTAATAACTCTCCTGCACCTCAGCACTAAGGGCCAGTTCAAGCTGGCTCGCCTGGCCAACAGCTGGCCAGACGAGGCTGGTGCCCGGTAACCACAAGGCAATCCTCCAGACCCGAACGAGCTGATGTGCCTGCAAAGCAGGCTTCTGAATAGCAGAGCATCCACCCCGCCCCCACAAGGGGACTTAGGGAGGGCAGCCGGGCCAGCCTGAAGGTCCGAGCCCTGCCCCACAGCCACCCCCAGCTGCAAATGGAAGATCAGCAACTGGAAGTACCTAACACAAACAGGACAGAGTGCCCATCACAAAAAGGCAGCTCCAAGAGCCAAAAATAGCCTCCCTTGTTTCAAGAGAATTCTGACAAACCAAGCACATCCAACTGCTCCATCAGCAGAAAAAGAAAAATCAATGGAGCAGAAAACCAGATCAGCTTAACAGGGACCAGGTCTCCAAGAGATTCCCGACAGTCTCACACACACCCCAGTCCACTCTTTCCTTACCCCAACCAAGGGCAAACTGTGCCTGGATCTCAAAACACAGCGACCAAAACGCCTGATGGTATTTGCATATAGAACAGAAGTTATGTGCACAATCCCATAGTTCTAACGTTAGGGCTAGCGTCTGACCACAGATTGGGAGCCCCAAATAAGCACCTGTGGATGCTTATCCTTGGGAAGATGAGGCAGCAGGAGCACACTGGAGGGTCAGCAAATGGGGCTGGGTTACCACGCATGGAGGAGCCTGGGGCTGAGTAATGATGAGTGAAGTCTCCCATCAAAGCTAGGCAGATCAGAACAGGTGTGGCTCAGCTTCAACCCCCAGATGAAATCTCTATGCAGTTGATTTTCCGTGGCCCACTGAGTCACAACTCCCTGGCTCTCCTCACCTCCTAATTCCTAGTCTCACCTGCTGTGACTTGCGTTCAGGGCTGCTGGCTAGCAAGCAAACCTGATGCTTCTACGGCCTGGGAGCAGCTAGCATATCTCGGGTTTCACAAATGTGTCATATAACCCTTCCAGGACAGGATCAGTGGGGTGGCGGGGAATGCCCAAGCCGCAAATCAGTCCCTGCTAACAGCATCCGATCGGGGCGCTAGAGATGACTCTGGCTTTTATCCCATCCTCACTTCCCAGAGAGGAGAGAGCACAGAGCAAGGAGTTACCGCCTGGGGCATCTTCCTCCAACTCACAAGCTGTACTTCACAAACACAGTGCTCTAGAACCAAAGGAACAAAAGCACCTCCCATCCCTCACACGACCACCCTCAACCCAATCCCATTCCAAACACTGACAATCTGCATTCAGGAAGAAGGGAGAGGATGGAGTTTGTTCCGGCACAGGATCAGCGTGAACCACAAGCGCACCTGCAAATCACTCAAAAGTATCCACCCCTCCCTTCCAACTTGTTTTGTGTCCCTACTCCTCTATGGCTTCCTCCGCAGGGCAGGTGTGCCCACGCACGTGGCGTGAAGAACTCACCTGCGTCTCCATGGAAGGTGCCCTCCCCATCGTTGGGCCAGATCTGCCCGGTCTTGCGGACGCCCACTATGGTGGCCTCGGACACGACAACCGGGCAGTGCCGGTGCCGCTTATGGCACTGCGGCGTGGGAGGGCTGCTGCTGTCGAAGGACTGCTGCGAGTTCTGCGAGGGAGAGCGGCTCTTGTCCCGGAACATGCGGTAAGTGGTGGGGCTTGGGGACACGCGGCTG
The DNA here is from genome assembly GCF_048565385.1 of Saimiri boliviensis. NCBI lineage: Eukaryota > Metazoa > Chordata > Mammalia > Primates > Cebidae > Saimiri > Saimiri boliviensis. Next base: position 26,451,538 of record NC_133469.1, on the reverse strand, counting down.
GACTGGCCAGAGGAGAAGTCCTCCTCGCTGGAGGTGAGGTTCTCGTTGGAGCTGCAGTCTGGGGTGTAGCCGCCTCCGCAGTCCTCAAAGCTCCGGGGGGAGTAGGACCTGCGGGGCCAGGTGAGGCGCTTCTCCTGCTCCGAGGTGCTCTGGCTGCGCAGGAGCGGGCTCTTGCCCTCCCCTTCCATCATGCCCCCGACATAGATGCTCTGGTAGGGCTGGTACTCCAGGGGCGGCCAAGGGGGCCTGCCACCACCATTGGCGTTGATCAGGTTGTCCTTCAGGAAGCGGGGGTTCAACTCGGCGTCCTCGTAGTCGCCGTCGAGGCCGCAGTTGCTCTCCGAGGAGCGTCCGCGGTAAGGGGGCCTGGGTGCATCCCCCACGCTGGAGCCCGCGCTGTGCTGGGACTTTTTGCGCTCCATCTGCATGGCCTGGCTGCCCAGGGAGCTGATGCGGTCCGACACCTCTTTGTCGTTGACCTTCACCAGGCCGCGCTCATGGTGAAACTCGACGTTCACGTAGAAGGGCTTCTCGGCGTCTGCGCCGGGCTGGCCATGGCCCTTGCGGATCCGCTCGAAGTTGGACCTGAGCGCCGCCACGCTGGCTGGGGGCCCCCGGTCGTCCCGGTCCCCCGACGCGGCGGTCCCGGGCCTTCGGGCGGCCCCGGGCCTGGCCTTGCCAGGAGAACCCTCTCCGTCGGGCCGCGCCTCTGGCTCCTCGGCGGGCGGCAGGTCGGCTCCGTCGGCTGGCGCGGGTTGCGGGCGCGGCGCGGGCGCGCGGGGCTCCGGGGCGCCGTCGGGGGTCTGCGCCGCGCGCCGGAAGCCCCAGCGCTGCCGGTCATAGCTCTTCTTCTCCTTGGCCAGCAGCGTCTGCAGGTAGATCATACGGAAGCGCTCCTGGTTCACCTCCTGCTCCAGGCGCCGGATGGAGGCCTTGCAGCGCTCCAGCTCCTGCTCGATGTCACCCACCGAGCGCAGCTCCATGCGCGGCGGCTCGGAGTCCGGGAACTGCGCCTTCCACGCCTCCGCGAAGCCCACCGGGTCCACCATGGTGCGGCCGACCTCACCTGCGCCGCCGCGCTGCGCGCCGGGCCCGTCTCAGCGGCAGCGCGGCGGGCTCGCCAGGCCCGGCCTCGGGCGCCGGGCGGCCCCCATGGCCCCGCGCGGCGGCGGCGGCGAACAATGCCCGCCCCCTCCCCGGTGGCAGGTGAGGCGGCGCGGGGCGCTGGGCGCGCGGGCGCGGGGCGGGGCGCGCGGGGGGGGGGAAGGGCGCGGGCTGCGCGCGCCGCTATTGTGTGCGGGGCTCCTCCGCGCGGCGAGGCGCGGGCGCTACTACCCTGCGCTCCGCCCGGCCGCCGCTAGACCCTGGCCGCGGCCCGCGCGCTCCTCCCCTCTCGCTCCCGCGCCGTCCCGCAGCCACGCCGCCGCCGCCTCCCAGGGCTCTGCGCTCGGCCCGCCGGCTGTAGCCGCACTCCCGCCCGGCCCGCACTCCGCGCCGCAGGAAGGGGAGGGCCGGGGGGCGGTGGCCGCGGCGGCTGACGGAGCCGGGCGGGCCTCTTAAAGGGGCCGCGCCGTGGGCATCGGCTGGAGGCATCCGGAGGCGTCTTCCCCATCGAGCCGCCACCCTCCCTCCCGTCCCTGTGCCTTTTGGGAAACTGAGGCCCTAACAACTGCGAATTGGACTGTCCAAGTCGCAGCCCAGGGGCCCCCCATAAACAGGACACCGGACTCCCTGGTCCAGAGGGACCTTTCCAACAAAGAGGGCCGGGTCAGTTCTGCAGTCCTGGAACGGGAACATGTGGCTCCCCTCCAGCGAGGAGGACTTCTCCTCTGGCTAGTCCAGCCGCGTGTCCCCAAGCCCCACCACCTACCGCATGTTCTGGGACAAAAGCCGCTCTCCCTGGCAGAACTCGCAGCAGTCCTCGGACAGCAGCAAGCCACCCCTCGCCCCCACGCCGCAGTGCCATAAGCGGCACCGGCACTGCCCGGTTGTCATGTCCGAGGCCACCATCGTGGGTGTCCGCAAGACCGGGCAGATCTGGCCCAACAGTGGGAAGGGCACCTTTCATGGAGAGGCAAGTGAGTTCCTCGAACGTCACAGCCCGGCCTCTAACCAGCATCAAGGCTGGGCACTCTAGGGACCACCCAGCAGGGCCCAACTCACAGAAAGGCCAGGACCAGGCAGGTCACCCAGCGATGCAGAGAGGGCCAGGCTGGGTCACCAATGCCAGCACCCCGATTTCAGCCGGCCTCCCACATGGTGGACCTGCTGTGGGTGACTGCCACACAGGGTCATCACAGCAGGACCACATGATGGATGATAAATAGGAATTTCTCCCTCAGGTCACTCAATACCCACTCCTGTTTTCCTGTGTGCTGAGCCGTACGTTTGTTCCCTGGCCTCTCCTGAGCTCCAGAGGCCAGTGTCGTTTTTCCAGCGTGGACCTGACTCAGAACTTCCCTAATTAGCCTCCCTCTAAGGGGGCCACCAGCCCAGAGCAGGAGTGAAACAAAATCTTTGATGGTTCTCTAGGGACAGAGAGATCCGAGACACAGCAGAAAGCGCTCTGCAGGGAATCTGATGGGCACAACATGAAAATACCCAAACCAACCTTCTGGGTTAGGGGGAAAGGAAACAGGATTTGGGAAATGAATTACTGGGCTTAAGTCCTGACCTCCTCTCTCTCTCTCTGCCTCAGTTTCCTGGAAGTGAGAAGAACATTCACCTCCAAGGGCTGTTGTCCCTGTGTAGATGTGAGGGATTATCATTCCCTCCTCCAAGTGCCAGTGTCATCTGGAGCAGATGCTTTGACGTCCAATCTAAAGTACGGAGCCCAGGCTAGTAGCCAGGCTAGCCCTGCATAGGTTCAGGTCTCCCCACCGACTGTGTGACCCAGCAATGTCTGTCCCCTCTCTGAGCCTCAGTGTTACCATCTGCTCTTCATTTGCCAAATCCTGCCTCCTTTTGCCCTAACCCGGCAGGCTGGTTTGGGTATTTTCATTTTGCGCTCGTCAGACTCCCTGCTCTCTGCCGTGTCTGAGATCTGCGGGCTTCCCTAGAGAACCACCACCGATTTTGTTTCACTCCCTGCTCTGGGCTATCCTGTCTTCCACCCAGCCTGTGGGCCACGGTACAAAATGTTGAGAACATCCTATGTGAAATGCCCGGATGGGGCAAACGTAAAACACACCCTGATAAATGATGCGTAGGGATCATTTCGTGATTGCCTGTTAATATTATTGTCCTGGAGAACATTCCCGCTGCTGGGAAAATCCCTGGGACCCAGTTTCTAGTCAGGGTGGTAGGTGCACAGCTCACTGATGCCCTCTGCAGGCGCTGATAACCTCCTGTCATCTTGGTCCCTTGGACCCAGCTGATCTCAACCCCTTCCTGTTTGGCTGCAAATAGCCCATTTTGCAGGTGAAGAGACTGAGATGCAAGCGATGCCGTGGCTTTGGGGTAATGGAGAATAAAGGGGCTGGAATCCCAACAGTACCACACTGAGCAGTGCTCTCATCCTCAGTGACCTCTTTTTTTTTTTTTTTAGACGAAGTGTAACTCTTTTTCCCAAGGCTGGAGTGCAATGGTGCGATCTTGGCTCACCGCAACCTCTGCCTCCCAGGTTCAAGCAATTCTCCTGCCTCAGCCTCCTAATTTTGTATTTTTAATAGAGACGAAGTTTCTCCATGTTAGTCAGGCTGGTCTTGAACACCTGACCTCAGGTGATCCGCCCACCTTGGCCTCCCAAAGTGCAGAAATTACAGGTGTGAGCCACCACACTCAACTGTGGCCTCTTCTTTAAAGTGGATATGATAAAGGCCAGGCACAGTGGCCCACACCTGTAATCCTGGTGCTTTGGGAAGCCGAGTCAGGAGGATCACTTGACCCCAGAGGTTCAAGACCAGCCTGGGCAACATAGCAAGATTCCATCGCTACAAAAAATTTAAAAATTAACCTGGCATGGTGACACGTGCCTGTAATCCTGCCTGCTCAGGAGGCTGGGGTGGGAGGATTGCACTGAGCCTAGGAATTTGAGGCTTCATTGAGCTAGGATCATGCCACTTCCCTCCAGCCGGGGTAATAGGTCAAGACCCTGTCTCTAAATAAACTCTGAACTCTGAAGCTGTTTAGTTTAAGTTTGCACACTCTGTTCTCTTGGCATAGCAAATGGCTTTTTGTTATGCACAAAGACACATCCAGATAGTGGCTTTCTTCCTTGTAGAACAGCCTCTTCTGGCCCCAAGGACACTGCTCTATCCTTAGGACTTCCCTGAAAGCATCCTTATCTTGGGCCTCTGGGCCTTTCCTGCAGAATTTTCTTATCATCCATCCCTCCCTAGGGCATGGGCATGAGATTCAGTCACACGTAACACTCTGTAATCTCCCATTCAGTGTCTGTCCCAACTAGATCTAAACTCTGCAAGGTCATAGACCTGTTTGTCTTGTTCCCCTATGTCCCCCATATAGGGAGCTCGTGGTAAGTGCTCAGCCAGGACTGGTGGAATGAGGAACCGGATGTGTGCGTGGCCCGCAGGGCAGACAGGCCACCACGAGTGATGCGTGTGTATAGGGGAGGAAATGATAAGGCATTCCCAGCCCAGCCATAGCAGAGGTGTGTGTGCCCTGTGGGAGAAGGCAAAGGCTTGCCAGGGGAGGTGATGCCCGAGCTGGTCCTAAGCACAAGGACCAGGTGGACAGAGGACGAGGAGGCTTCAAAGTTGTATTTGAGGGCTGGGCGCGGTGGCTCACGCCAGTAATCCTAGCACTTTGGGAGGCTGAGGCGGGTGGATCATGAAGTCAAGAAATCAAGACCATTCTGTTCAACATGGTGAAACCCTGTCTCTACTAAAAATACAAAAAATTAGCTGGGCATGGTGGCATGTGCCTGTAATCCCAGCTACTCAGGAGGCTGAGGCAGGAGAATTGCCTGAACCCAGGAGGCGGAGGTTGCGGTGAGCCGAGATCGCGCCATTGCACTCCAGCCTGGGTAACGAGCGAAACTCCATCTCAAATAATAATAATAATAATAATAATAATAATAAAACAAAGTTGTGTTTGAGGAATAGCCAGGTTGGGAGATGAGGCCGATGTGGGCAGTAGGGAGTGGGGTCAGAGGTAAGGCAGGGCCTTGTAGGCCTGTATAAAATTTGCGGTTTATTCTAAATGCAAGGAAAAACTGCTCAAAGGTTCTAAACCTGCACTGTCTGATAGAACTTTCCAGCACCATGGGCATATTCTGTAATCTGTGCTGCACAATACGGCAGCCATGAGCTGCCCCATGTGATTACTGAGCATCTAAAATGGGGTTGGGGCAGCTGAATAACTGAATGTTTGGTTTCATTTTAGTGAGTTTCAATTGCCACAGTGGCGGCTGTTTTAGACTGCACAGGGGCAGTGGGTTACTTGCTGTGGTCTATTGCATGGAAGGTTGGGCATGGGAGGTGGGAGCAGCGGGTGTTGTGGTTGGGGACCGTGGCAATAGTTCATGAGGAGGGCAGAAACAAGGTGACCCAGAGAAGGGGTTGGATTTCAGGAGCATTCTGGAAGGAAAATTCATGGGACTTGTAGATGGAGTGGGAGTAGGGAATGAGGGAGGGCCAGCTACAGGGCTGACTTTGGGATGCTGACTGCAACTGGCAAGCAGAGGAGCCCGCGTAGGGCCTCAGGTCCCCATAGCCCATCCACAAGCAGGAGCCAGGCAGATGAGGGTGACCCCATGGCACCAAGGAGCAATCAAGACCTCAGAGAGGAAGTGGAGTGTCGCCAGTGATTCTCTGGTGTTTCTAGCCACGGGGCTGAAGACTGTCTCCCTGCCTGCATGAGGCTGGAGGGAGAAGGGACAAGGTCTGGACTAGGGGGGAAGTAGAGGCAGAGAGACTGAAAAGGGACTGGCCAGGGAGATGACAGGAACCCAGGAGTCTGAGCGAAGACACAGTGAAGAAGGCAGAGCCCCATGCTGCCAGCTGCCATGCCCTCAGTGGGAAGGATGCTAGCTTCGTCTGGTGTCATGAGGCCAGCAGTGTAGAGGTGGGCCCTGGGGCTTGGCTGCAGAAGCTGGAGGCTGGATGAGCCCTGAGCACTACCCCAGGAGCCTTCTGAGGGGTTCAGTGGGAGTAGGGGGCTTCACCGAGTGCTCCATAGCTGTCTCCGAGTAGTGGGTGACATGTATTTTCTTCATCATTATGCTCTTCTAAATTCTTCATAATAAAATGCCTATCCATGGCCCATGCCTATAATCCCAGCACTTTGGGAGGCTGAGGAGGACAGGTCGCTTGAGGTCAGGAGTTTGAGACCAGACTGGCCAACTTGGTGAAACCCCGTCTCTACTAAAAATACAAAAACTAGCTGGCTGTGGTGACTCCAGAAGCTGAGGCAGGAGAATTGCTTGGACCAGGAGGTGGGAGGTTGCAGGGAGTGGAGATAACTCCACTGCACTCCAGCCTGGATGATGGACTCTGTCCCAAGAAAACAAACAAACAAACAAAAACCCCGCTATCTCCTGTAATTAAAAAAAGGAAAGATTTTTTTTTTTTTACAACTTTATTGAGGTATAATTGAAGTATCATAAACTGCGAATAAGGAGTACGTGATGAGTTTTGACATCTGTGTATACTTTAAAGCCATCACCACAATTAGGTAACAAGCATTTCCATCATCCTCAATCCATGTTAGGTTTTTAAGTCTCAAAACTAAAATAGTACAGAGAACTGGGGTTTTTGGTGATGTCCCCCAATTTTCCTCGTTCTCTGAGTGTGGTTACATGATTCTATTATTTATTCATTTACTTATATATTTTTTGAGATGGGGGTCTCGCTCTGTCACCCACGCTGGAGTGCGTTGTTGCAATCCTAGCTCACCGTAGCCTCCAACTCCTGGGCTCAAGTGATCTTCCTACCCTGGCTTCCTGAAGTGCTGGGATTACAGGCAAGAGCCACGGCGCCCAGCCGAGAAGTAATTTTAAAATAAAAACAGAACATACACACACCTTCACACACCCTCAGCAGCAGCTGAGGCCACCCTTTCCCTTTACTGGAAGGACACGCTGGGACCCAACAGCCCCCTCTGCTGGAGAGAATGCAGAACTTCTGATGCCTCAAAGCCCGGGGATGGAAAGAATGCTCAAGTGTCACCCAACGGATAACAGAATAGAGGCCGGCAAGGTGGTTCACACCTGTAATCCCAGCACTTTGGAGGGCCGAGGCAGCTGGATTATTTGAGGTCAAGAGTTTGAGACCAGCTTGACCAACATGGTGAAACCCTGTCTCTACAAAAAAATTAGCCTGATGTGGTGATGCATGAGTGTAGTCCCAGCTACTCAGGAGGCTGAGGCAGAAGAATCGCTTGAACCCAGGAGTCGAAGGTTGCAGTGAGCTGAGATTGCACCACTGCACTCCAGCCTGGGTGACAGCATGAGATTCCATCTCAAAAATAAAAAAAGAAGGAGGAGGAGAAGTTTGAGAGCAGTCTGGGCAACGTAGTGAGACCCAATCTCTAAAAAAAAAAATATTAAAATTAAAAAATTACCTGGGCATTGTGGCATGTGTCTGTAGTCCCAGCTACTCTGGAGGCTGAGGTGGGAGGCTTGATTGACCCTGGCAGAAAGTGCGACAGATTAAAACTCCTGTGCCGATCAGTAGTGGGATTGTGCTTGTGAATAGCCACTGCACGCCAGCCTGGGCAACATAGCCAGACCCCATCTCTGAAGGGGAAATACATATGCATATATATGAAATTCTAACCCTCAATGCGCCTAGGAGGTGATTAAGTCTTGGGTGGAGCCCTCGTGAATGGATTAGTGGCCTTGTAAAAGGATCCCTGAAGAGCTCTCTCAAATTCTTTTTGCTATGTGAAGAGACAGTGAAAATTCTACAGTTTGTGACCTAGAAGCCCTCACCAGAGCCTAACCATGCTGGTACCCTTACCTTGAACTTCCAGCCTCCGGGACTGTTGTGTGTAAAATTTTTCTTTCTGGTGCCACAAAGAAAAATTAGTTATGGAACAAAGGATCTCTCAGCAAAGCAATTCTGTTTACATCTAGCAGAAAGGGTACCCCCATTAGCAATCTTGCCACAAGAGTACAACAAACAAAGGAAAGCAGACGTATTTCTTTCTTTTTCTTTTTTTTTTTTTTTTTTTGAGACAGAGTTTCGCTCTTTTTACCCAGGCTGGAGTGCAATGGCACGATCTCGGCTCACAGCAACCTCCGCCTCCTGGGTTCAGGCAATTCTCCTGCCTCAGCCTCCTGAGTAGCTGGGATTACAGGCACGTGCCACCATGCCCAGCTAATTTTTTTGTATTTTTAGTAGAGACGGGGTTTCACTATGTTGACCGGGATGGTCTCGATCTCTTGACCTCGTGATTCACCCGCCTCGGCCTCCCAAAGTGCTGGGATTACAGGCTTGAGCCACCGCGCCCGGCCTAGACGTATTTATTTCTTACACATTTGGTATTGTCCTTACTGCTGTGTCTGATCTCCGTTGGCTGGAGCCAGACCTCACAGTCTAAACTAAAACCTGATTGGCTAATAACTTGAAACTTTTCTAAACAGGTAAAAGCAATGGAGAGCAAAAAAAGGAAGTCCAAATAAGGAAGGGACATAGGCTGTGAGCTGGGACATGCCTGTGGGCACGTCCAGTACAGGTATCTTAGTTAACGTACAAGGACATAGAATGGACTACGTGCCTGCAAGGATGTCTAACAGCTACATAGGACAGGGCTTCTAGCAAAAAGCAAGAAGGCTTTTGAAGAAAGTGTTTAAAACAAACTATTATTTCTTTCTTTCTTTTTTTTGGAGACAGAGTCTTCTGTCACCCAAGCTGGAGTACAATGGCATGATATTGGCTCACTGCAACCTCCACCTCCCTAGTTCAAGCAACTCCCCTGCCTCAGCCTCCCAAGTAGCTGGGATTACAGGTGCATGCCACCACACCCAGCTAATTTTTTTGTATTTTTAGTAGAGATGGGGTTTTACCATGTTGGCCAGACTGGTCTTGAACTCCTGATGTCAGATGATCCGCCCACCTTGGCTTTCCAAAGTGCTGGGATTACAGGCGTGAGCCATTGTACCTGGCCACAAACTATTATGTCTAACACTTATGAATTTTTCTTAGACAAGAAAGGAAACTTTGAAGAGGAACTTTTCTACTTCCCACAGGGACTGTGAGAAATACATTTCTGTTGGTTTTAGAACCGCCCAGACAATGGCAGACCATGCTAAGACAATGTACTTGTTTGAGTCTGTTTTTAGTTCTCTGGAGAATATACCTAGGGATGAAATTTCCAGGTCACGTCATGTAGCAATTCGATGTTTCACTTTTTGGGGAACTGCACAGGTGCCTTTTTTTATTTTTGCTTTTTTTTTTTTTTTTTTTAAGACAGGATCTGGCTAAGTCACTCAGCTGGCATCACAGTGGCACAGTCTCAGCTCACTGCAGCCCCAAGCTCCTGGGCCCAAGTGATCCTTCCATTTCAGCCCCCCAAGTAGCTAGGACTACAGGTACACACCACCACGCCCAGCTAATTTCTATGTTTTTTTAGAGGTGGAGTTTTGCCATGTTGCCCTGTTCTCAAACTCCTGAGCTCAAGCGATCTGCCCACCTCTGCCTCCCAAAGTGCTGGGATTACAGGTGTGCACCACTGCACCTGGCTAATGCGCTTGTTTCTAGTTCACCCAAAGGCCCCGTGTGGGTGAGTGCAGTGGCTCTGCCCATGAGGGTCACACAGTCTTCAGGGGTCCCTTCCACCTATCCCTCACCGGGTGCCCAGCCTGGAACTGAGGTCTCTCAACATGATTTCTTTCCACCTCCCCAGCCATCACCCCAACAAGAGGCAGGGAAAGGGGCTCAGAGAGTGACCTCCCCCGACCAAGTCACATAGCAATAACTGGGGGCCCAGACTTGAGCCCCACCTCCTGACTCACAATCAGTACTTTTAACCATTGTACCATCAGGCAAGACATTGCAGATGGCAGGACTTCCTGCCCTCAGATCTGTCTGAGCCTGACTTAAAAGCCTGGGTGGGCTTTTATTCTTTCTTGCTCCTTTTCTGCCCTGTTTCCACCCCTGTTCCCACCCACTTGGGAGGCTGGAGGCCAGAGCAGGGCTCCCTTCAAAGGGGATGTTTCCGTGTGACCACCATCCATCATCTATCATCCATCATCTGTCATCTGTCAGCCCTGGGGGCTGGGGGCGAGATCAGAAAAGTGGGTCATCAATACAGCTGTCCTCTACCCCTCCCCCCAGCCAGAGTGGGGAGCAAAGATCTGAGGGCCATCTTTGGTCTGAGGGTCTCCGTGTGTGTGTGTCCGATGAGAAACGAGCCCTCGTGGAACCACTGTCACAGGATCTGAGTGACTGGGGCTGTAGGCCTTTCCTTCCAGGCCTGGGACCCTCCTCAGGAACTCCACTGCCTTCCACAGAATCAATTATTGATGAAGCCCTGCAGCCAGGATAATCCCAGCGGAGTCTCCTGGCCACCATCAGTAGCATTCACAGTGGGCAAAAAGGCTGGGACAAGGTGAGCTTGTTCCCAAAGATAAGGCCAGTGAGTTGGTCCAGGCTGTGGCTTCCAGTGGGCAGAGGCTCAGAGCACCCTCTGGCCAGGAGTGCCAACCACCTGTAGGGGAAGAGGGAGCCCAGGCCTGGTTTGCCTCCCAGACCCCCCACCACATGTCCCAGAAGACAGGGGGTGAGCCTACTGACAGCTGCCCAGGGACAGGGGGTCCCATGCCTGTTCCCTCACCTGCCTGAGGCCCAGGCTCAGACTGGCTGGTGGCCCTGAATACTGAGGAGGTGCCTGGACAAGGGGAGGAGGAAAGGTCTGTGCTGCCTGGAAGGAGCGTGTGACAGTCACACATCCCGGCTGCTCATCGGCTTCCTTCAGGGGAAGGCTGACATATGGGAGGTGAGATTGGAAGGCCACAGCAGATGGCAGAGGAGCCTGGGAATGGCTGAGAGGGTGTCTCATCTCACACAGTGACTGAAGTGGCAGGTGTCTGTGCATGTGTGTGTGTGGCGGGGTGGGGCGGCGGGGTGTGCCCAGGGTCTGCCCAGTCTCCAGGAGCTGCTTCTCCCTCAGAAGAGGAGGGGTGCCTCTCTGTGCTGTGAGTTTCTTCCTCTGAAACCCCCCACATGCCTTCTCTCGTCCCTGCCCTAGGCTCCCTTGGTTGCTATGTCCACTCTGCAGTCCCCTCCAGGCCTGGGATTCCCTGGCTACCTGCCAGCATCCCCAGGGGCGCAGGGTTCCAAGAGCTGGAGGGAGCTGCCTCCCAGTCTAGCCCTGCCTGTGTGGCCCTAGGGCTTATGCCCCATGCCAAGTCTGGCACACCTGTGGAAATGGGGTGAGGTTGGCACCTGCCGTGTGGGCTGTGGGAAGAGTGAATGGGACAATGCAGAGGGTGGGCCAGAAAACGGGCTCCAGGAAAGCTGAATGCATGAATGAGGAAGAATTAGTACAGCCTGGGCAACACAGTAAGACCCTGTCTCCATGAAATTAAAAAAAAAATTAAAAATTAGCTGGGCAAGCTGGCTCATGCCTGTAGTCCCAACTACTTAGGAGGCTGGGGTGGGAGGATTGCTTGACAATGGAAAGTTGAGGCTGCACTGAGTTATGATCATGCCACTGCACTGCAGACTGGACAACAGTGAGAGACTCCATCTAAAAAAAAAAAATGAGTAAATGAAGCCAGGTGCAGTAGTGTGTGCCTGCAGTCCCAGCTACTCAGGAGGCTGAGACAGGAGGGTTGCTTGAGGCCAGGAGTTTGTGGCCAGCCTGGGCAACACAGCGAGACCATGGCCCTAAAAACAACAACAAAAAAAATTTTAATACAAAAAGAGTTAATTAATGGGTCAATTTAACGGATCCTCTTCCACTTCAATATTCAGTTACCTCAATTGTAGGTGACCTCAGTCCCTCCAATGAGAGAGGTTTGTCTGGGAGTGGTTTCCATCCCACCCCCCAGGCTGAAATGTGAGTTGAATGGATCCTGGTGGCCTCCCCTCCACTCCAGAGGCCTGTGCCAGGGCTGGTAGGAGGGGGAGGCAGGCAGGCACTGAGGGCACAGGGTTGAAGGATGTGAGAGCAAGTGCCCTGCTCTGGTCACTGTGGAGCCTGTGTCACCACGGCTGCAGGGCTGGGAAGGACAGACTTACAGACTCACGTTGTGAGGGCGCAGGGAGCGGCAGTGAAGGGGAAGTCTCAGCTGGGGGACCCTGAGGAGGGCTGAGCTTGGTTGGGGCCATGCGAGTAAACTCCAAAGGGTGGCAGTATGCTGGGGCCACCTTACTGAGGGACATTGAGCCCCAGGGGCGAGGGCACCTGGAGCAGAATCGTGCTGGGATCAGACTCCAAGTGGGATTGGGAGCAGAGGCAGGGGAGGGACCAGGAGTGTGGAAGAGGAGAAGGTTCTCAGGTGAGTCCCATCTTTTCAGCTGTCTGCACCTCGGTCTCCTCACCTGTTAGGCAGGGACAGGGTGGGGGTGGTACTGTGCCTGCAGCATTGGTGTGAGGAAATGAGCTTCCAGAGCACCCCACTGCCCATGGGGCTGGCACAGAGAGCGTGCTCCATAAATGGGGGCTCTTGCTACTCCCGCAGGAGGCTACTCCCTATCCGCTCCTGGATGACTTCTGCTTTGGGGAACACTGGGTCAGAATTTCCACCAGAAGTGGGTTCGAGTGGGTGGTGGGTAGTGGTGCCTGCTGGGGTCAGCGGTGACCTGGGCTCTGACCTCTTCCTCTTGGGAGCTGAGGTGTAGAGTTCCAGTTGCTAGCAACATTGTGTGAGGCTGCACCATGAGACTAGCTGTGCACGCATTCTGAGGTATACTTAGTAGGCTGGTGCTGGGGACGCAGCAGTGAACAAGGCAGGCCACCAAGGCCACCAGGATGGAAAGGGAATTGTAAATCAGGATGCCTCAAAGGAGACCAGGATAGGGATCAAGGGCAATGTGACCCAGCTGGAGAGGCCAAAGCAGGCTTCCCTGAGGAAGCACCTCTACGTTGAGTTCATTGGCGAAGGTCTGGGTAAGGAGCTGTTGCGTAGGGAGAAAGCCCTCGCCTTGCCTCAGGACAAAAGAGGAGCAGACATTGGAACAGAGCCCTTCATCTTCTCACTCTCCCTCTTAGTTCCGTATATTGCCTTCCCCTTATTTGGCCCCCAATGCATCAGACCTCCAGTACTTCACACCCTTAGGAAGTCCCCTTCCACACTGACTCTGGACTTTGGACATTTGGCCAAAATGCCCCAGTACAGCAAGTGTGATGCAAACAGAGGCTTGATAAGCACTTATACATTGGGGCTTGTTTCTAGAAACACTCCTTAGAAACCAGCCACCATGCTGTGAGGAAGCCCAAGCTGCCATGTGGCAAGGCAAGCATTCAGGCTGAAACTAGCACCAACTGCCAGGCATATGAGTGAGGCCATTGTGGACTCTGGGAAAGTCATCCTAGTGGCCCAGCCACTAAGCAGGGAGCAGAATAACTGGTCAAATCATAGACTCATGAGAAATAATAAATACTTGCTGCTTTAAACAATGACGTTTTAGAGTGATTTATTATAGTAGTAAATGGCACAAATGTTTTTCTGCCCCAAGCCCAATTCTATCCTGTGCCCAGAGCCTCTCTAGCTGGCATGAGTATCCTTCCCAAGACCTGTGCAGCTCTGCCCTGAAACTTTGTGTGGCTGGCTCCTACCAAGCTCTTCCCAAGACCAGAACATATACTCAGGCCCCCAAACCACCTTCACTGGCTGATGCCTTGTGAGGGTCTCTGGGTCAGACAGGACTTCTGGGTTTGCAACTGAGTGATGAGGCGTAACTGTCTCTGGCCTCCAAGGAGAGCCAAGCACAGGATTGTGCCCCAGGCAGGTCTAAGGTTCATGTGGTGGCATCTTGGGTCAGAGTGCAATTTATCTGCTGGGAACATGTCCTTGCTTGAGCAACCTTCTAGCCTCCCTGCCTTTTTTTTTTTTTGAGATGGAGTTTCACTCATTGCCCAGGCTGGCGTGCAACAGTGCAATCTCGGCTCCCTGCAACTTCCGCCTCCCAGGTTCATGCAATTCTCCTGCCTCAGCCTCCCAAGTAGCTGGGATTACAGGCATGAGCCACCACGCCCAGCTAATTTTTGGTATTTTTAGTAGAGACGGGGTTTCTCTATGTTGGTCAGGCTGGTCTCGAACTCCTGACCTCAGGTGATCCGCCCACCTTGGCCTCCCAAAGTGCTGGGATTACAGGTGTGTGCCACCATGTCCGGCCCTCCCTGCCTTCGTTACACATCTATGAGCACTTACTGTGGGGCCTTCCTCCCGGCAGTGCTAGGGGAGACAGCAGAGGTGATGAGGCCACTGTCCAGGTCCTTGGGGTTCCACAGAAGGGTGTGGGAGAAAGCCCAAATGTGACCAGGCACACTCAAGGTATCCGAGCTGCTAGAGCTGTGGGGGTGTCCACAAAGGCCTCCGGGTTTAGGGGTGTCTCAAGTGTTGGGTGCAGAAGAGGGGCCTGGCACCTGCAAAGACTACATCGTGACCAGGGATGAAACTGGAGCACAGAGGCCTGTGGGGGTGGGGCGGGCTGGGAGGTGAGGAGCCTTGAGTGCCGGAGTGGGAGCATCCTGGGACCTCGCCCTGGGTAGCCAGGACGTGACAGGAGAGGACCTGCTTTGGGTGAGTGTCTCCAGCAGAAGAGGCAGAGGAATGGAAGGATGCACAGACGGACAGAGAGCAGGGAAGGGTCCAGGGACACAGGGAAGAGAAAAGGTGTTTTGGCAGCATAGCACGTGGATGCGGTCACTGCGGTCACTTGCTGTGCCTTGGCTGCTTGCCAAGGCCACAGGACCAGACCAATAGAAAGTGTCTCTGCCAGGAAACTTACTGCCCAATGCAGGGAATGAAGGCAACGTCTTCAAGAAATCATCAAAGCGAGGGCATGCAAACCACCTGAAGCAATTCTGACCGCGAAGATGCTGCATCAGCTTGGGGTGGGGGGACAACTGAGTCCCTTTCATTTCCCTGGCGACCTTATCTTCCCAGGCCAAATATCACAGCTGGAGAGGCCATGACTGTCAGTCAGGGTGTGTGGGAATCAGTTGGCACATTGCAGGAGGTAACATGAGAATGATTTAGGCAAGGGCCATTTACAGAGGTGGGGGTGTACATGAGGCAGTGCAGCTCTAGCTCAGAAGCCGGTAACGGCTGGACACCACACCCACACCCCCCAAACACATCCTGGACGCCTGAAGGGGCAGGGAAGGGAGCTGTGGAGAAGGACAGTCCACCGTGGCCAGGCTCTCCTGTCCTGTGAAACTTATCCCCTGTGAACCTGGTCTTCCTAATGCACCCCAGTGCCGTCTGCCCCAATCTCAGGCTGCGCTTAGTAGACCACAGTCCAGAGAAGGGCCCTCCGGAGTAATGCAAAGCTGTAACTACAAGAATGGCCACTGCAGCACCACTGGTAAGAGCTAAAAGCTGGACACAAGCCAATGGCCCACGGATGGGAAGGGCCCATCCCCATGAAGGGAAACTGGGTGCTGCTACAGGAAGGAGGCTCCTCGCGTGCCAATGGGGAGAGGGCTCAGCACCAGTTCCGGAAGGCAGGCTGCCGGGCAGTGTGTACAGGAGGTCACTCTTGCGAAAACAACAAATCAAGCCATCAACACTGGCTGTGCAGGCAATGGCGCAGTCTGGAAGGAATTCTCCCAACTGTTAGCAGAGCTCACTTCAGGGGTGCAGCCAACTTCAGTGGGGAGGGCTTCCACCTTGCATTTTACATGCTTTGTACTGTCTTTGTTCACACTAAACATACAACCCCTTTAGAAGTCATTTATATAAAGAAACGCAGGCTGGGCGCGGTGGCTCAAGCCTGTAATCCCAGCACTTTGGGAGGCCGAGGCGGGTGGAACACAAGGTCGAGAGATCGAGACCATCCTGGTCAACATGGTGAAACCCCGTCTCTACTAAAAATACAAAACATTAGCTGGGCATGGTGGCACATGCCTGTAATCCCAGCTACTCAGGAGGCTGAGGCAGGAGAATTGCCCGAACCCAGGAGGTAGAGGTTGCAGTGAGCTGAGATCGTGCCATTGCACTCCAGCCTGGGTAACAAGAACGAAACTCCGTCTCCAAAAAAAAAAGAAATGCAAAAAATATGTGGAAGGGGAACGAGTAGAAAAAGACACCAGTGTTCTTCCCTAAGGGGCATTTGGCAATCGCTGAGTTGAACATTTATGGGAAGCTGCAGTGTGGCAGGCCCTAGGAGAACCTGAAGGCTGCCGGCAAGGTGCTTACCATCTACGAGAAGCAACAGCACGAGGTGGGTGGGATGAGTGGGCACAGCCAGGCGACAGGAGCGTGGGTGGTGGGACTGGTTCATAGCCATGAGGAGACCCTGTGGACAAGCCTACTGGGCAGAGAGGCTGGGGAAGATTGGGCGTTTCTGTCTGCTCTGCGTGTGCAGGATGAGATGGTGTTGGAGACAGAAACATGCTCGACTCAGCAGGGCTTCGGAAGGCCTCCAACGATGCATGGCCACCATTACAAAGGTCCTAAGAGACGTGCAGGCCAATGAGAGAGGGATGGAGAGGCAGCAGTGGGCACGGGCCCAGCATGAGTGCCAGAGTAGGGCAGTGCCATGCTCCGGGGCTGCAGAGTGAGTTACCCTGGGGCAGCTGCGGAGCCTTCCTCCAGTAGCACACAGGTAAACGCCTTGTCCAGGTGGGCCAGATAGGCCTGGGTGGCTTGTTCTGCACATCCTGGCCTGTTGACCAGGAGGGCAGGACGTAGGGATCTCAGAGATGACCCTTCCGCCACACCAGGTCTAAGAGACCTTTTGTCCATTGTCCTCCAGAGGCGCTCCTCTGCCCAGAAATCTCAGCATCCGGGGCAGAAGGACAGTGAGGCCTGAAGCTCTGAGACCCAGAACCGTAAATCCTGCTGACAACAGGAAACTCTCAGACGGGATGGCAGGTGGCCTCTCCCTCAGGTGCTGACTTTGACAAATCCAGGTTGCCTGGAACACCGTGATGAGAAGGACCCTGAGGACACCTCTGAGATTGCTGGGAAAGAGTGCCAGGCTTGACTGCTGATCTGGCCATGGCCGAGGGTTATAGACCGGGGCAGGAGTTTGCAGTTCTGAGGCCTCTAGAGGCCAAAGGTGACTGTCTGATGACCCTGGAAGTGGACTGGCCTTTTGGGGATCACCACAGTGCCTGCACTGGCCCGGTGGTGTGGGGCTCCCAGGCAGCCAGTAGGGGCCTTTTCTAGCTCCCTACCTGCAACAGAGAAGTGACTGTGCCCTGGGCCTGAGCACGGTGACTGGAACCCAGGCCTATAGCTTGAGGGTAGGCATGCCGAAGAGCTCGAGCTCCAGTCTCCGTTCCACAGTCACGGAAGTTCCCATCCATGTGCGTTAGGAGGGGAGGCCTTGATGCAGGCCCCAGCTAGCAGCAACCCAGGCCAGAGGGTCTCTTGCTCTCCTGGGTCTCAGGTGGACTCCCTTCCATTCCTGAAAGGAAGGGAGAAGTAATTTAGCATCAATCAATAATCCTGTCGCCGACACTGGGCAGGGGATGCCAGCTCTGAGAGTCAGAGCTGTGAGCGGAAGCTCCTGGCCTGTTGTTCAATCCCTGAATGACTTGGCCTAGGACAAGACACAGAGGGGCATTCCAGGTACTGGGACAGAGTGCGTAACGGTGCAGACTGGGAGAGCCGGATCGGGACACATCTGCAGAGCCTGGGATGCCCAGCCTGGGCCATGAGGTCCATGGGTCAGGAGAACAGGGAGGGCAAAGGAGGGTGTCTGACCTGGCAGGTGTGATCAGGGAGGCTACAGGCCTGAGGCTGCAGTGACACCCCGAGAGGAGAGTCAAAGGACAGCAGCGGGCCACAAGTTCAGGAAATGGCAGGGTCTCGGGTGACAGGAGGACGGTGCATGTGGATTCTAGGCCTCCAGCCTGCTCCCCAGCCCAACCCAGCCACACCCGTACGCACGGATTAGATCTCCGTCGCCGACCTGGAGCCGGGCACTGCTCCGCTTCTCCAGGTCCTGCAGCATGGACTGCTCGAATGCCAGGGCGGCTACGCGGCTGAAGAAGGCCTTCACGTTCTCACCTGTGGGTCCACAAGACAGCTGGGACTCATCAGTGTTTCTCCTTGCCCCTCAATGCATCTGGGTGTGAAAGCCAAGCCAGCCCACCCTCAGGCTGGCACGTGGCCCTTTTTAGAGCAACCTGAAGGTAACAGTGACCGCAGGAGGGCACAGCCCCACCCACTCACACGGACATCACAGTGCCAGGGGCAGGGTCCACCGGCCTGGCCTCCCACCCAGCTCCAGCCTCCCCACTCCCACCTGGCTCCTGCCACCCAACTCCCACCCGCTGCCTGGTCAGGCCACTCCCTCAAACTTCTGAGCCTTTGCTTCCCAGCGTCTCCCCTTCCAATCTGTTGCTACTTTGGCCCAGGTGTTGGGACATGTGTGGCTCAGGACAGAAGTGTGCCTGCCCTCCTGTCACTTTCCATACCTGTCCAGTGGGGCTGTGAGGACTGATTTGCTGTCAGCCCCCAACATGGAGCCTTTATGCATCCTCTTCCAGGTAGAGGTGGCTGCCTATCAGGGAGCAGGCCAGTTTCCAGCCGCTTAACATGCACACTGCCCTTGTGCAGCTAGCAACCTGCACAACTGCACAGGGCAGTCCTGCTTGGCCCACACCGAGCTGTCGGTGAACTCACTATCGCTCTCAGAAAGGAGGGAGGGTTCTCACAGAGCAGCTCTCGCTGTCGGGAAGGAGCAGTGGAGGGTACTGTGGCACAAACCCCAGTGCTCACCCAGTCTCCAACTAGACAGCTGCGGTCTCCTCTCACACAGGGCAAGGACTACTGGCCCCGATTCCTAAGTCCCCAGAGCCTTGTGGGCCTACTGTGTGCCAGGCCGTGTGCATGACTTCATTTCTTCCTCCAACAACCTGTGTTTTCCATCTGTTCTTTGCGTCTTCAGATTTTCTGATTTCCTCAGTAAATACACAGGGCTTTTGTAATTTAAGACTTTTTTTTTTCCCCCCCACAAAAAAAAGGAGATGGAAGGCATCACCTGCTTCCCATATGGGAGATGGAGTCTCAAAGACGCTAGGCATCTGGCTTGTGGCCCAGTATGGCCAGGGGTAGACCCGGTGGGGAGTGGGTTCAGTGAGAGCTGGGGTCCGAGAGCCACAGTGATACCGGGAAGGGGTGGGAGCCCCTGTCACTGGGCCCTTCTTTATGCCAGGTGATGTCACAGGCCTGGCATCTCAGGGCCGGGGGCAGGACAGTACAATGGTTACAAGTGAGGGTGTGTTTGGATCCTGGCCCTGCCACCCAGTGGCCCTGGAAGTGACTTCACAGGGAGGAAATGGAACCTGCCTAATGAGTGGTTATGGGCTTGCCTTGGAGAACAGGCCAGCATGGCATGACACAGGGTTGGGGTCGCCATTCCCCCATTGGTGACACAGGCCTCCCAGCCTCCTTCTAGAGATGAGGCAGCTCCTCATAGGCAGTGTAAGGTGCTGCCAGGCTCCAGCACAGCTGGGCTGCGATGCCAGTGTGTGCCACGGCCACAGAAGGAACAGATGGCTGCAGAGGGAAGAGCTGCATGGCCGGCCCCCCGAGACTGGCCCGAGAGCAGGGCTCTGCCCCACCACGGTGACAGCCCCGGCCCCACTCACCAGTCTTGGCTGACACCGACCAGTACTCGGCCTGCATCTCCTTGGCCAGGTGCACGGCCTCGGCTTCGGCCTGCTGGCACGCGGCCCCTGACTGGGAGAAATGGCCCTCGTTGACCCAGCATCCCGGGCTTGCCTGCAGGCAGGCCCTGGGGGATAGGCAGCTGCCTGCTTCCCACTGTGCCGCCTCCCTCCCTCCCCACGGCTCCTCCAATGAGGGCTGGAAGGGGAGGTATTTTCCCGAGGGCCACCCAGACCTCCAGGGCCACTCTGCTCACCAGAAGGTCCTTCTTGGTTCCCACGAGGAAGACGAAGCAAGAGCCTGCCTCATTCTCCCTCAGGGCATCTTCCAGCCACTGCCTGGAGTGCAAGGGAGAGAGGCTGACTCACCCATCCTCCCACTCCACACAGCGGGCAGAGGGCACACTTGGGACCTCCCCAGGGCTGGGGTCCTGGCCCACACTGGCTAAGCAGGATGCTGCACCTCCAGCCGGAAGGGCCGTGGCTGGACCGGAAGTGGTGAGAGTACTAGAGCGCTGGCTGGCGATGGGGAAGACCCTCCTGGCCCTGCCTCTGGCCTCTCCCGGTGAGACCTTGGGTGAGCCCTGCATGTTTATCAACGAGAACCATCACCCCGCTCCCTCGAGGGGTTTGGAAGATGCTGGGTGTGATTGCCCCAGACCAAGGTAAGGCGAGAGGGCTTTGCTCCCGATTCCCAGCAGAAGTAGGATGGCCTCCTGAATGGGTCACATTGCCAATTCTCTCTTCTTAAGACTGCAAGTGCCAAATTCACGTCCCGTCAAAGACTGGCTATACAATTTTCAGGGTCAGAGTGAAGTGAACACGTGGGGCCCCTCTTTCAAAAAGTATGAGGACTTGCAAGATGGTAACAGCAGAGTATGACAGCAGGCTAGGGCCCCGCTGAGCACGTGCCGGGGCGCGGCTGTGCTGGGCTCGCACTCATGAGCTGGCTCCTCCAGAAGAAATGGAGGCAAATCTCGAGGGATAAAGGCAGCTGGATGGTAAGTGGCCCATAAGCAGCTGGTTCTGACAAGGGACCCGGTCACCCACACCCACCCTGGGGTTGGGGCCTGCTGGCTGGGGTTTGGGAGCACTTCCAGGCAGCTTCCTGAGCCCAGGGAGACTGCAGGGGCCACAGAGCCCAGACTTGCCTTGTGTGCTCCAGGGTCTGCACGTCGGTGAGGTCAAAGGCCGTGATGATCACTGGACACCCGGAAAAAGCCAACAGCCAATCAGTGCCAGGCGAGGCGAGCCAGAGGGCTCCCCAGGAAGTGCCTGAGGAACTGCCAGGGCAGCCCCCCCCAGGCACTCAGCACCAGAACCTCCTACAATGAAGGCTGAGGAGACACCCCATGGCTGTCCCCCACTGGGACACTCCAGTCTGCACCCGGCAGCCCAGCCTCAGGGTGGGATACGGGGAGGCAGGGCGAGGTGGGCGTGCCACGAGCACATGGGCTGTGGCGTCAGACACCCTCTGCCACTTACGGCTAAGGGAGCTCAGGTGAGGGCCTTAACTGCTGAGAGCCTCAGCTTCCCCATCTGTAAAACGGTGAGGACGAGACCTCTAGCTCTCAGGGTTGCTGTGAGGATTAAACAAGAGCAGCTGTTTTAAAAAGCTGTGTCCAGGGCCAGACGCAGGGCCAACTTTCCACCAAAGGCAGCTACGGCAGTCAGGGTTAGCAACAACTCGCTTTAGGGAAACAATTCCGGGGAGACAGGTGGGCAGAAACCGGGAGATGCAGCCCCCACCCTCAGCTCCTCTCTCATCACTGGCTGCACCTGGCCCTGTTGGCGTCCTGAGGAGGGCCCCATGTGGAGGACATTCCAGGCAAATGCTCTCTACTGCCCCCCAGGGGTATGACCAGGGCTGGACAGGGGCTTCCTCTGCACCTTGGCTGAAGGCTAGAGACCCATGCCCCTCCCAAGGCAGACAAAAGAGAAAGGAAGGGAGAAACTGAGGAAAGGGATGGCGGCAGCCAGGCTGCTGTGTGCAGAGGTGGGCCAGGTGCCTTGGGCCTCTGATCCCCAGGGGAGAAGCATCCCCTCAAGAGAGGCCCGAAGAGGTGAAGGGTGCAGGAGGCCATGCAGCCAGGGCAGAGCTGGAGCCTTAACCCACGGCTGATGGCTGCATGGTTTCTTTCCTATTTTTGCTTCTTTTAAGTCTTTTTATTTTTTTGAGGCTTAGTTGCACTCTGTAGCCCAGGCTGGAGTGCTGTGGCACTATCTTGGCTCACTGCAACCTCTGCCTCCCGGGTTCAAGTGCTTCTCCTGCCTCAGCCTCCCGAGTAGCTGGGACTGCAGACATGTGCCACCATGCCCAGCTAATTTTTTCTATTTTTTAGTAGAGACAGGGTTTCACCGTATTAGCCAGGATGGTCTCGAACTCCCGTCCTCATGATCCGCCAGCCTTGGCCTCCCAAAGTGCTGGGATTACAGGCTGGCCATAAAGTGCCTTATAATTTGAGTCTGGTTTTGGATACTTTTGAGGTTCTCTCCCATCTCCCACTGAAATCCATTTCTGTCTTCTTCCTGGAGGGTGCTGCCGCCCCCTGCTGACCGTGAGCCCTGCCCAGCACCACTGGGCTGCTGGTGGCCATGGAAGTGGTGGGCACCCAGCCCTGCTGGCCCCCACCTGGGACCTGTCAGTCCTCCCGTGGTACCCCCGTCACTCCTCCTCCCTGGCCCAGCCCCCTCTACTAAGATAGGACAAGCTTCCTCCCACCTCCCCCTGGCGTCCAATGCTGCCCTCTTCTCTGGGCCTCTGGAAAAGCACTTTCATCTCCTGAGCATCTTTATGCTTAAAGCCAGCACCTACTACCACGGGGTCCTTAAAGGGTGTGATCACCAAAGCCAGCCAGGGCCTGGGCATGAAGGCAGCTTCCCTGTTCCCAGGCTGTGGCCTGGGTGTTTTCTCAGTGGGTCTTGGAGGACAGAAAACTGGTGCCTGTGCAGAGAACCTAGGATTTCCACTGTGGAGCCTGGCGGGACCCCCCCGCTGCTCGTGGTTGAGGGCTTGATGTGTCATGTCGCTCACCCTGGGCGCCCCGGTAGTAGGCAGATGCGATGCACTTGAACTTCTCCTGCCCAGCTGTGTCCCAGCTGTGAGGTGGGTGAGAAAGGAAGGGAAACAGTGTCAGGTTACACAATCACAGTGTCTAAAGCCAAGAGGCTGTGGGACCATGGGTGGGAGACCCTGAGGGCCTGTGCCAGCTGCGTGGGCTTCAGGAAGTGCCTGTGGTGAGCCAGCTATCCCTACCCCCAGCTCCTTACGACCCCTTCCTAGGGTGCACCCAGTGGATTTTTCCTGTCCCTAGTGGAGGGGGTGTGGCATTAGTTGTTCTGCTGTCCAGATGGTTGGAGTGTGTAGCTCACTCCCTTCTGACTGAGACATTAAAAAGAAACATGCGGTCCAAGACATGACTCGCTCTGAAGATGTAGCAGTCCACTTGCAGAGGCTCTGTGAATGGCACTGGGGCTCCAGGCTGGGCCTCAGCAGTGGCTCTGCTGCTTGCTTGGGTGATGGGTGGGACTGGGGCATTGCTTCACCTTCCATACTGCACGTCCCAAAGTAGGGTTTGGGGATACCTAACAGGGGTAGCAACAGGTGGGTCTGAGCAGTTAGCTCCAGCTCTCTGGAGCACAGTAGTGAGAATAACTTAGAAGCTAAGCCCTGGCTGCATGGAAAAGATTACAGCAATCGATTAATGACGTCTGCCATGGGCACAGTCTAGAAGAGGGGAAAGAACACCGACTGAGTTCGCTAAGATCTACCCGCCCCGGTTTAGAACAAGGCAGGTAGTCAATATGCAGGGCTGTGTCCGAAAATCCTTCCTCAATCCATCACTTTTTATTTTTATTTTTTTATTTTATTTTATTTTATTTTTTTGAGATGGAGTTTCGCTCTTGTTACCCAGGCTGGAGTGCAATGGCGCGATCTCGGCTCACCGCAACCTCCGCCTCCTGGGTTCAGGCAATTCTCCTGCCTCAGCCTCCTGAGTAGCTGGGATTACAGGCATGTGCCACCATGCCCAGCTAATTTTTTGTATTTTTAGTAGAGACGGGGTTTCACCATGTTGACCAGGATGGTCTCGATCTCTCGACCTCGTGATCCACCCGCCTCGGCCTCCCAAAGTGCTGGGATTACAGGCTTGAGCCACCGCGCCCGGCAATCCATCACTTTTTAAGGTCAACAGATCAAAATTGAACTTTTCTCGGTAAACTGCAAGCAGACGAGTCACAAACAAGACATTGATGGTCTGACTTTTTTCAAATCATCCAGCATGAAGCATGACACAGAAGGTTTGGGCTTCATTTTTCTTCTTCTTCTTTTTTTTTTACTTTTTTAAAGACAGGGTTTCACCATGTTGGTCAGGCTGGTCTTGAACTCCCGACCTCAGGTGATCCACCCGCCTTGGCCTCCAAAGTGTTTGGATTACAGGCATGAGCAACCGCGCCTGGTGCTTGGGCTTCATTCTTTCATTAATTCATTCATATATTCTTTCATTTCTGAGGAAGACTCTGGGGGAGGAGCTGGTGGTGGTGGCCTGGAGATGAGCCCATGGGGAGGCTGGCAAAGGCCTCAATGTAAGACAGTGAGAGGCTGAGCCAGGACAGCACCCCTGTTTTGTCCAGGGCCCTCTAATGAGATATGTCCTGTGGTCACACGGGGTGAGCCCAGCCCCTAGCCAGTATTTCCCAGCTCCACCTGGGCTGCCCCCACCAACCCTTTGCTCCTCTCAGTCTCTGGATCCCTCAGTCCTGCAGCCCTGCGTTCTCCTAGCCTGCTTTGTTCTGGACTGACCAGTACTTTCCCTTGGGCAAGATTTGCTGTCCTCTGTCTCCAGACTCCCAGGGCCTGGCAAAGAAGACAAACAGAAGTGGGCTGGGTGTGGTGGCTCACACCTGTCATCCCAGAACTTTGGGAGGCTGAGGCAGATGGATCACTTGAGGTCAGGAGTTCAAGACCAGCCTGGCCAACATAGTGAAACCCAATCTCTACTAAAAATACAAAAATTAGCTGAGGATGGTGGCACGTCACTATAGTCCCAGCTACTTGAGAGGCTGAGGTAGGAGAATTGCTTGAACCTGGGAGGCAGAGGTTGTAGGGAGTTGACATTGTGCCACTGTACTCCAGCCTGGTGGCAAAGCAAGACTCCGTCACAAAAATAAATAAATAAATGAATTAGCTGGACATAGTGGCACACACCTATAGTCCTACTTGGGAGGCTGAGGCAGGAGAATCACTTTAACCTGGGAAGCGGAGGTTGCAGTAAGTCAAGATCGCGCCACTGCACTCCAGCCTGGGCAACAGAGCAAGACTCCATCTCAAAAAAAAAAAAAAAAAAAAAGAGATCGAAAAAAGATAGAATTGTAAGGAAAGACAGGCAGAGGAGAGGGAGTGAAGGTAGCAATGTGAGGAGGAAGACGAGTGCCTCAGACCTGAGGAAGGAAGTAGGTGTGCGACTCCATCCCCACCCTCTTTGCCCAAGCCTGGCACGTAGGGACTGATTTGGCCCCATTTTACAGGTGGAAACAGAGGCTCAGAGCTCAGAAGTGACCTGTGGGAGGCCCCCCTGCTGGCCTGGTGAGTGGGATCATAGGAGGCCCAGGTCAGGGAGGTACTGGAGCCAGGGCCTCGGGAAGAAGAGCCGGGTAGGGAGCGGGAGGTCAGGGGCAGGTGGGCAGGTCAGAGCCAACGATGAGACAACTTTGGGACTGAGGGAGGGTCTGGGGGCTCTGGGAGATGGGAAGCGGAGTGACACACAACACCCCCAGGCCCTGCTTGTCTAGACCAGCCCTCGCTGACATGGGCACAGTGAAGGAGCTCCCCAAATCCTTTCTCAGGTGCCCCTAGGAAGCTTCCCGAGAGCCATGGGGGAACCAGCCACTTACATCTGGAGGCTGTAAGGAATCCCAGCGATCTCAAAGCGCTCAATTTCAAAGTCCACCCCAATGGTGGCCTTGTAATCTCGATCAAAAACATTCTTGCAAAACCTGTGGGAGACGAAGAAGTCGTTACAGGTGTATATTCACAGAATGTGCCCGGAAGCTTCCCTTGCGAAGTAAAAGTCTTTAGACAAATAAGGTCCACTTCCCAGCAGGAAGTGATGGTCCACGCAGGCCACGGGAGGACAGGGCAGCCAACAAGGACGGTGTGGGAAGTGGAGGCTGCAGGAGCCCAGAAGGCAAGCTGCAAGTTAGAAACTGAGCGAAACTGAGAAGCCATTTGCAGGGAGGGCAGTGCCTGTGGCCTCAGGGGGACAGTCTGATGAGCGCTAGGGTCCTGGGATGCCACGCTGTCTGCCCAGCCCTGCCATTTCCCCGCTTTCTTGCACCCGCTCTCATCTGGCTCCCAGCAGTTCCTGGAAGCCACATGATTTCCACCATGTTGATATTATCTGTGACACCCAGGCAAAGGTGTGACAACCTGGTGCTGGGGGAGGCGGCCAACGGCGCAAGGGAAGCCTTGTACCTGTGGATGAGGCTGGTCTTCCCCACGTAGAGATCGCCAACCACCACCACCTTGGAGAGTTTGAGCCTGTGGGAAATACCGCCGTGTTGCCATTGGGCATGGCTTCCAGGGTGTCTTCAGATACTCACAGCCGCTTTCTCCCAGAGCTCTCTGCTGGGAGATACCCCTCACTCATGGACACAGGATGGGCCACCTTGCTGAGACACTGTGGTCCCCCTCCCCAGTCCCCAGAGGGGAGATGGGAGAGGCTGGGGACTCTGCTGCCCCTAGAGCTACACCCCTCACTATATTTGGCCAAAGTCCCCATCCTGAGAATTAGGAATAGGCATGACAAGAGGCTGAGTCACAGGTGGAGGGGGCAGCAGTAAGAGCCCAGGGTGTGGCTGTGGTAACCGACCAACAGCTTCGGGCATATCTTTGCTGCCGGTGCAGACACAGGGTCCATGTGCAGGGAGACCCTGGCACAACGGACGGGCACGCCCCTCACCCTCCTATGCACCCCCTAGGACTTTGTGCCTGCGTGGGCTCTGGCTCCTTGCAAGCAGGCACTCCCTGACCATGACACCACTGTGCCCTGCTCACTTAGAGGTATCTGTAAGGGTCAGACAGGCCAAGGGGCACACTTTAAACAGCTCGGGCTCTATATATCTGGGCTGTGTCTTCAGGCGAATCGGCTCTGAGTTCTTGGGCTCTCTGGGGGTCACTGCTCCCCGAGAGCAGCCACTACCCTCCCCCTCCGTGTGTGTCCTACACTCTGTATAGAGGCATTTCTGGGACTGTTTATTATTTTTTTTTTAGAGACAGAGTCTTGCTGTGTTGTTTAGGCTGATCTCAAACTCCTGGGTTGTAGTGATCCCCCCACCTCAGCCTCCTGAGTAATTGGGACTACAGGTGCCATTGTGCCCAGCTTCCCGGGACCGTTGACAACACTTTAAGAGTTTTTGCAGCTCATCCTAAAGGAGCCAACCGTCACAGCAACCAACCTGGGTAAATATCTGACAGGCCCTTTCTCTGCCTGGACAGCAAGAGGGCACTGTTCTGTCACCTGGTGACCTGGCTGCAGGTCACCTTACTAGGTCTGCGAGAGCAGGAACTGTGTCTACCCTGCTCCCAGAGGGCCCTCTTGCTCTGACTCCATTTCTCCCATGAATGAGTAAAGATATATATATATATATATATATATATATATATGTATTTTTTTTTTTTTTTTTGAGATGGAGTTTTGCTCTGTCACCCAGGCTGAAGTGCAATGTCACCATCTTGGCTCACTGCAACCTCCACCTCCCGGGTTCAAGCGATTCTCCTGCCTCAGCCTCCCGAGTAGCTGGGATTACAGGCATGCGCCACCACGCCTGGCTAATTTTGTATTTTTAGAAGAGACGGTGTTTCTCCATATCGGTCATGCTGGTCTTGAACTCCTGACCTCAGGTGATCCGCCCACCTCAGCCTCGAAAAGTGCGGGGATTACAGGCATGAGCCACTGTGCCCGGTGAGTAAAGGTATTGACAAGGCCTTACAGCAGGTATCCTCTGATCCTGTTTCCCCACTTCCAGTGCTGCTGTCAGGGGTCAGGGAGATCACCTGTGTGAAGTACCTGATGCCACACCAGCATTCCCCAACAGATGCCATTACTCTCATCCCACCACCATGACCGCTTCGGCCATTCTGATCTGAGCTCTGCCTCATTCACGCTGTGCAGCTTGGGGACCTCTAGCTGAACTCTTTAGCAGCCTCATCACACCTGTGTGACCCCCGTGAGCTCCGCCAACTCCCTGAGCAGACTATGGGCTCCCGAGGATAAGGGGCAAAAGCAGGCCCCTGTATGTGTTTGTGGAAAGAAGGAATGACTATTTCACAATCCCTGTGCTGGTGGTGGCAGGTGCTGCCGTGGCAGGAACAGGACAGACACAGCCCTCACCCTCTTGCGGTAGTCTAGTGACGAATGCAGCCTGCAATTCTGTGAGATAAGTTCTTGGGGCACAAGAGCACCCAGGAGGGGTACCCTCCGCAGCCCAGGCTTGGAGGCAAGGGTAGTGGGGGGTCGGAGAAGGCTCCCAGAGGACTTGACGCTTACACTGAGACCAGAAGGGGAAAGGGAAGCGAGGGGATTAGGAAAGACATTCCAGAGGAAAAGGACCTGTGCTGAGACCTCAGGCCGAAAAAATACCCGCTTGACTTAGAAGACGGAAAGTTATTTCATATGGCAGAGGTGTGTTGACTGAAGCCAGATGAAAACCCCAGCCATCTTCAGGCCTGTACAGGGCTGCACCAGCCTCGTCTGTGTGTGTTTCATTTGTTCATTCTTTCACACGTGCATTCATGCACTCATTCCTTTGTGCCACCTGCTCCCCCATCCCATGCCCTGCAGGCTCACCCGACAGTCCCTGTGTTCCTGCGTTGGCAGACAGCGCTGACCTGCCCGTGGAAGTGCTCCCTGAGCTGCAAACAGGCTTCTGGCGTGTACCACTGCAAAGAGACAGGCAGACAGACAGACACATCATCCTGCAAAGCTGCAGCTCCATCCCCATAGCCAAGCAGTGAGGGGTGAGGATCTTCCCAGCCTTCCCTCTTAGGCCTCACAGCTGGCAGCCTCATTAGCATTCCCTGACCCCTCAGTCATGCCTATCCTCTATTTCTTCAGCCTTTAGGTCTGGGGTCTTCTGAGTCCAAAGAGGGGAGCCCAGGCAGGGACTTGGAGATCTGGGTCTCACCTGGGGCGGCGGTCCCCTTGCTGCATGCATGTGACAGGCCTCTGCCTGCTCTGGGCCTCAACCCTCTCAGGGTGAAATGAGGGGTGAGCAGTGAGCAGAGGCTTTTGGTGCCAAGATCCTCCAAGATCCAATTAGCCAGGTGCAGCAGTGCCTGCCTATGGTCCTAGCTACTCAGGAGGCCGAGGTGGGAGGATCGCTTCAGCTCAAGAGTTGGAGGCTGCAGTGAGCTATGATCATGCCACTGCACTCCAGCTTGGGTGACAGAGCGAGACCCTGTCTCTAATCCATACCTTCTACGAATATCTGATGACATTTTGTTTTAAAAACATGCATACATGTGCCTGAAAAATGTCCTAGAAGGCACTTTCTGTCATCTGCATGTCTTGGAAGGCAGATCTGAGCAATGGTTTAAGAGCATGGGTCTCAGGGTCAGGAAAAACTGCACACATCCCACCCACCCTCACCTGCTGTGTAACTAGAAAAAAATGAGATTAAACAAACTAAAGAGGACCATGATTTTTTGCCATTGGATTGGCCAGGCGAAATACAGAATGTGGCAAGGATGTGGGGAGCAGGACACTATTGAGGCCATTGGTGTGATCTGTGCATGGCAATGGTCCCACCCGCCGGCCCCCACCCCTGCACAGCCACAGCCACCTGCTCTGTCCCTCTGGACACTGCTTGGATCCACAGCTTCCCTCCCCAGCGCCAGTATCTTAGGCATGGATTTAGGATCCACCCTCTCTGCTCCAGCTGTGATAGAGGCAGCAAGGATGGTGAAAGGAGATTGGCAAAGGGCAAGTTACAGAACCTTACTGAGCTCCAGTTTCCTCAAACGTTAAACAGGGATGCTCATAATGGCACCTTTTCTTTTCTTTTTTTTTTTTTGAGATGGAGTTTCGCTCTTGTTACCCAGGCTGGAGTGCAATGGTGCGATCTCGGCTCACCGCAACCTCCGCCTCCTGGGTTCAAGCAATTTTCCTGCCTCAGCCTCCTGAGTAGCTGGGATTACAGGCGTGCGCCACCACGCCCAGCTAATGTTTTGTATTTTTAGTAGAGACGGGGTTTCACCACGTTGACCAGGATGGTCTCGATCTCTCGACCTCGTGATCCGCCCGCCTCAGCCTCCCAAAGTGCTGGGATTACAGGCTTGAGCCACCGCGCCCGGCATAATAGCACCTTTTCATGTGGTCGTTGGAGGAGGAGCCGCACGACGCAGCGAACAGCTCAGCCTGATAGTCTGCTTTCCTGCAGGAGAGCCGCAGCTACCACGAACAAGCTGCCTGCTTCTCTCTGTCAACTTCCATGACAGCTTTAAGCTGGGGTCTGGCCTGGACACAATGGTCATTAGAGGATGACTGGAAGGCCGTGGTAATGAAGGCTGCGGGTAGGAAGTGTGAGCTGATGTCAGAGACAGGGAAACTGAGGCACATGGAGTAGAGGGCAGGACTTGCCTGGCAAACAGTTTGAGGACCCTGCCCAACCTGACTGAATTTCTCGGGTATGGCCCTGGGTTGCAGGATGAACTTGGCCAGCCTTGAACGTGGCCTTGACACCTGAACTACGGGCAGGAGGGGAGAATGTCACCTGTGAAACCAGGACAGATTCCCCTGGCTGCCTCCCTGGGTTAGGGAGCTCCGGAGCCGGACCTGGCCAGGTCAAATCCCAGAGGTACCAGGCGCAGCTGTGTGATGTCAGGCAACCCTCCTTAACTCTCTGATCCTCACAGCCTCCTCTGACAATGGGGTTCCTCATCTCATGGTACCTGGACTGTTTTGTGCCGATCACACTTTCCTTCCTTTTGACTCATGAGACACCAGTCTCTGTCATCCCTAGTCACCACTGTCAAGTTCTGCAGAGGAAACGATTACCTGAGCCTCTGTTGAGATGGAAAACCCATGGGGAATTGTCCACAGGTCTGAGACACCAAGGCTTTCTCTATGTGTGTGCGAAGAATGGACTTAGGGAGGAAGGTAAAGAAGGGGAAAAAGGAATGGCCACATACTCCAAATACCCAGGACCTATAGTCACCTCCTCCTCACCAGCCTGGCCACAGAATCCAAGATGCAAAAGGCCATTCCATGGAGAGGATCTCTCCCTCCACGCCTATCCTAAGCCACACAGAGGCAGCCACTAAGAGCAGGGGCTTATATATCCTTCTAGAGATATTTTCTGCATGTATAAACAAACATAGACATTTCTCCCTCTCCTTGTTTTCACACACATGGGAATGTGCTGCACACGCTCTACTGCATGCTGCCCCATGCCCTGCTTTTTTTGAAACAAAGCTTCACTCTTGTTGCCCAGGCTGGAGTGCCATGGCATGATCTCAGCTCACTGCAACCTCTGCCTCCCAGGTTCAAGCAATTGTCCTGCCTCAGCCTCCTGAGTAGCTGGGGTTACAGGTGTGCACCACCATGCCCGTCTAAATTTTTTTTTTTTTTTTTTTTTGAGAAGGAGATTCGCTCTTGTTACCCAGGCTGGAGTGCAATGGCGCGATCTCGGCTCACCGAAACCTCCGCCTCCTGGGTTCAGGCAATTCTCCTGCCTCAGCCTCCTGAGTAGCTGGGATTACAGGCACACGCCACCATGCCCAGCTATTTTTTTTGTATTTTTAGTAGAGACGGGGTTTCACCATGTTGACCAGGATGGTCTCGATCTCTTGACCTCGTGATCCACCCGCCTCGGCCTCCCAAAGTGCTGGGATTACAGGCTTGAGCCACTGCGCCCGGCCCAATTTTTGTATTTTTAGTAGAATCAGGGTTTCACCATGTTGGCCAGGCTGGTCTCAAAGTGCTGACCTCTGGTAATCCGCCTGCCTCGGCCTCCCAAAGTGCTGGGATTAGAGGCATGAGCCACTGCATCCGGCCATGCCCTGCATTTTTACTTAACCTTTGAGTCTCACTGTCAGTCCTTGAAGAGGTTGCCTCCTTCTTCCTCACATCTGTGCCAGGAAGTAGCATTACTTGTTTAACCAGTCTCTTTGAGGATATTTACGTTGTATCTGACCTCCTATTCTTACAAACTGCTGCGACGCCTATCCTTGTGCACAATGTAAACCCAGGCCAGAATATCTGCCAAGTAAATTCCTAGAAATGGAATGGCAAGGCTAGTTGTGGTGGCTCACATCTATAATCCTGGTGCTTTTAGAGGCCTGGGTGGGAGGATTGCTTGAGGCCAGGGGTTCAAGACCCTGGGCAACATAGCAAGACTTCGTCTCTACAAAAAAATTTAAAAATTAGCCAGGCATGGTAGCACAAGCCTGTGGTCCTGGCTACTCAGGAGGCTGAGGTGGGAGGATTGCTTCAGCCCAGGAGTTTGAGGAATGAGCTATGATTATACCACTGCACCCCAGCCTGGGTGACAGAACAAGACCCTGCCTCTAAAAAAAAGAAAAAAGAAATGGAATGGCTGAACCTCAGAGGGCAGGGTCATCTGCCATATTGGTAAATATGGAGGTTGTACTTAATTTGTATTCCCTGCTACAATTAATATTGGATTTTAATACAGACAGAAGAGAGCTGTGAGTTTGCAGCAGAAAATAGAGACAGAATGGCAAGGGGAGAGAGCCCTGGATTTGGCGTCAGGTAACTGGAATGCTGTTTCGGTAACAACAATGATAATGAGAACAACAGCAACCATGCCTGTAAGGGAGCTCCAGCACACCATGAGCTGGGCACCCAATATGAAAAGAATTACCTCCATGTAACAGTGGCTCTGAGAGTATGAGCACTTTGCCCACAGTCACACAGCTTAATGACAGAATCAGAATTAAGGACTCACACCAAGGACTGCATGGCTGCAAAGTCCTAGCCCTCAAAACCTCCAGGCCACACTGTTACCTGGTGTCACCATTAACTTGCTGCCCTGCCTAGGGCAGTCAATGGACAGTCTCCCAACTTCTCAAGGTAAATCTGGCAGTGGACGGACCTCCTCAATTCACCTGCTTTACTTCTAGGCACGAGTGTAGAGTGGGGAGAGCCGATGTGGCTGCAGCAGCAGGAGAGCACTGCAGATGTAATGCCTCTCTACCTTAGGGAAGCTGGCGATGACACGGTCACGGCTCACGGGGGGCCCCAAAGGTGTCAGGGAGGACTTCATTCTTCCAGAGTCCTGTGGACCCAACCAGGAGAAAGAGAGTTAAGGAGCCGTGCAAATGCTTGGGGACTCACCCATGAGTTTCTACCTAACTTTTCATCGGATGCAGGCTGGGTGCAGTGGCTCATGCCTGTAATCCCAGCACTTGGCGAGGCCAAGGTGGGAGGATCACTTGGGCCCAGGAGTTTGAGACTAGCCTGGGCAACAAAGTGAAATCTCCGTCTCTAAAAAAAAAATAGAGCATGGTGGCCTGTGCCTGCAGTCCCAGCTACTTGGGAGGAAGGTGAGAGGAAGACTTGAGCCTGGGAGGTCAAGGCTGCAGCGAACCATGAAGTTGCCTCTGCACTCCAGCCTGGGTGATAGAGTAAGACCTTGTCTCAAGAATAATAAATAAAATCGGATCCACGCCTCTCGCTTTGTCAGGAGTAGGGAGCAGAGGCCATTTCTCTCAATCTGCATATAGCAGGCAGAATGGTATGGGGAACCAGGCCTGCCCCACCCTGCCTGGGAGTCAGAAGACCTGGGTGCCCCCTTGACAGGTGTCTACCACGGAGGAGTCCCCCCTCTGAGCTTACCTTAAGGGCTGTGAGACATTGCACAGCTCAGGCAGCGGAAGTGGAGTGGGGAGGAATCTCCTACTCCTAGTCTGCAAAGGATGAAGGCTCTAGGTGGGCCTGGGATACTCCTAGTCTGCAAAGGATGAGGCTCTAGGTGGGCCTTCAGCCAACTAGGCCTTTTCCCTGAAAGCCCTCACCTTACCAGGCCTCTGACTCCTCGAGCCTCCTCAACAGCCCTCTGTCTCCTTTTTCTGTCTGGGTCCCTCTCCCGGCTGGGGTGGCCTTGGCGGAGTCCGGCTATCCTCCCGCATCTGACCCGGCTCTTCTCCCTGACCAGCGTGGGCCTGGCCCAGAGTGTGCGCTCAGGAAATGGGGACGCTCCGGGGCTGCAGGCCGCTTTCAAGTTATAGGGATGGGAAGTGGGCGCGGACGCGGTGCCCTTGTGGCCCTGGCCTCCCGGATGTGCCAGCACGGGGGTGGATAGCCGGGAGGGCCGGACAGGGTGGGCGGGCGGACTCACGGATGGTGGCTGCGAAGGCTGGAGCTCCGCGCGGCCTGGTCCACCTGAGCCAGCGGCGGCAATCACCATGGCAACGAGAGCCACGCGGGACCGGCGGGCTACACAAATCGCAGACGTCGGGGGCGGGGTCTGCGTTTGACTGGCAGCCGCGCGTCCAAGCATCCGGTTGGCGCCGGCGATCACCATAGCAACTAGAGCCTGCCTGGAGTCTGGGCGGGGCTGGTTGCGGAGAGACTCTCGGACACCCTGGAGCACCGGAGATCACCAAGACAACAATGGCGGTGCTGGATAGGCGGGCGGTAGGCGGGACCATGGACGCCCAGGGAGGAAGCCTGGGCTGTGGGTGGGGCTGCCCATGGAGAGACTGCCTTCGCTTCTGGCGATCACCTCGGCTGGGAGAGGTGGTGCAGTCCTGGCATAACTCCTGATGTAGTACCGATGTTTAATTGGAATCAAGCACCACTGATGGACGTACCTACCTACTGGCCTTAGTCTGCGTAATTCTGAATCCATTGTTGTCTGAATATCATATGCCTGGCTTCTACAGCTCACAGGACAAAATTAATTTCCTTAATAAATAGTTGCCCTGAGTCAGTGATTTCCTCTGAGCTAGTCTTGGTTTGGAAAGTGAGCTGTTTTGGGCTAGATGGCCTCCCGAAGCCCTTATAAAACCGTGGAACCAGCTTTGGAGAAGTCCGGAGTTCAGCTTTGAGAACCTACTTAATTCAGCTCCTTAACTTTTCTGCATCACAATGTGGAATCCTTGGTACGTAGATTTAAGTCAGTCATTTTCAATTCAAAGCTAAGTGTGCTGGAGGCTGATGTTTGATTTTTTTTTTTTCTTACGAGATGGAGTCTTGCTTGTTGCCCAGGCTGGACTCGAACTCCAGGGCTCAAGGAATCGTCCCTCCTCAGCCTCCCCAGTCCTTGGGACTACAGGTGAGGGCCTCCACACCTGGCTTTGTTTAATGTCATTTAGTGAGTTTCGTTGCTACGGTCGAGGCTTAGGGGGTGAACTTAGGTGAGTTGTTCCATCTTCCACACCTCAGTTTACTCAATTATAAAATGAACACAACTACCTACTTCAAGGGATCCACATGAGATGGTGAAAGTGCTTTTATATTGTAAAGCTTGACTCAAGTCTATTAACCAATCATTTGTTCTACACGTACTGAAAGCTTCCAGGTATATACCTAGCACTAGGGAGACAAGGAAACAGAACTGACATGGTGTCCACCCTCAGGGAAATTGGAGTCCGCTGGGAGAAGCAGAGAAGTAAATAGAGAATCAGGGGAAGGGAGTGTGCCAAAGGATTTAGGAGAAGGAAAGATTAAATTGTGGGATCAATTACTAATTTGGATTTGGGGATGTGGCAGGAGATAGAGATCACCCTCAACCCTCCTTAGCTCTTTTGTTTTTGAGATGGAGTCTCGCTCTGTGCTCTGTCGCTAAGGCTGGAGTACAGTGGCACGATCTTGGCTCACTGTAATCTCTGTTTCCCAGCTCAAGGGATTCTCATGCCTCAGCCTCCTGAGTAGCTGGGAGCTGGGACCACAGGTGCTCACCAACCACGCTTGTCTGATTTTTAAGTTGTTTTTTTTTTTCTTGCTTGCTTTTTTAGCAGAGACTGGGTTTGAACTCCTGGACTCATGTGATCTGCTCACCTTGGCCTCCCAAAGTGTTGGGATTACAGGCGTGAGCCACTCCACCTGGCCTCAACCCTCCTTTAGCTCTTAAGTGGGCTCTTTGCCTGGATCTAGATACCAAATTAACACCAAGCGGATTAGCAAGAGAAACGCACACAAACGTTACCAGTTTTACAAGCGCATGGGGATCTTTACCAGAGTGAAGCATGCAAAGTACCCAGCACAGAGAAGGGCGTAAGTAAGTCCCTTCCCTTCCCTTCTGTACCTTGAACAAAGCTGAGCCGCCCTTGGTCCCCACGGTAACTCTGTAAATTATCGTTCCCACTTTGCAGCCTGCGGCAGCCTTGGGTTGTTTGCGCCTGCGCGGTGGGCGCTGAGTACGTAGAAGGCGGCGCGGCAGACGCTGCCCGAGTCGCCTGGCAACGGAGTCGCTTGGCAACTGAATAGGTTGGCCGCGGGCGCGCGCTATTGCAAGCAGAAACGGCTGCGGAAGCAGGTGAGGCGGCGGCGGTGGGCTAGGGCCCCGGGAACAGGGGGGCCCAGTGACCCACCCAGTCCCATTCACAAGGGGCCCGTGTCCCCACACTCAAAGTCACACTGTTTCGTCTCCGACCGGACGCTTCCAGCTCATGCCCCTTAGAGGAAGGCAGGCCCCTGTCCTCAGCGCCCACCGTTCCTGCGAGGGGAGCTCAACTCAAATGTGGCCACGTTCCTCCCAGCCCGGCCCCCACCCCTACCGTTTGCATCTGGTGTCCTGCGTGAGCATCTGCCTTACCTTTTACCGGAGTAGATTCCTACAGGCCTGCGGCCTGTCTGTCCATTCGACTAATCATGAAAATAACCATGATAAAAACCACAGCCAATGCGTCTGAAGCTCTGGTGTGCCAGGCTCATGTGTATTAGGTAACATGACAACTGTGGGAGGGAGGGAAGGAGGTACTGTTATCATCTCCCCTTTGAAGCTGCAGAAAGACACACATAGAGGAAGTGGCTTGCCAAGGGTCACCCATGGCTAGAGTCTGGAGTCAGTTCTTTTTTTTTTTTTTTTTTTTGAGACGGAGTTTCACTCTTGTTACCCAGGCTGGAGTGCAATGGCGCGGTCTCGGCTCACCGCAACCTCCGCCTCCTGGGTTCAGGCAATTCTCCTGCCTCAGCCTCCTGAGTAGCTGGGATTACAGGCACGCGCCACCATGCCCAGCTAATGTTTTGTATTTTTAGTAGAGACGGGGTTTCACCGTGTTGACCAGGATGGTCTTGATCTCTTGACCTCGTGATCCACCCGCCCCGGCCTCCCAAAGTGCTGGGATTACAGGCTTGAGCCACTGCGCCCGGCCCCCTAATTTTTTGTATTTTTAGTAGAGATGGGGTTTCACTATGTTGACCAGGATGGTCTTGATCTCTTGACCTCATGATCCACCTGTCTTGGCCTCCCAAAGTGCTGGGATTACAGGTGGGAGCCACTGCGCCCAGCCTGGAGTCAGTTTTTAACTACTAATCCACACTACTTAAATAGTTGCTAAAACTGTGTGTGTGTGTGTGTGTGTATGTGTGTGTGTGTGTGTGTGTGTTATAAAAATAAATCACCTTTTAGCATTAATTATTTTTCATGGATGTGTCAGAAACATCTGAATATGGGTTCCTAGCAGTGAGTGGGCTAGACCCGGATTTGAACATTGATTCCTGCTCTTACCAGTTTCACGTCCTCCAGTAAGCTCCTTGGCCAGAACCTCAGCTTCCTCATTTGTAAAATGTGGATAATACAAGCCCCCTTCTTACTGAGTTGAAACTACTTATTGCTGGAACAAAATAAGCACGAAACACAGTGATCATCTTGGGGTCTGCCTGTTGGGTTTGTTTTGTCCTTTGGTGCCTTTGACTGAAGATCCAGACGAAAGTATCAGTGGTTTCTTCTGCGAAGCACTGTTGTGTGGGAGAGCTCTGGAGTTTGCAGTTTGGGCTGTTGCTTACCTTCCCTGGGACTTTGAGCAAATCGCTTCATTGCTCTCAGCCTCAGTTTGCTCATCTGTAAAATGAAAGTAAAAATACCCATCTGCCTGCCCTCGGAGTCTGGAGGATCAAATGAGAAGTTGCTTTTAAATCATAATTGAAATCATAACAGCTTTTTGGGTTCTTTTAGTGAGTGGTTTCCGCAGAGCTTCGTTTGGAGAGGTCTCTATAGTGGGGGAAAGATGGCCCAATCCGGAGACTCCATGGAACTTTCCATTAACATCAATGCCGCCCAAGTTACCACTGCCTATGGCCATCGGGCGCTGCCTAAGCTGAATGAGGAGCTGCAGTCAGAGGACCTCCAGACGAGGCAGAAAGCCCTCATGGCCCTGTGTGACCTCATGCATGACCCCGAGTACATCTACAAGGCCATGAACATAGGTGAGTGCGACACAGCACAGGTGACAGTGACTGGGGTTCTAGCATGGCTTTGGACACTTGGTAGAACTTCAGTAGTCAGAGTTGCTATTGTTTGAGCCTGACTCCAGGCCAGTTCCACCTCAGGTGCAGTGCCCAGGTTCTTTTTAAAAGATATTTATTTATAGGGGCAGGGTCTTGCCATCTCCCAGGCAGT
Source organism: Saimiri boliviensis (assembly GCF_048565385.1). Lineage (NCBI taxonomy): Eukaryota > Metazoa > Chordata > Mammalia > Primates > Cebidae > Saimiri > Saimiri boliviensis. Next base: position 26,413,252 of record NC_133469.1, on the reverse strand, counting down.
GGCAGAATCATAGCTCACTGTAACCTTGAAATCTTGGGTTCAAGAGATCCTTCCTGAGTAGGACTGCAAGCATGTACCACCATGCCTGACTACCTAAAAAAAAAATTTTTTTTATAAACAATATCTTGCTATGTTGCCCAGGCTGTTCTTGAACTCTTGGCCTCAATTGATTCTTTCAGGTCAGCCTCCAAAGTTTTGGGGTTATAGACATGAGCTACCACACCCAGCCTGGATTATCTTATTCCTCAGAGCAGCCACCTACAAAGGAGGGTCCATTCGCAACCAACAGATAAGAAAAGCACACTTCAGAGAAGGGTTGTGAGTCTAGGGTTGCCCAATAAACAAATAAAGCTGGTTTGTATTAATTTATTATTTTTTTGAGACAGAATCTCTCTCTGTCTTCCAGGCTGGAGTGCAATGGCACAATCGTGGCTCACTGAAACCTCCGCCTCTTGGGTTCAAGCGATTCTCCTGCCTTAGTCTCTCGAGTAGCTGGGATTACAGGCACCTGCCACCACGCCAGGCTAATTTTTGTATTTTTAGTAGAGATGGGGTTTCATCGTGTTGGTCAGATTGGTCTCAAACTCCTGACCTCAAGTGATCTGCTCGCTGCAGCCTCCCAAAGTGTTGGGATTGCAGGCGTGAGCCACCGCACCCAGCCAAAGCTGCATTTTTATTTGCTAAATCTGGCATCTCTAGGTGTAACCCACTCAAGGTCATGTGACTAGTTTGAGACAGGTTTATAATTTGACCCCACGTCTCTCTTGGGTTCAAATAAATGGCAAAGGCCACTTTCTTATCCCCATGGCAGACTTTGTGAGAAGGCACTGGTAGGAAGTGTGCAGGGAGAATCACTAGGAGGGTTGGATGGGACAGTCCCTGGGTATGAACCTCTTCAGTGACTCTGAAATGCTGCATAACCCACATGATTCCCCAGGTCCCCAAAACAGAGGAACCTTTGGTACATTCCTGCCCCACTTGTTGACTTCTGGGTTAGTTCGTTTCTGAGACTGGCAGACATTCAAGGGTCTGTTTGTTTGTTTGTTTGTAGGCTGCATGGAGAACCTGAAAGCTTTGCTGAAGGATAGAAACAGCCTGGTGCGGATAAAGACCACCGAGGTGCTCTACATCACGGCGAGCCACAGCGTGGGCAGGTGGGACGCTGTTCTGGAAACCAGTGCGACACTTGCAAGCCGCACTTCTCTCCTGGGTAGTTCAGATCCTACCCGTGCATCTAGGTGGATTCCCTTGAGCCACCTAAAGTGCTCTGGAGTTTTGTCCGCAGCACCAGTTTTTGGAGGGACTTCCATTTAGCCAGAGCGGGACTCTTTGTGGGGTGGTTTTGGTTGCCTCTGTGGGGATCTAATGGGCCCTCTGTTCAGACTGATTTTTATGTTTTGAGCTCTGAGCTTCTTCTTCCTTCCCTCCTTTCCTTCCTTCCTACCTCCCTCCTTCCTTCCTTTCTTCCTTCCTTTCCTTTCCTTCTTTCTCTCTCTCTCTCTCTCTCTCTCTCTCTCTCTCTCTCTCTCTCTCTCTCTCTCTCCTCCTTTTTCTTACTTTGAGACTGTCTCTTGCTGTGTTGCCCAGGCTGGAATGCATTTGCATGATCTCAGCTTACTGTAGCATCTGCCCCTTCAGGCTCAAGCAATTCTTGTGCCTTAGCCTACTGAGTAGCTGGAACTACAGGCATGCGCTATCATGCTTGGCTAATGTTTGTATTTTTAGTAGACACAGGGTTTCATCATGTTGGCCACTCTGGTTTCCAACTCCTGGGCTCAAATGATCTGCCTGCCTCGGCCTCCCAAAGTGCTGGGATTACAGGCATGAGCCACTACACCCAGCCAAGCTTCCCACTTTCAAGGTGGGAAGAAAGTTCAGATCCTACCTCTGCAACAATTTTGCCATTTATTTTTCTTTCTTTTCTTTTCTTCTTTTTTTTTTTTTTTTTTTTTTTTTTTTGAGATGGAGTTTCGCTCTTGTTACCCAGGCTGGAGTGCAATGGTGTGATCTCGGCTCATTGCAACCTCCGCCTCTCGGGTTCAAGTGATTCTCTTGCCTCAGCCTCCCAAGTAGGTGGGATTACAGGCATGCGCCACCACGCCTGGCTAATTTTTGTATTTTTAGTAGAGACAGAGTTTCTCCATGTTGGTCAGGCTGGTCTCGAACTCCCAACCTCAGGTAATCTGCTCGCTTTGGCCTCCCAAAGTGCTGGGATTGATCCACCGCACCCAGCCCAATTTTGCCATTTCTTAGCTTTTTACAGAGAGCCCAGTTCTCCAACTCAGATCCCCACAGGGCCTGTGGCTTTGGCTCCTGTCCCTGTGAGGGTATTAAAACAACAGCCTCAAAGTGCATATCTGGTCTGGGCTGGTGGCCTCACTTCCTGTTCATGATGGCCAGGTTCTTAGTTTCTGGCACCTGGAAGTATCCTTTTCCTGTATAAGCACAGATTCACATTTTAAAGTATTTCATATAGCATTTTACTTAGGTGCTGGGGCAACAGGGTGGGGATGGTTGGAGGTGCTTCTTGGCTCACTCTCTTGTCCAGTGATCACTAGTTTTACTTTGTATTAAAAACTAAATCGCGGCCGGGTGCGGTGGCTCATGCCTGTAATCCCAGCACTTTGGGAGGCCAAGCTGGGTGGATCACGAGGTCAAGAGATTATCCTGGCCAACCATGGTGAAACATCGTCTCTACTAAAAATATAAAAATTAGCCAGACGTGGTAGCATGCACCTGTGGTCCCAGCTACTTGGGAGGCTGAGGTGGAAGAATTGCTTGAACCCAGGAGGTGGAAGTTGCAGTGAGCCAGGATTGCGCCACTGCACTCCAGCCTGGTGACAGAGCAAGACTCCATCTCAAACAAACAAAAACAAACAAACAAAACACAAAATCGCAATGTTATAGCTCTTTTTGAATTTGTCCGGCAGGTTTTCTTGTTTTCACTGGAAGCTTTCCCCACCAGCCTCCCACTAAAAAACAACAAAAAACAAAAACAGAACCCCACATCGCAAACACCCCCAAGCCCTGCCCCAGGTCTTCTGGATAAAGGGGGCCACTACCCAGTGTACACAGGCCTAGAAGGAAGAAAAGACAACAAGAGAGGCAAGGTGCTGACTGCCTTGGGGCTTGTGTGGTGTAAACAGGTACCCACTCAGAGAGGCTCCAGATGGTTTCAGGAGCTCCAGGACATCTCACAAAACCCAAAGTCACTCAGCCCTGCCAGTCCCCAAGCTCTCGTTGCCTTGGTGGCTGATCCTGTGTACAGCCCTGGCCCTGTGTGAACCGTGTGTGTGTGGAGGTGGTGCCAAGGCTAGCAACCAAATTCACATGCTTTGTACCAAGAAGGGCAGGCTGGTACTGCGGACAGACCAGTGAAGTAGGGGCACAAATCCCGGCCTCTCAGGGGGTCCCACTCTTTCCTGCTCTGTGACCTGGGCAACACTCCTGATCCCAGCCTCACTCTGCAGACCTCAGATGACTCAGACAAGGTGCTTTCAAAGGTCAGGGGCACACAGGAGGCAAGTCACCTTTCCTGCTGTTCTTTTTTCTCCACTTTTCTGGTCCCGATATGGACATTAAGTAGTAACCCCCAGTGAGAGGACAGGTCCTTGAAGCCTGAGCAATTATTAGGTTAGTGCAAAAGTAATTGCGGTTTTGGGATTAAAAGTCACGGCAAAGACCACAATCACTTTTGCATCAACCTACTCATAAAGAATAGTAGGAAGGCAGAGTGGCTGGAGTGCCTAAGCCAAGGGTCCTGTCTTTGTCCACATTCGCGAGGCAGGAACGTGGTAAAGTGGCCATCCCTGACAAGGACCTGATACGGCCTGGCCCGTGCACTCCTTCAGCATTCTCAGAAATGTGGCCAACTTCTAAATTTCCCCTGAGGTCGGTGGTGATCTTATAACCAGTGCCAACAGCTTTCAGAGCCTCACAAGCTCTAGGTAGCGGCCCTGAACTTCCCAGGTAGGAGATACACAGGCAAACACAACTGACTTTTTTTTTTTTTTTCATGAGACAGAGTCTTGCTCTGTCTCCAGGCTGGAGTGCAGTGGCACTATCTGGGCTCACTGCAACCTCTGCCACCTGGGTTCAAGCGATTCCCCTGGCTCAACCTCCTGAATAGCTGGGAATACAGGTGTGTGCCACCACTCCTAGCTCATTTTTGTATTTTTAGTAGAGGTGGGGCGTCCCCTTGTTGGCCAGGATGGTCTCGATCTCCTGACTTTGTAATCTACCTGCCTCAGCCTCCCAAAGTGCTGGGATAACAGGTGTGAACCACCACGACTGGCCACAGCTGACTTTCAAAGCATAAGAAACATGGAGTGGGTTATGGGCACTGACCAAGGAGGCCCCCGCAGTCAGGGAAGACCCCTGCAGCTTGTGTGTCCCACAGTGACTTTCTTCTTCGAGAACAATTCAAAACACAACATAAGTGAAATTGTGACCAGTGCTGCAGTAGCACAACTGGTTGGGCACTTCCTGTGGGCACTTGGCTAAGGGGCTCCCACATGCATCTCATTAATTCCTGAACCCAACCTGAGAGATGTGACCTCAGAAGGCCTCTTTCAGGTGCACTCAGGTCCAGCAGTCGGTTAATCAAAAAGAAATGATTACAAAACAAGGAACTGAATAAATGGTTCTCTTTAAATGGTTCATTTTAACCCAAAATGCAAAGGATAAGGCATTCGCCCATCCCCATGTGGGGCCCAGGCCTCTTCTTGGATATGAGACCACTGGTTGCTGTTTCTCATCATATTTTTTGGCTTAAACCATACTCATAGCATCATCTGATTTGCAGCTTTGGTTTCTTTAAAGTAGAGCAAGAACTCAAAGACATTAATGAAATAATCTGTATGTATAACTCTTCTGAAATCTTTTTAGTTTTTTTTTTTTTTTTTTTTTTGAGACGGAGTTTCGCTCTTGTTACCCAGGCTGGAGTGCAATGGCGCGATCTCGGCTCACCGCAACCTCCGCCTCCTGGGTTCAGGCAATTCTCCTGCCTCAGCCTCCTGAGTAGCTGGGATTACAGGCACGTACCACCATGCCCAGCTAATTTTTTGTATTTTTAGTAGAGATGGGGTTTCACCATGTTGACCAGGATGGTCTCGATCTCTCGACCTCGTGATCCACCCGTCTCGGCCTCCCAAAGTGCTGGGATTACAAGCTTGAGCCACCGCGCCCGGCCAATCTTTTTAGTTTTTAAGAGACAAGATCCAGCTCTGTTATCCATGCTGGAGTTCAGTGGCATGATTATAGTTCACTGCAGCCTCGAACTCTGAGGCTCAAACGATCCACCCACCTTAGCTTACCGAGTAGCTAGGACCACAGGCACACACCACCATGCCTGGCTTTTAAAATTTTAGATAGGGACTGGGTCTCACCATGTTGCCAGACTGGTCTTGAACTCTTGGCCCAAGTGATTCTCCCACCTCAGTCTCCCAACGCATTGGGATTAGGTGTGAGTCAGGAATGTGGTCTCCCCCAGATAGCATGGATCTGACTCCAGCAGGGACCCTGACTTTTCGTATTTGACCCTCTCAGGCCATGGTCTCGCTTATGTCTCTATCCACCCTCCCTTCCCTAGATTCGCCTTTCTAGAGCACGACATCGTCCTTGCCCTGTCCTTCCTGCTGAATGACCCTAGCCCAGTCTGCCGGAGGAACCTATACAAGGCATACATGCAGCTGGTCCAGGTGCCTAGAGGTAGGTTTGCGTCCTGCACACACATCGGCCGGACACTCAGGTTGTCTGTTGGTCTCCTCTCCAGGTCACATATGTACCAGGCTGTATCATCAAGTGTTTATTAAATCACAACATGCATATTAGAAAAGCACGTGTCCGGCCAGGCGCAGTGGCTCACACCTGTGATCCCAGCGCTTTGAGAGGCCGAGGCAGGTAGATCATGAGGTCAGGAGTCCAACACCAGCCTGACCAATATGGTGAAACCCTGTCTCTACTAAAACTACGAAAATTAGCTGGGTGTGGTGGTGGGCACCTGTAATCCCAGCTACTTGGGAGGCTGAGGAGAATTACTTCAGGAGGCGGAGGTTGTAGGAGGCAGAGGTTGCAGTGAGCCAAGACTGCACCAGTGCACTCAAGCCTGAGCCACAGAGCGAGACTCCATCTCAAAACAAAACAAAACAAAAGCACGTGTCCTAAGCAAACATTTGATTAAATGGTTCTGAGTGAACATGTCATGTAACTGCTACCCCAAAGAAGATAGGTAGAGTGTTACCACCTCTCCAGAAACTTCCTATATGCCCATACTGGGTACTACCGTCACTCAATGGCGAACAGTATCTTCAATTTCTAAGACCACAGATTATGCCTCTTTTACAACTTTACATAAATGGAAACATACAGCTTGTAATATCTTGCTTGTAGCTACTTTTGCTTGATGTTTTATTTCCGAGACTTCCATGTGGTATGTATGACTGATTTTTGCTGGTTTATGCTGCAGTATGGTATTTACACTATGTGAGTATACTACAGTTTACTTACCCATTCCGTTGCTGACGTACATCTGAATTGTTTCTAGCTTATGGCTACCAATAATAGAGTGGCTATAAATAATCTTGTAAATGTCTTTCGATGGACACGTATATGCATTTATTTTGAAACATACCTGGGAGGAGAATGGCTGGCCTGGGTAAGTTTATGTTTAGCTTTTAGAAGGTACTACCCAATCGTTTTCTAAAATATTTGTATCTGGCACATGACCAGTCCCAGCTACACAAGAGGCTGAAGTAGGTGGATTGCTTGAACCTAGGAGTTCTAGGCTGTAGTGCCCTATGCCAGTTGGGTGTCTGCACTAAGTTTGGCATGAATATGGTGGCCTCCCAAGATGGGGGGGGACCACCAGGTTGCCTAAGGAGGGGTGAAGCAGCCCAGCTCACAAACAGAGCAGGTCAAAGCCCCTGTGATCAGTAACGGGACTGCACCTGTGAATAACCGCTGCATTCCAGCCTGGGTAACATAGCAAGATCCTGTCCCTAAAAAATAAATAAAATATTAGTCCCAATCTGTCCTCCCACTAGCAGTATATGAGAGTTCCAGGTGCTTTACATCCTCAATCATAGATTTTTTTCTTCTTTTTATGTTAGCTATTTTGGTGGGTGTGCAGTAGCATCTCATTTTGGTTTTAATTTATATTTCCCTGATGACTAAAAGGGGACACCCTGTAAATATTTTCTTGTGTGAAATACCATAGCACATGTTTAAGGAATAAAGAAGGCCCGCTCTAGAGGCAATGTTGCCTGCAGTTCCTGGCCCACTGCCCCTGCTGATTGGATGGAGAGTCTGGGGTAACAGCTACCCAACAACTGCAGCTAGAGAGTTAAGATTTACGGCAGATAGATATCTGCCCGGTCGCGTGATGCAGTGAGTATTTTTAAATGAGGAAATCCTTTCAAGGGCCATGACAGGAGGTCTTGAAGGGGATACCTTAGCTCAAATGGACAAACAGATGTTGTAGCCCAGGAGTCAGATGAACCTGGGTTCCCTCTGCCCTTCCCCGTGCGCCCCGGACAGGCTATTTCTGAGGTCTAAAGGACCTGCCTCAGAGGCCAGAAAAGTGGATGAGGTGGAAACGTGGGCCCAGTGTATAGCCCAGCCTCCTGACGAAGGATGTAGTGTAAATGTTCAAGGCCAAGTGTGAGCATTCCTGGATGAAGGCTCAGGGAGAAATGACTACAGGATCAGCTGCAGATAGGCGGGCCCAACAGAGCAGAACACATGAGGGTCTAGGATTGTTGCTTGGCCACTAAGCCAGGCTGGGAGTTGAGCACACTAGGCCTGTGGTTTTTTAAAAACACCACCTCGCCCCTGGTCCTCTCCTAGGCCACCAGGATCAGTCTCTGGGGGTAGGGCCCTACACACATATTTTTGAAAAGGCAACTTGAATGATTGTCATGTGTGCCCTGGGGTTGAGAGCCCCTGGGGTATTGGGGTGATCCATGGGGGACAAGTGCTGGGTTGAGCTAAATGAATGTCCTGTGCTCACCATGAAGGAACCTGAGAAATAAGTGAGGGTGTTGTCTCCCCATTTTTGGAGTGTGGGGAGAGGGGACTTGCTGGTCTCAACCAGGTCTCTTACGATGATTGTGACCTATTTAAAGCATTCAGAGAAGCACGGAGATGGTGATAAGGAACATTATACCCCCAGCCAGCTTTGCCAAACCTTTACATTGTACATCCATATTTTCTACTTGCTGGAAATTTTTATTTGAAGAAATCATAGGCATAGTCCAAGCACCCTGAGAACTTCCCCTCCACCCAGAGCACTCTTCCTCCTCGAGCCATCAATAACTTGGTGACTATGTCCCCAAAATGAATATTTTTATATTTTACCACAGATAAAATTACATACAGAATATATATAATCTTGATTTGCATATTTTAAAACTATGTAAGTGGATCTTGCTGCATGTATCCCTCTGCTACTTCCAAAACCTTAAAAAACCTCAATAACATTAGAGATTTATGGAAATTTTGAGATGTATCCATGTGGCGCCCCTAGCTGTATTTCATTCATTTCCATCACTGTACACTGTTCTGGTGTTTGGAAGCATCACGATACCCTTGCCCATCCCAGGCTGGCAGGCTTGTTGGTTGGTTGTACTCCTGTACTGCAGAAGGACTGTGCCATGGCCATTCCTGCTCAGGGCTTCCTGGTACCCTGGAAGGAGAGTCCCCTGGGGCCTCTGCCAGGGAGGGCATCACTGGGTTAGGGATTGAGTTTGCCTTTAGCTTTGTTGGGTATTGCAATTGCCTCAGCCCAGCCTCTGGCCTCCAGAGAGCCCAGGCACATTACGGCCTGCTGGATGTGCTGTGGTGTTTCACTGTGATCCCTGTCCTGGTGAGAGTCGGTATCTTCCCTCTGCCCGACGCCTCCTGAGATTCCTCTCCTGCCCAATGCCTCTGGAGAGCCTGTGTTCATTCTGTTGCTGAGTAGTTGTTCCATTTATTATTGATTTGAAAGAGTATGTCATTTGTCCTGGATTCCAACCCTTTGTTGGTTACTTACATTGCAAATATCATTTCCCAGATTGTTTGCTTGGCTTCTCACTGTGCCTTTGTTGAGTCACTGTCCAGCAGTTTTTCTTTTTTTCTGAGACAGAGTCTCGCTCTGTCACCTGGGCTGGAATGCAGTGGCATGATCTCAGCTCACTACAACCTCCACCTCCGAGGTTCAAGTGATTCTCCTGCCTCAGCCTCCCAAGTGGCTGGGATTACAGGTATGCACCACCATGCCTGGCTAATTTTTGTATTTTTAGTAGAGATGGGGTTTTACTATGTTGGCCAGGTTTGTTTTGAACTCCTGACCTCATGATCTGCCTGCCTCGGCCTCCCAAAGTGCTGGGATTACAGATGTGAGCCGCTGTGCCTGGCCCCAGCAGTTTTTCATTTGAATAATGTAGTAAATTTCATCAGTTTTTTTCCTCTGTGTTTTTTTTTTTGAGTGCCTTGAAAGAGAATCTTTCTTTACCTTGACTCATGAAGATATTCTGCCATATTTTCTTCTAAAATGAACGAGTTTGCTTTTCCCCATCTCCTCCCCTTGGCTTTTTCTATAGTCCACAAACACTGGGTGCACCATTAGGAGTAGGGGGCTGTGGTACTGACAAGCTCAGGAACAAAAGCCTCACTGGGGGTCTGGGTGGTCAGCCTCGGACTTCAGCGAAGGGTTTGCTGGGTGCTGCTCATGATCTGTGAAGTGCCCAGAAGGGAGGCCTAGGACACCAGCTGTGCAGGGGCCAGTTGGACAATGGGCAGAGGGAGGGAGGGAAGGAGGCAATGTGGTGGGTGCCCAGGAGATCCATTCTGGGGTACACTGAGTACCATGGCCTCTGGATTAGTCAGTTGTGACTGTCTCCCATGTGGTGTCTTTCATGGGCCTCTGGATAGGGGCCCGGGACGGGGGAAGGCATCTGTTTCAGTGACTCTACCCTTTACTAGCATGTGGCTTTGGGCAATAGCGTCACCTGTGGGCACGTGGGTGTCATCACCTGTGTGGCTTAGCTGGGACAGTGTCTGAGCAGGGCTTAGCTGGCTCCCAGCCCATGCTGGTGTCTATTGGTGTGGTTTCCTATCAGTGGCCACAACGGAAGGCCGTTTGCACCATGGCGCCCTCTGCACCTGGCAGAACACCTGGCATGTGGCTAGCTTTCAACAAATATTGGTTGTTTAGTAGTTTTTTTCTGGTCATACTTTAAAGGATCATTTGTTGGTTGTCTTCTTGCTACAGTTCACTCACCTGCTTGTTCATTCATTCATTTGTTTGACGATAGGTGTTGGGCCCCTGGTCTGTTCTGGCCACTGTGCCTCAGTTTCTTCCGCTGTGTCGTGGGTGTCTGTGGGAGAGTCCTTGCTCTGGCCCTCAGTCCTTGCTCTGGCCAGGTCTGGCTTGTGTGATTTCCCAGAGTAACCAGAAGGGGGCACCCAAGGACCGAGGATTGTCCCAGGTGGGCCCTGGCCCTGCTGGGGCCTTGGGTTCAAGCTGCGGTGCCCAGCCACACGTAGTGGTAGCTCCGCATTCTTGTCCTTTCCTTCCAGGCTGGCTTCTCATGCCCCTTGGTGGTGTGATGTCAGGAGAGGAGAAACTAGGATTGTAGAGGCAGATGCCACACACAGGCTGCCAGCCCAGTACCCCCGCCAGCTGGGCCCTGACGCACAGGGTCTGCTTCTGCTCCCTAGCCTCTCTAACCCCATGGGAAAACAGGTTTTCATTTTGTGGGAGGGAGAACTCTGTGGCTGAAATGGATAATTCTCTAATCAGATTTTGGGGTGCAGTTGAATAGCTCAGGGTCCCCTGGAAGTATCCCCTTACCAAAGCCCATGGGTCTCGACTGGGCACACCTGTGAGTCTGCTCTGGCCCTGTCTCCGGTCACCCTCTCCTTGTGCCAGGCTCTGAGACACTAGGCCAGCTTTACCAGCAGCATGGTGGGGACTGCTCTGACCCTAACTCCGCACGTGTGCAGCCTGGGGCTGGAGATGGATGACCCTCCCAGCCCAGGGGAGAGCACTGGCCTGGGAGGAGGAAGGAGGCAGCAAGGACGCACCTGGGCCCTGCCTGTGGAAATTGGCCCCTTGGTCTCAGAAAGGAGTAGAACTGGGCTTGGGAAAGGGAGGGCGCCTGAAGGGGAGATGTCTGGATGCAGTTTGATCCAAGTCATTTGGGGGTGCAGGAGACATCCCTGGAGTCATAGCATCTAGGCTAGGGAGAAATCTGGGGGGGGGGTCTACAGCCATAGCACCCAGAATGCACCCAGTCTCATCTGAACCCCAGGCATGGGGCTGCTAGAGAAGCAAAGTAGGTACTCCCACTGCAGTGAGTGGTGCTCCCGCTGCAGTGAGTAGTGCTCCTGCTGCAGTGAGTGGTGCGCCTCGTCCCAGGCTGGTGGCCTCGGGTGGGCCACCACTGTACCCTGTGCACCCTGTCCCTCCTCAGCAGCCACCTGTGGACACCCAGCTTCCTTTGACAGGCCCAGAGCATCTCCCTCCTTCTCCTGCCCTTGATGCCACAGGGTGAGGGGTGGAGGCCAGCTACAGGGGCAGGCCCTTTCCTGCCTTGCCTGCCCTCAGGGCAGCATGCAGCAGGACCCCAGGCACACCCTCGGCCTGATAGTCTTTGGTGGGTAGTTGTACCCTATTCCTGGACTTAGCAGGAATGATGGTCACCGATAGGGACATTCTGGCCACTTGGTTCCCGGCCTGCCAGGCCTCCCACCCTTGTCGAGTCTTCTGGGTGAGGTGAGTGTCCAGGGCGTGGTCTAGCCTCAGTGTTGCCCCGAGTCCTCATGGTGTCGTGCAGCCCGTCTTGGCACTGTCCCCTGAGCCAGATGGACCCATCTGTTCTGGATGGCTGATGCTGGAAGTAGGGTGCCTCAGGGCCTGTGGCTGCTGTGGGGGCCTGGGGAATGTGGTCAGACTAAAGCCCCTCGGGTCCTGGCCTGGTGGGGTCACTTGTCACACAGTGTGTGATGCTGATAAGTTATCGCCTCTCAGGGTCTCTGCTTCCGCTTCTGTAGAAAGGAATCAAGCATCTTGACCTCCCAGGAGTATGCCCTGCAGTGAGCAGTCACTGAGGAGAGCTGGGATTATCATGACCACTGTTGTTGACCCATTGCACCACAAGGGTGACCACACGGGCTGCAGGCGAGGATGGCAATATCCCATGGGGAGCCATCTGATGGTGGGTCCTGGGAAAGGAGGCTGGGGCTGCATGGAGTAGGACAACACGGGGTTATCACCTGCAGTGGGCAGGGCCGACCCAGCCACCCCCAGGCCCTCCCCTTCAGGCACCCTGCTGCCTGCTCTGGCCTCCTCTCACCAGCTCCTTTGGTGAATCCTGGTGCTTACTTCTCCTTGGCTAAGACTCTCTTGGACCCTCCCTGCTCAGCATGTGCCTTCCCTGTGGGGCACTGTTTGGAGGAACGAGGTGAGTCTGCTCAATGGAGTTTCCAGCACCTCTTCCCACTGGACCCTGGAGCCCTGGCAGGTGGAATGTGGGCAAGGAGGAGACTTCCAAGAAGCTGCCCAGGTGACTTTGAGCTGTCAGGATGGGGAAGGACATGTCAGGCAAAGGGATCGTTGGGAGCAAGAGCGGGACGAGGCAGGCTCAGGAGGACCAGTGCAGGTGAACTGCGGGGAAGACAGAGCCAGAGAGCCTGACCGCACCCAGGGCTCCTCTGCAGCCTGCGGGGAACTGGAGACTCCTGACTGGGTTCTGGGAACCAGGAGAAAGCACCCTCCGGGGAAGGCCTCCTCTGATCCTTGCACACATGAGGAAGGGAGGCCCAATCCCTTTCTCCCTTTAGCTGTGTATTTTTAGATTAAAGATGCTCACGGTGAAATTACTGCTCTTTTCACAGTTGGCATTAAAAGCACAAAATAAGCCTCAATGATTGTAAGTCACACGTTATTTCTTCGGTAACAGAAGCCCCTTTGGATTCTTGTTGTTTGGTGACGTAGGAAGGTGTGAAGGGAGTCCCTGCGTGGGCTCAGGAGTGGGGATGGGGCAGTGACAGCGCCAGGGCTGCGTGTGTATCTGTGCGTGTGTGCACGTGCCTGTGTGCATGGGTGTGTGTGTGCGTGCCGACCCCCCACTTTGGTTGAGGTCCTTCTTTGAGGCGGCGGCTGCAGGCTGGTTCTGTGCTGCTCCCTGCAGCCTCTTGTCTTGTGCAGGTGCAGAGCCAGGCGAGGACCCCAGCAGCAGGAATGATCAGTGTCTCTGCTCCTCCAGGGTGAGCAGGACAGCTCCCAGGTCTGGTGAATCCTGGCCTGGCTGCTCCCTGACCTCAGGCACCTTTTCTCATCTGTAAAATGGGCACCTCTGGAAACCTGCCCAGGTGGGGTGTTCCATAAAATCATTTGTAAGGAGCCCGGCTCCGTGTCTGGTTCGCAGCAAGCAGGTCCTTGGTGAATACATTCCATTGACTTCTCATCAGCACTTTTCTACTATATCCAGATACCTCTAACCACACAAGCCAGTCAGTGAGCACTGCATGCTCAGGGACCCCGCCTCCCCAACACCCTGCAAGGTTTGCCCTACACTGCTGGGGGCACAGGCATCCTCCAGGCCTCCAGGGCACCTCTTCCACCCTGTAAGAGGACTCTGAGCTTGGCTGAGGTGTCTGCATGGTGGGAGGGGTCCAGGGGATGGCACAGTCTGGGTCAGTGTTGGGTGGGATCTTGGGGGCAGAGGGAGGGGCAGGAGTCGTCATCACCCCCAAACCTCCACACCAGGACTGCATGGACCTGGCAGTTTCTCCTTTCAGTTTCTTTCCTCTCGTGATGTTTATTCTTGATATTCATTGCAAAATGACTCTACCTAAATGTGTGGAGGTATAGGGGTGGGAGTGGAATATGGAACCTCAGTATGACACCACATTTAGCCACAGGTCAGCCACACACACAGCACACTGGGACAATGCCATGCTCCATTCAGGGTATTTTATTTTCTTAAAGTAGACAACCTTTGACTCTCATCCAGTCACCAGCTTCTCTTTCCCCCATACATCTCGTCAAGTCCTTGGCCGTGATTCTGCACACTGACCTTGGACACACAGCTACTGCACAGAGAGAGGGAGGGAGAGCTGGTATGGGCTCCGGCGGCCTTCTCCTCTCTATGGCGGAGTTCCCATTTACACGCAGCCCTTGGTGAAGGTCCTTTCAAGGCGATTGCCCACAGGCCCTGGGACCGGAAGGCCCAGATTAGGGTCCCAGCAGGGCCTCCCTCAGGCCACAACGCTGGCTGTGCCTTCACAGGAGTCGGAGCGTTCCCAGCCAGTCTCAGGCGCGGGCATGCCGGGACCAGGGGCGCCACTTCTTGCTCCCTTCCTTCACTCAGCAAAGCCACAGATAATTTACTCTTTAAATACCAAGACACTTAGCTATTGTTCATTTGCTTCCAGGTGAAAGAACCCTCTTTAAATACATCGCATTTATTTTCTTAAATAAAAACAAAGCAGAAAACCGCACCATTAACAAGAGGACACTGCAGAGGCTTATGTACAACACGTGTCCCGTGAGGCTGGCGCAGGACTGCCACTCACTCCAAAGCCTCTTTGGAGCAAAGAGACAGAATCGTCCAGATAACAACTTTTACACTCAGCAAGCCAGACACAAAAAAGACCACCCGAAAAAAAAAATATCTTTTGAAAATCTGCATTTAAAAAAGAATACTCAACCGTGTTTGAAATTTTCTGGATTTTTTTCTGCGAAACACCACAAGATTTGGCCAGAAAAAAAAAAAAAAAAAAAAAAAAAAAAAAAAAAAAAAAAGAATGTCAGAGAGGGAAAACCAGGTTTTGATTTATAAAACATCAGACTAGTAGAAGAAAAGCTGGAATCCCAGCTGGCCTAGTTTGAAATAAATCGTGCCACTCGTTTTATTGTGTCGGTTTTTGCTGCATATTTGAAGCTGTTTAAAAAGAGTTGTGAGTGGCTGGAGGTCTGGTTAGTGCTGTCACCTGGCTCCTAAGGTCCCGGGTCCAGAATGAAAGTGGTGCGGAGCAGCTGTGTGCAGGCCAGCAGGGGAGGTGCACAGACCCTGCACTGGTCCTCCCTCTTGGTCAGCAGCAAGGTCCCTAGGCCAGAGCTCGGGCAGTGAGCTGGACCTCCTCCAGGCGACAGGTGTGCACCTGGCCAAACCTGGCTTCAGTCCTGCTGCCTATCCCCAACAATCCAATGCAGACCCCCAAGTGGAGTGGGGCCAACTCCAGAAGGCAAAGTGAAGGGGCAGGATGAGCTCATAGTGACCTTGTGACAGCTTCTAAGTCTTCAAGAGACCTTGACATTTTAGAGGATTTTGCCATCTCCAGATGTGTGTGTGTGTGTGTGTGTGTGTGTGCGCGCGCACACGTGTGTGTGTCTATCTACCTAGCAATCTATCCATATATATTTATGTTTGCAGAAATGTGGGGCCAAGGAGGCAGAGGCCAAGGGGCGGGGGACATTCTTTAGGTCCCTGTTTTCTGCCCCTGGGTTGGGCCTCTCTAGCACGCGTTGGGGCATGACACCCCGTGGGTTTCACCACAGGTAGGCGGGCCTGGGCCCGGCTCCTCAGCAAAGGCCAATGTACTTGAGATTGTTCTGTATGATGACGTCTGTCACTGCGTCAAAGACGAACTGGATGTTACTGGTGTCGGTGGCGCAGGTGAAGTGGGAGTAGATCTCCTTGGTCTCCTTGTTGCGGTTGAGGTCTTCGAACTGCCGCTGGATGTAGACGGCGGCCTCCTCGTACGTGTTCTGGCCCTTGTACTCGGGGAAGCAGATGGTGAGCGGGATGCGGCGGATCTTCTCTGCCAGCAGGTCCTTCTTGTTCAGGAAGAGGATGAGTGAGGTGTTGATAAACCAGTTGTTGTTGCAGATGGAGTCGAAGAGGCGCAGGCTCTCTGCCATCCGACTCTAGGGAAAGGAAAGTACTGGCATTCATCAGGCCTGCAGCAGGCAGAGGCAGACCCTAGACCTGCAGCCCTGCCGGAGGGAGCACCTGCCAGGGTCTCCAGCCCAAGGCTGGTCCCTGCAATGGCAACTCCATCTGTTAGGGAGGCCCAGCCTAAATGTCCTCACCCACCTCCCACAGAAATAGCCGACACCACCCTCCTCGCCTGTGGCACGTGCTTGGAAGATGTTCTTTTACCCTGTTTGGGTCTCTCCTCTGGGTGCCAGTGACCTGAGCATATAGCTTTGGGGCTGCAGCTGTGCCAAGCACAGCCTCCTAAACCCCTGGGCACCTGCAGCTCCGAGGATCCCACAGTCTTCCCATCTGCAGGCTTCCCCACACCCACACATGGAAGCCCATCTGCTGCAGGAGCCCTCGTCATGTCACAGCTGCCTCAGTGCAGGCATACGCAGCCTTGTGTCCTATCTGGGTTCTGGCTGAGTCCTTCAAAACTCCGATCCCTCTGTGTGGTACCACTGGATACCAGGAAGTCTGTGAGGGAGCAGCCTTCACTTCTGTAACCAAGGTCTCCACTTCTCAAGAGTCTCCAAACACCAGCCCGGGTCCAGGATTCTCCACCCTCCAGCTGTGGAGGGGCATCTGGTGCCACCCTACAGGGCATCTGGTGCCACCTCTCTGCCCAGGCAGGACCCTGGCATCCTGGAAAGAGCTCTTGGTACCTGCAGAGGACAGGAATTTTGTGGCCCAGGAAGTGGCAGCAACCACAGTGGAGAGTGGTGCCCAGCCGCTTCTCAGTTCTTTTCTGAGAACCTTCTACGTGTTATAGTCAGGAGTCTGGGCTTTTAAGAAGCATGATGCTTTTGTCTGACTCCCCAGTTCACCACTTCCCTACAAAATGAACACATTCTAACTTCTAAAAGGGGTAACTACCTGGAATTGCTGTTGGCCAAAGCTGCCCCTGCTTCTGAGATAAACTGAATGAGCAAAGTATCCAAAGTCTGGAACCAGTCTGGCTTAGATCTGATGCTTCAGATTTAAGAACTTTTCTGGCCAGGTATGGTGGCTCATGCCTGTAATCTCAGCACTTTGGGAGGCTGAGGTGGGTGGGTCACAAGATCAGGAGTTCAAGACCAGCCTGGCCAACATGGTGAAACCCTGTCTCTACTTTAAAAAAAAAAAAAAAAAAGCTGGGCATGGTGGTGGGCACCTGTAGTCCCAGCCCCTTGGGAGGCTGAGGCAGGAAAATTGCTTGTACCTGGGAGGCAGAGGTTGCAGTGAGCCGAGATTATGCCACTGCACTCCAGCCTGAGTGACACAGTGAGCCTCCATCTCCAAAAACAAACAAAAAAACCCAACACACAAACTTTTCTGACTAGACTACATCACAGTGACCATGGTAATGCAAGTGGTAACTGCAGCTGGTGGCGATGACTCGGGCACAAAGCAACAGCATCACTAATGACTACAGTGACAATGATGCTGGTAACCACAGCTGGACGTGAGCTGCCAGCTTGTTCTCACATCTTCCCACTCCTGTTTCACAGATGAAGAAACTGAGTCTTGAAGAAGCAGGGTATGTGCTCCAAGCCCCACAGCCAGGCATTCTGGCTGGCTGCTCCTGCAGGGTGGACCCAAATGAGGCTGCCCGAGGGTCAGGTTATCCAGAATGCTGCACAGAAACCCTGCTCTCCAGAGCCCCTGGGTTCTCTGAGGAATGGCTCTGGCAGCATCTGTGCGGAGAAAGGAAGGACACCCAGAGGTACCTGTCATTACCCTGGAACCCTGCACTCCACCTGGAAGACTGTTTTTCCAAACCAATCTTGCTCTTTCTTTAGAAATGAACTTAGGAATAACAGGAGCCCTGAAGAGTGAGCAGCCTCAGGTCTGGGGATGGGTGCTGCTGACTTTTCTGCAGAGATAAGCAACATACAAGATCTCATCCCAGCAGCGCGGGGAGGAGCCAGCGCCTCCGCAGTGAACCTGGCTGCACATTCCCAAATGTGAGCTAAGTGGTGGTCTAGGAATGTCACATTCTGCTGAGGGAGTAATTAGCTCTAATGGATCCCTGGAAGCCACATCGTAGAGGACTGTGGTAATGGAGCTGTCACTTCTCAAAGAAATGATGCTATAATTGGGGGCTGTGCTTCTGACCCCAAATTTTGCATCAGTTTAATAACAGATATGGCCATTGACACGTATTCGTTAATTCATTGAGCAAACACTTGCTGAGGACAGCCTGAGTCCACATCAGTGCTCATGCCAGGTGATGGAGCTCGAGGTGGGATCCCTGGGGCTGCGGGAACCAAGGTCAGGCAGGGATGGCAGGGTCCTTTTGGGGTAGGGGTCTTCCTCCAGGGTTGAGAAGGGCATGATCTGAGCACTAGCAGGGTATGGACCTGGGGGGTTCAAGGGTGAGCAGACAAGCACAGAGTTGGGGCTAGGCCTGGGTCTGCCTCCCTGAGCCCTGATGGGTCACGGGGATGATGGCTGAGGAGGTTCTTATATCCAGCTTAGCCCAGCACCTCCTGGGCAAGCAGGAGAATCTAGGGGAGAGGAGGAGCAGGAGGGCTGCCTCACCACTGTGGAAAGAGTGCACGTGTACTGGCCATCTGAAGCCTCAGATCTAAATCAGACTGGTCCTCTGCAGGGCACCTATGTGTGGGAAGAGCTCAGCTGGCAGCAGTGGGAGGGGCTAACAGACCAC
This sequence comes from Saimiri boliviensis, assembly GCF_048565385.1. Classification (NCBI taxonomy): domain Eukaryota; kingdom Metazoa; phylum Chordata; class Mammalia; order Primates; family Cebidae; genus Saimiri; species Saimiri boliviensis. The sequence continues at coordinate 26,394,634 of NC_133469.1, read as the reverse complement.
GTGGACCCCTCTCTCCAAGGCCAACCCAGCCACTCATCTTGCTCAACACCATGGTGCACTCCCCATGAGTCCTGGGGTGAGTCAGGCTGTCCCAAAGCACCAGGAGCCCCTTTGATGCTGTCTGAACTGCTTCCCTGCTGACGCCTCTCAGTGGACCCTGGGGACACTGGACACCTCTTTGAGCCTCAAGTTCCTGACTTAGAGGTCATGGAAACTCAAGTACTTAGTATCATAAGGCAGCTGGAGGTGGGCACGGTGCCTCATAATACACTCACCAGCCTCCTCAGGACAGACAGGCATCTCTTGAGTGTGGGGCCTGCCCTCAGCTCAGATCCTTGCTCATGCCCAGGGCTCCCTTGCTTTGCAGGTCTTTCAAGCTCAGGCTTCCTGGTTTCCTGTATTCCTTGAGACAAACCATGGGAACCACATTGGCCAATATTTAGTGGGCACCCAGGAGATGATGGACCTCAAGTAATAAAATCTCTGTGTAGATGTCTGGTTCCCTGGGCCCTGCCTGGCAGGAGTCAGGAAAGCCTGCAGGAGGCACCAACCATGTGCCTCACTTCCGGGCACAGACAGGAAGCTTCAGAGCGTGGGAAGCAGCTGAGCTTGCTGCCTCGCTCTGTCTGTGTCCCCGATGCAGGCTGAGCCTTCGCTGCACATGGCTACACCCTACTAGAGGTGAAGCTTAGGAGATGGGTGGGTGCCCATCCTGGAATCTTTATAGAACGGGAAGGTTATAAAAAAGGTCAGGGGGCCTAGTATGGGACAGTGTGGTGCTGATGGACCAGCAAGTGAGGCCGGAGCTGCATCCTGGGTTTGTCCCTAGACCAGAGGCCTGTAGATCTCAGATGGGGGACAAGACACAGGGGAAGGCTGAAGAACCACAGACGGTTACAAAGTTAGGACCCTGACAAGCCGAAGTTGATGAGAGGCCACACCGAGGAGAGCCTCATATTTGGGTCTGAAAGATCAACTGCAGAGGAAGTGGTAGGGAAAGGTAGTGCCGGGCCAGGAGCCCAGTCTTGTCCTCTGGCCTATTGCCCAGCCTGGCCCCCCGTGCTTGCCTGGTGGCCTTGGGAGCCTGCATCAGAGTGGTGCCTGTACTCTTGCAGCCCGGAGTACAGACAGGTGGGCAAGGCAGCATCCTGACACTCAAATCACAATCATTGAAATCAAGCTGTCTATTTTAGGGTATAGGTCTGGAAACTGACTCCAGTGTGCATATGGGAGGGAAGCAGCCCCAGCATGCTGTCTGCTAGCCTTCAGGGCCTGGCCGTGCAGCCCTCCAACCTGTCCATGTTCTGCTCACCCTGTAACACATGACTGGCCTATGCCTCCTGCACCCATCTGGCGTTTGTGGGCTCCCCTGGCTCTTCCTACCCTTGGTAGATCTGGCTCCATTCTCCTTCCTGACCTCTCCTGGCCTGCGTGGGGGCTTTGCCCTCCCTGGTGTGGCAGGGTTAAACATCATTCTGGCACAGCCCACCTGTCTCCTGGGCCACTGGAGCAAAGCCGGATGCAGCTTTGGAGTCACGTGGCCCTGCCCATGCTAGGGCATCACCCCTTGTCCTGCAGTAACTTCCCCAATTAGCCTGACAGACCCTGGATTCAGAGGAACCGCCTCTGCCAACCATGACCCCATGGCAAGGGGGAGGGCTCCCCACTTCACACATGGAGCTCAAGGCCTCGAGAGGGGCTGACCTGCAGCTGAGAGCCTGGTGTTTTCCAACTGCCACGGCATCCTCTTCTGGTGAGAGGCCCTCCCTACCTGCACCTCTATAGCTGCCAAGGCAGCAGTGGGTGCAGGGAAGGGGTAGAAACACACCCACCATTCATTGCTGTGATGCCAGCCCAGGGTTCCAGTGCTCATCCTGGTCTCTCCAGGGCCTGCTTACCAGCGAGATGGCACCTTCTAGGAGGCTGGAATTTGTCTGCTCATTTATTTATATAAATAACATGGAGCAGACAGTTCCCATGAGAAGCTTGTGCAATGCTGGGAATCTCGCTGCTTGGTGTCAGGAACAGTCAGGTGATTTGTAACAAGGCGTGTTGGCCACCAGGCAGCTGGATACAGTCCCCGGGGTGGTGTGGAAGTCATTTCCTGGCCATTTGTGAGAAGAGAGTTCCTGCTCAGACAGGTCCCAATAGACTTAGAAAATAAACTGAAAAAGACCCAGTCAAAATGCCTGAAACCTGTGCTCTGGCCCCCAACCTCAGGTGGGGTCCCCCATTTGTGGGAGTGGTCAGCAGTGCTCAGGGCCTCATGCCTGCTTCACGCACCTTCTGCCTTACGCACCTTCTGCCTTAGAGGTCACTGAGGTGTGGGAGGCCACCCTGCAGGGTGTTGTAGGAGGGGATGTGTTCTGGGCCTGTTCCTTGCTCCTCTCTGGGCACCCCTCCAGGAAGCCAGGTACACTCCCAGATTCCCATGTCAGCTCCCAGCAGGCAGGCAGTCCTCTGGGACACTGGTCCAGTCCAACCTCTTCCCAAACCCCGACTCCTGCACATACCTGAGATGGTGGGACTTTCACCTCCCTACCTCCAATCCATGCAGCCCAAGATCACAGTGGGTTGGGGGCAGTCACATGCAAACACCTACTCAGGCTGAACATACACTATTAGCTCAGAGGCTTGTCACACACCTCAGCCAGGTGAGGGCTCCCGGACTGTGCCGTGTTGGGGAATAGGTAGGTGATGGCAGTGTGACATGGCTGGGGAAGGCTCTGTACGGACCCATTTGGTCTTGTCCACTTACTCTCAACCAGGTCCTTACTCCATAGGACCCCAGGCAGTTTGTAGTTGCCACAGTACAGGGCAAGGCCAGCCGGCCCAACTAGGGGCCTCAAACCTCACAGAATTTCTTCAAAGGAAGAGTTTCAGCTCTTCCTGGAACCAGCATGATCCCTGGAATACAGGTGACCTGGAACCCTCAGCCCTGCCAACTTCTGAGATCCCTTCATGGCAGCCCCCAGTGCCTTCTCTTCTTTACCTCCCTGGGCAGAGGCTCTCCAAGTGCTCCTGTGTGAGGGATGGAGGCGAGCAGACAGCCTTGCTCTCAGCAAGGTGGCTGGGGACAGGCAGGATAAAATGCTGGAGCTGGTGGAGTGGCCAATGCTCCTGCTCGGCCAGCTGCCAGCTGTTCTGAACCTGTCCTCCTCCCAACACACACACAAACACACACACAGCTGCCAGCTGTTCTGAACCTGTCCCCCTCCCAACACACACACACAGCTGCCAGCTGTTCTGAACCTGTCCCCCTCCCAACATACACACCCCCCCCAAACTCCTGTTCTGCTAGCTGCCAGCTGTTCTGAACCAGTCCCCCCCAACACATACACAACCTGCCAGCTGTTCTGAACCTGTCCCCCTCCCAACACACACACACACACAGCTGCCAGCTGTTCTGAACCTGTCTCCCTCCCAACACACACACACACACACACACACACACACACATGGCTGCCAGCTGTTCTGAACCTGTCCACCCAACACAGGCCCCAAACTCCGGCTCTGCCAGCTGTTCTGAACCTGTCCCCCTCCAACACACACCCACACATGCGCACACACACTATGTAAGCATACTTCCCTCTTGAGGGGGCTGTGGGCTCATGTAGGACACACACAGACAGCTTAGTCCTCACACCCAGGCACAGGTGACTACACAGCTGGCACTGCTGCAGACAGTGCCCGCCAGCTGCGACTGACAGGTGACACACCATAGGAACGCAGCAGGTGAGGGCTGATATAGAGGAGGACATTTGCAATGGGACTTAAGGGAAGGCATCACAGGAGGGGCCAGCAGAGGCCCAGAGGCGTGCAGACGCAGACTTGCTGCTGGAAAGGGGGGTCTGGGCCCAGACTGTCCCACCCTGGGCCTCAGTTTCCTCATCTGTAGAACAAGTCCTCAGTTCTGTTACAGACTGAAAAGCTCAAGTCAGCCCGACTATAGAAAAGCCGGGAGTGTTCATCCAAACCATGAATTTAGCTTTTCAGGCTCGGAGCAGAGCTGTGGGGCTGGGCTATGGACATGAATGCGCTTCATTCACCACGGACAGGCCAGCCCCGCGGCCACCCAGCCTGCAGCTGAGCAGCCAGGCCTGGCCAGCCAGGGCCACTGAGTACCAGGCTCGGAGGGCAGCGCCCTGACTGAGAGGCAGAGGTTTCATATGAAGATGGGCTTCACGCTATTACCCTTCACAAAGTACCAGCCAAGCCTCATACCCTTCTGGCCCTCCCTTTGTGGTGGAAGCTTGGGGACACCTCAGTGGGGCTGCCTGTCTGCTGGGCACAGTGTGGCTGGAAGGACATGAGGCACTGCTGACACAGTGACCAATGTGCCTCTGTCGGTGGTGATACCTGCCCTTGGCTGGCACTGACTGCCCGTTTCCACTTCCCAGAGCCCTGTGTGCTAGGCCTGGTGGGCAGGAGCCTCTGCAACCTGCCTGGGTCATTCTAAGTGTTGCCGAGGTGGTCTGGAGCACAGGCATTCCCAGACTTCTCTAGTGGGGAGAGGGCGAGTGGGCCCCACCATCAGACCATGCGCTGAGGTCCCAGCAGGTGCACGGGGTGGAGGAATCTGTGGTGTTGGTGTCCCTGCACTCAGCACCTGTGTTAGATGCATCTGCAGCTGTGGAACAGTGAAGACACCAGAGGAAAACCACTCCAAGGATGGTGTCAGCTGCAAAGGAAATAGCTTATATGCTTGCAGCCCCGTGCATCCCCAGCCAGTCCTGGAATCCTCATCAGGAATTCCTGAGTTCACTTCCCTCTTGAGGGAGCTCGCAGGTGCAAGTTCTTGGCCCACATCTACCCTCAGGCCAAAGGGGTACAGGCAGGAGGCTATCGGAGGCAGCTCAAGGTGGGTGGCAGCAGCTGGGAGCCAGCGTGTGAGGGGCTGACAGGACTGCGACACAGGGAGGCGGTGCTGGCCAGAGTGCTGGGGTGGGAGCCGAGGTATGATCTGTGGAGCAGGAAGATGCTGGGACCAGCAGGGCCTTGCCTGGGCACAGGGCCAGGTGGTGCTAGCCAATGTTAGAACACTCAGCTCTCTTTCCAGGGGAGCTGCAGCCACAGCAGGGCACTGAGTCCAGGCTGCTGTCTAATGTGTCTTCCTGGCCAGGGTCAGCTGCAGGGCCAGGGTGCTAGCCTGGAGGTGAGTCCTGTGAGATCCCAGGCAGAGGGGGCTGCTGTGCTCAGAGCAGGACCCCTTCTTCTGGTAAAAGGTGGGCCACATCAGAGCTGAAAGCTGGGTGTTCTTATCAGAACACTCCCTGCTCCTGGTCTCTTAGTTGGTGTTCTATGGCGCAGCACAGCACAGGGTAGCTCCGTTCAGCTGGAGCTGTGGGGCCCCCTGCCCAGGCCCCTCGCTTCCTGATGGGTCCACATCAGCCACCTCCTTGCTCCCTGCAGTCAGGTCCCTATCCCCACAAAGGGTCTTCCTGTGCTTTGGATCTGGCCTTGGTGGCCATCTCCAGATACCCCCGGCGAGGTCCCCCACCGCGGCCAGTCTGCAGGTCGCAGCTGCACCGTGCTCACCTTGAGCACTTACCATTCCACCCCCAGTGTTTGTCTGATGCTCCGTTTCTCAGGATGTGGCCCTGTCCTTGCTGGAGAGGGGAGTCTTCCTGCCACAGTCCCACCCTTGCTTCACCAGGAGCTCAGCCCAGCCTCCTGCTAGGCGTCCATCTCGCCCTCCTGCCCTGGCTGCAGACCTGCTGTCCTCAGGGCTGCTGGACTCCTGGTTGTGGTCATCCAGCCTCCTGGCTGCACCCTGGCATACTCCCCACACCTCTTCAACCATGTACTTGGCTGAAGGCATTGCCAATGACCAGGTCCCTGGACCTCCCAGGGTCTTGAGAGGCAAAGAGCAAATGGCCTGGTGAGCACTAGGCCCTAAAGCCTGGTATGCTTGGGGGCAGGGTGGGTGAAGGATGCCTCTTCTGCTTCCTCTAGAGAATCCCAGGCAGGGCCTGAGGCTGTGGCAGTTGGGGAAGCAGAAGGGCCCCTCAGAAACCGGAAATGCAGCTAGAAGCCTCTTTCTTGGTGCTGGGAGAGAAGTGAGACCTGGGGGTTCAGAGAGCCCTCCTGTGGGCTGCGGGGTGAAGGCAGGAGGCTGAGGGTGCCTGTGTTCAGGCCCTCCTGGTCCCTGCATTAATGCCAGGAGCAGTGCTTGTCCTTTCCTGGTTACTCCCAAGGGGCCAGTCTTGCTGTGGATGAGACTAAGGCTGCAAGGGAAGGAGGACTGGTCTAAGGACGGGAACCTGGGCACTGGGCTCTCTGGCTTCTCAGGACATGCTCCTAGGGAGATGCTCTGGGATCAGATGCCTTTGGTTTCAAAAAAAGGAACACTTGGGTGTCAGACAGCCCACTGTCCACTGCCCTGGGATCTGAGGACTGTCAGGGACCAGGGCTGTCACAAACAGGGTTAAGTCCAAAGGGGCTTCTATTGGGCACCTGGGTGCCCTGTGGAGCCCGGCTGCTTGCCCGTGGCCCTGCTGGCTCCCTGAGGAAGGGGCTGGTTATCTTGTATTCTGGAATCTAATTCTACCACCAAACTGCAGTGAGACCCTGGGCATGCCACTTCCTCCGCTGGGCCACAGATCCTGCCTCAGTAAAATAAGCTGTTTGTCTAAGATGGTCACTTGGTTCTATTAAAGTAACCTTGGGGGACCCTGGAGTGCTTTGGTGTCTCTGGTGCAGCTGGCACTGGCCTGAGCCTCACCTCACTGGCATCACCACTGACCTCAGAGAATCCTGTCTTGATGTCTCCGTTTCCAGGCCCCAACACATCCTATGCAGATGGGCCTCTCTTTTCTGGGGCTCTCTTTGCTGCTAGGTGGAACACAGTCCAGTGCGCTTGCCTCTCTTCCCTGGCCTGGGCTTGGAGCTTTGTGGCCACACCCCCTGTACAATGGACAGCCAGCCATGTCACAGGAGAGCTGTCTCTGGCTCTGCCACTCTCCACCTTCCCTGTCCTCAAGGAGCTTAGGATGCATGACGGGTGATGGGAGTAGGAGACAGGGGCAGACAAACAAAAACCAGGCAGACAGTGAGGCCACTCCCTGGCAGAGGATCAGCGTGAGAGCAGGTGGAGGAGGCATGAGTCATCTCTGCTCATGCTCACAGGCCTCTCCAGCGACTGACAATCCCCTGCTGGAAGCCTGATGCTATCCTGTCCCCTCATTCGAAGTGGCTCTGAGGCAGTGCCCCCGTGCTTGGTTCACCCAGTACCTAGATGGGATTGCTGCTGGCCCCAAATGGACAAGAGGACAGACATGGCCATGGTGCAGCTGCCCAAAGAAAGATGGTGGGCAGGGAGGCCTGAGTTGCGCCGTGTGCTCAGGAGCGTGGTGGGCCCTTGGGTCCTTCCTAACACTAAGCTCTCAGGAGTCAATGGCAATAGCTGACTCCCAGGCCAGCTGCTCCCTCCCTTGCTGAGCTTAGCATGAACTCTCTGTAGATGCCCTGCTGTTTCCATGACAACCAGGGCGGACACCTTCACCCTCAGAGTCTCACACCACAGCACAGAACAGTGGCGGAGGAAGCTGCTAACCCTTGAGCTGCAGCAAGTGTCCCCCCACAGGGGCACACAACCTGGCTGGCCAGATGAACACTGTTCACTGCCCATCTGCTCAGGTGGTAGGGGAAGGGTCTCTGGGAGTGAGGGCACCCTCCTCTCACTCTGTCTCTTCTAGGATGTGGCTTGCTGTGCCCTGAGAGACAGGGCAGTGAGCAGGGGAGAGGGGAGGACCTCTGGTGATCTGTTCCTGGCTGGAGCACCATGGGTGGGGTGGGCCTCCTGGTGGGAGAAGAGGCATCCTCGTTACTGAAGGGGCACTGGAGGGAGGGCTCCAGAACGTGGCTCGCCCTTGTCACCCTGTGGCCTTGTCAGCCTAGACTTCCCCTTGTGTGGGGGCTGCCATGATGCCCTCCAGTTCTGCTCATCTCTGAGAAGTGGCTGTGAGGTGCTCCTGGGATCATGAGGCTGGAAACATTTCCATTCTAGATGTGGAAAGTGGGTCTCAGAGGGGTTACCTGGCCCCTCTGCCTGGCCCACTACCCTTTCCCCAAGGAAAGTACCAGACAGCCCGAACCATCTCTCAGGCCTGGTCATCCTGCTGCTACTGGCCTCAGGAAATGGGGAGGTGTCTGGGGACAAAGCTGGATGACCAGGGTCACTTCCAGTCCAATCTGGTTAGCTCTTCCCTCTTCCTCCCGCAAACCTCAGTGCTACCTTGACAGATTGGAGAATTAGATTAACAAGGGCTAATGACTCAGTGAGCTCCTGCCTGCCCCTGGAGCCAGTCTGTAGGGACAGCACAGGGCACATGGTGCTGACAACCAGGCTCAGAACCTGGGAGGGGTGAGGGGGGCTGGTGCCTGCTTAACTGCTGGGTCCTGCCTCCCAGGGGCAGAAGGCCTGTCTGTACTCCGCCTTCTCTCGCAGGGCAGCCACCACTCCCACAGCTGCCAGGGCTGGGGCAGCTGTATCCACTCCTCAAGCCTGGCCTTCAGTGCCCTGCTGCCTCCGTGGTTCTGTGAGCACCTGAGATGCTGAGGGAGACAGGCTTAGCCCTGCTTGCAAAGAGGGCTCTGTTCCAGCGTGAATACCTCAGCTCCTGGCACTCATTCCCTGCCACTCCACGGCTCTCAACTCCACACTGCCTCATTCTTGTGTCTCCTGGCCCAGCCACAGGCTTCCCAAGTGCAGGCCCTGGGTACCCGTGCTCTGGGGTCGGTCCCCTTGGTCTTGGGACCCCCACCTGGCTCAGCATCTGCTCCTCTTCTGTCCAACTCCCTTCCTCCCAGGCTTGCTTCAGATTGAGGACCCCCAAAAAAGGCCTGATTGGAGCAGCAACTGATCCCTTAGCAAGGCAGGGTGCAATCCTGAGGGTGTGAGCAGAGCTTGGGGCTTGGGAGGGCAGGTCCACCCTGGCCTCTGGGTGTCAGCAAGGCCAGCTCTATGGCTCTGGTGAGGCTGCCCTCGGCTCTGCTGCCAGACCCACTTGGGCTGCCTTGGTTCTCCTTGAACTCTACCTTACCCCGAGGCTTGGGTCCTGGCAGCCGTGAGACAGCAGTTATTCTGGGTGACAGTGAAGTGAGTCACAAGAGAAATGTGGTCAACAGGCCTTCCAAGGAGGCTGGAGCCCAGTGTCTCCCACCCAGGCACAGCCCAGGCCTCATGAAGACACTGCTCTTCCTAAGATGACACACCAGATATGGAGCGGAGCTTCAGGCTCGGCCTCCCCTGGCAGCCTCCATGTCTTCCCAGCACCTTTCCTCTGGACCGCTGGTCACTCCCAGACAATTCCTGAACTCCTGCGGCGTACAGAACACTCTCCTGCCCCGAGGGATGAGAAGAGCACTGTGAAATCCTGATGTTGGGGTACTGAATCCCCAAAGAGGGATACTACCTCTCTAGCAGGCAGAGGATGCTAACACTTGGGGAAGGTGGAGCTGACTCCCGCCAGGGAGAAGGGCCCCAGGCCGTGATACCTCCTACCAGGCAGGAAGCTGGAGTCCTGGTACGAACATGCAGAGGGCCCGGTTTTGGGCTGTGGCTCTGAGTTCTGCCCCATGAGGGTATCTCATGGACATTCTCCTTCCCATTTCACCAGTCATGCCTTCTCAGGATCTGTCTACCTGCTTCTGCCCTGGGACTGCTTCCTGTGTAAACTCTCCAGTGCCTTCCAAGGCAGGCTGCGTGATCCAGGCCCCTCCCCGGCTCAGCTCCTGATTCCCGCTCCTATTCCCCTTGCCTTGAGGCCTTTGCTGTGCTATCGTGCACTGGCTGCTCTTCTGGGTATGTGTGGCTGGTCAGCTACTAGACTCCTTCACCTGAAGTAACCCCTAGTCGCAACCCGAACCCTTTGAATTTGCTGCACAGCTTTTAGCACCACTGGCCCCCATTCTCATTGCCCATGGTCTGCCTATGAGCACAGTGCTGTCTGCTTGGGGACTGCTCTCCCCAGCTCTGCCCAGGGTGGGGTGGATGGCAGGCAGGGCCAGATGGCATGTGCTGCAGGTGTTTGGCGTGGCAGCTGTGTATGAGGGCAGGGGTTGGGATTGCTTGGCTGCTCCCCAGTCCTGTGTGCCCCTGGCCCCACTCTTCTGCACAGGTGTACCTGCTCCTGGCCCACAGATGGGCTGGGTCAGGGTGGGGAACACAGGCCTCACAGCCAGCCCCACTGCTTCCGGGGATGCCTAGGGTGTGGCAGGGGTGGGTGACAGGCACTCACTGGAGGCTCTGAAGGGCCTGGGGCTGGGCCTCCCTCCCCCACAGCAGGCCCTGCCCTGGGCTGGCCCTCCAGTGACAGCTGGTCTGTATCCTTCCTCACTGTGGCTTCGTCGGTCAATGGGTCAATCTGGCAGAACAGACTGAAAAAGCATTTGAGAAGTAGGTGCTCTTCTGGCTTTAAAACAATCAGGAACTATCTGATCCTATATTCTGGGTAATGAAACTGTGGGTTTTATTTTTGCACCCTGTGGCCAAACCCCTGGGCTTCTGCGTGCAGAGGCCCCAGGATACGACACCACTGTCGTGTTCCCTTGGTGGGTTCCTGTGCTTCTTGCTGGAACACTGTGCTGGGGGCCCTGCCCCTGCCCCAGCTCCTGCTCCCCACACCCCAGCTGCTGCCACCTGCAGAGGCCCCCAGGTGCTGCTACACCAACCTCTACCTCCAGGACTCACCTGGCTGAAGTGGAGACTATCGAGTAGTACAGGAAGACTGACAACCTGGGGTGGCCACAACTCCTGCCCTCAGACACTCTCAGGCCTTGGGTTTTCATGAGGCCCACAACTTTTCTCCGGGGATGAGAAAGGCCATCACCCCTGCTCACCCCCACAGGGCTGCTCAGGAGGGCACGGGTAGCTTGGGAGGGGCCTACTTTAGAGAGTACTCAGGTCTGTAGGTCCCAGGCCAGTGACAGATGGGGCTTCTCTGAGGTGGTAGCTGGGGTAGGGGTGTGTTCCAGCCGAGTCCAGAAGTCAGAGCCGCTGCTTGCCGGTGGCCCCCTCCTCCCTGCAACTATGCCCGGTGACAATTGTAATGCTCATAGTAACAGCACCAGCCAAGCTTGCCACTTCAAACAGCAAGAGCTGTTTAAACAAGATAACAGGCTGCCGCTAAAGCCCTAGCTCAGACTCTAATGGCCTGAAAAGCCCTGGCTCTGAACCTGCCAGAAACAGTAGAGCGAGCTGCTCCCCACTTCCTGCAGTTCAGCCTTGCCACCTTGCCTGGGCAGTCCTGTCTGCCCTCCCTGGTTTCCCTATGTGTGCAGCGTGAGGGGGTGGGGTGACTGCAGTAATGGCAAGATGGGTGGCCGCTGTTCCCCAGCACAGGGCTTCTTCACAGCCCAGCCCAGCCCATTCTCCTGGGCAGCTGCGGGACCTCCAGGTCAGAAGGCCCCTCACTTTGCCACAGGGACAACCTTACTGAAACCTGAGTTTCCTCGTCTGTGTGGTGGGGATCCCCTTCGGCCTGGGAGGCTTAGAGGTTGTGCGCGTCATGCAGCAGCACACCCTGGGCCAGGCTCTGACAACTGCTCACATCTCCGGCCCTTCCCTTTCCACAATTCTGTTGTCAGCCAGCACACACATGCTATCCCGCAGCCTGAGGTTCAGAGTACTTCCAGAACTGCCCTAACTCCTCAATAGCCAGGGGAGGGACGGGAGCCTTGGAGCTGTGCTGCTGGGCCAACCTCCACCTGGGCAGTCTAGATGGCCATAGCCAGGCAGTGCCCCACCCATAGTGCCAGGGCCCAGTGTGAGTTGGAGATGGTACTGTACCCAGAGCATTTTCTCATGCCTCAGCTGGGCTTCAGCCAGTGGGCAGGGCTCTCCCAGAAGTCTATGTGCAGCTTCCAGGATGCTGGCGCCCCTGTCCAGCCCTGCAGGTGGGTGGGTGCTGTTCCCCAGCACAGGCCCAAGGCGCCACCCGCCTCATCCTCATGTCACTCTGTTTTGCCTTTTTGTTCTCGCCAGACCTAAACCATCAGTAACTTGCAGGGTCTTAGGTCCAAATGGGACCCTCCCTATTCCTACAGGTATTGGTCAAAGTTGCTGAGGAGGCAGAGCCTCAGGGTAAGTGTGATATGTGGCAGGTATCAGATGAACAGAGCTGGTGATGTAACAATGCTCAAAGACTCCCAGTCCTGGGAAAGAAAATTCCAAGATGTTGGCAGCATTTGCTCTGAAAGGGCATGGAGCTCCTGTGTCCTGCTCCCTGGTTTCACACTGACCCAGAAAGGGAGGCCATGGGCACCCTCAGCACCTGGGTCCCACCTGCTCTCACCTTGACTCTCTCCTGCCCAACTGGGAGGACTGGCTTCTTCCAAAGGCCCCATCCATTTCTGTTGTCAGCCAGCACACACATGCTATCCCATAGCCTGAGGTTCAGAGTACTTCCAGAACTGCCCTAACTCCTCAATAGCCAGGGGAGGGATGGGAGCCTTGGAGCTGTGCTGGGCCATGGGCACCCTCAGTTTCAGCTGATAACTGTTTCCTATTTGTTTTTGTGTTAAATCTTGCTGCTTTTAAGTAAACTGGCCTCCTCCCTTCCCACCAGCCAATGTCAGTCGCTGAAGGGAAATTAACAAATAGCCAGACACAGGTGTGTTGTAGACTGGAAGCTGTCAACACAGACACAGGCCTGGCCAGGGGCTTGCATGCCATCACCATGGGAAGAAGCCACAGTGTGAGAAACCCCTCCTAGTTTCAGCTCCAGAGGATGCCCAGGAACTCAAGCCTGACACCCTTGCCTGGTTCGCTTTTGCTTTGTTCGGCCAGGTGGATGCACTCTGCACTCCTGGCCGCTGGCACTGTAGCCTCGAACCCATACCTGTAGGCGCCAGGGCTTGTGAGCTCTTCTGCAGCAGGCTCAGGCTGTTTCCTGGGAGGGACGTGAGAAACTGGGAGGAGGGGGAGAGATCCCAGGGGGAACCTCTGCCTGAGGCCAAGAAGATGGTTTTCAAAAATGTTCATCTTTTAAAACAACATATTTGGGTTGTTACTGCTTGAGCTGGGTGGCCCTGTGGGGCAGGAACTTGTCCACAGTCACTCCTCCCACTGGGCCAAGCTACCCTGGAGGCTCCGGGGCCCCTTGATCAGGATGCTGCTGTGCTCCGGTGGTTGCCACAGGCCCGGAAAAGGTGTGTGAGGCTGTGGCCCTGGCCCTGGCCCACCTGAGCTGGGGACCTTAGGACACAAGGCCCAGGGCCCGCCGCTGACTCTGGTTGCATTATTAATGAAATTAGAGAAAGTACATGAGCTGAGGACATGTCCACCACGAGGTGTGATGAAGCAGGAATTAGGGCGAGCTGCAGCCAGACTCCTAGGCTGGCCTGAGCTTGCCCATTGTCCAGACGGAAGCCATGTGTAGGGAGAAGGGGCACCTTTCACTCTGACCTGGCCAACACTGGGTGTCCCCCCTGAGATGCCCAGGGCCATGCCCCCTAGCTGGCATTCCAGTCCCTCCAGAAACTTGACTGAGCCTGTGGGGCCTCAGGCGAAGAGGGCTATGCATCTGGTTGGCAGAGCCTCACTGCCGTGCCCCGTCCTCAGCCCAGAGCCTCACTGCCGCGCCCTGTCCTCAGCCCAGGGCCTCACTGCCGCACCCCGTCCTCAGCCCAGAGCCTCACTGCCGCGCCCCGTCCTCAGCCCAGGGCCTCGCTGTCACGCCCCGTCCTCAGCCCAGAGCTGCCAGACCCCATCCTCAGCCCAGAGCCTCGCTGCCGCGCCCCGTCCTCAGCCCAGGGCCTCGCTGCCGCGCCCCGTCCTCAGCCCAGGGCCTCGCTGCCGCGCCCCGTCCTCAGCCCAGGGCCTCGCTGCCGCGCCCCGTCCTCAGCCGAGTCTTGCTGCCGGACCCTGTCCTCAGTCCAGAGCCTCGCTGCCAGACCCTGTTCTCACTGTGCTCTTATGTTATTCAGGGCCGGTCACGGACTCCCCTGAGTGGTGGATCCCCCCATCTATACTGGTTACTGGGGACCCCCAAGTCAACAAGGCCCCCAGCACTCTCAGCCTCCACCTTGGAGTCTGTTCTAGATAATGGAAAATTGTTTTTCAGTTCTTGGATTATACAAATCCTTTAAAACAATAATAATCTATGTCTTAAAACCCAGAGCTGTTCTCATGTGTGTGTATCGAGCAGAGCTAATGCGCTCAGGAAATTAATTACTCGTTGGCCTGGGCAGGCCTAGCGGATGCAGGTTGAGGGGATGTGGGGTGGGAAGCAGCTCTGCCCTGAAGATCTTAGAACAGAGAGGGCATCATTGTGAGCCTCCAGCCTGATCACGAGGCAGAGCAGGGAGAGACAGGGACCTGGGGCTAAACCCTGGCTCCGTCATCAGAGGGCGTTCAGACACCCACCCGGGGCCACACTGGGGACTGGACACTGCACCTGGGACCTTGCCCCGCCCACTTGGACCTTACGCCACTTGGTCTTCCATCGCCGCTGCCACAGGGCACTATGCTCCCCACGACCCCCTCACAGCCCCCAGTCCTGCCTTTGTCGGCTGTCCCCATTGCTCCCCACAGCCTTGACTGAATTCTGCAAGGTCCAGATCAGATCACCATCCCCACATTCATCCCAATCTGCCCAGGCCCTGCTCCCAATGTACACGCCCCCTTCTCTCCTGCAAAGTTGGTCTTTGGAGACGAGGAGGCTGCCCTGGCTTCTCTGGACCTGGACAACTATTTCCCAGGGCAGGCTCGGGGCCAATCACTGTGAGCATGTGGCCAGCATTAGTGGGTACCGGGAAAGCCAGCCTGAGGCCAGCCCTGACTACACAGGTCCTCCAGGGGCTGCTTGATGCCATCCCCAGCTGACCTCGGAGGAGGAAGGGATAGGACTGCTTCTGTCGGTAGACCGAATTTGTCAGGCCCAGGGCCCACACATGCTAGGTGTACAAGGACTGCTTCCTGCATGGATGTCACAGGGCTGTTCTCTCTCAGATGGAGAACACTGGATGACCCCCAGCTTGAGCAGGTGGTCTCATGTTAGCCAATCCAAGGTTGCTCTCTGTGGAGTAGGGTTCTCTTAAATCTACCAAGGAAGAGTGGGAAGGAGGGCAGGACAAGTGAGTTGCCACTCTGGCAAATTCCCTTTCTCCAGTGGGGTAAACACGAACAGATACAACCCATTCGGCCACAGGGTCAGAGCTGTGAGTCACTGGGGAAGCAGAGAGGGGGACTGAGAGGCAAGGACACTGTCTGGCTCTTCAGTAAGATGGCAGCAGCAGATCAATCCGGCCATACACCAGTGACTGAGACTGGCTGGAGACGCCCTGCCGGGCTTGGGAGTCACTGGCTGTGGTGTGCTGGTAAAGGTCTAACAACTGGCATGCAGGCGGGGCTGGGGAGGAAAAAAACTGTTTTGTAGCATTTGCCAATTTCTTGGGCTCTTACTACTCCCACCTGGCTGATTTGAAACCACAAATGTGATGTCAAACACCTCAAAAACATCCTAAAAACTGAAAAATTAGCTCTCATGAGCCAGTATGGGCCAGCTCCAGCCGCTCACTGCCCTGGAATGCACAGAGGGAGGTTCTGCCACCACTAGCCCTGGGTCTCGGCACTCTCCTCTGCAGGGGGCAGCCCTTCCCTGCATGGTGCCAAGAGCTCACTTGCTCTCCTCCCTCCTCCCTCCAGGCTTATCAGCACTTGGGCAAGAGACTGACCCCTACCTGCCCATAAAGGAGGCCCCGGCAGAGCCCAGGCTGGCTGACCGCCTGTTGTGGCAGAATCACTTTCCTGAGAGATCTGAGGAACATCAGGGACATCCCCATGTAGGTTCTACCAAGGCACCTGGCAATTTCATCACAGTGGAAGAGATGGAGTGATGGGGCTAATGTCCTGGCTGCTGCCCTGCTGTGTTCAGTGACAGCTTGTGCCCTGGGAACGGCCTCTAGTGAGACAGCAGGAGGTAACCATCGTGGAGGGATGCTGATCACTGAACCACAGAGCCACCAGGTTTACAAGGATGAGTTGGGGGCCAAAGGAAAAGGCCATGTAAGCAGAGTAGGTGTGGGGGCAGCCCAAGCAGATGAGGCTAGAGCCCAGGGCCCTGCCACCTCCTGCCTTGCAGCTGACCTCTGACCAAGGACCTCCCCAGGGCAAGGAGCCACTGCACAAGGCTGGCTAAGAAATGGCCCCACCCTTGGAAGCTCCCAGTGTGACAGGACCTGCTGTTGACAGGGGCCTCGTGGCTGCATCCTCCCTGGGAGCAGAGGAAGGAAGGAGCTAACCCAAGGACTGAAGTGCTAGCAAGGGCCTCAAACAGGTGCCAGGACCTGCTGCCTTCTCCACCCCTCCCTGCTCATCCCTCTCCCATCTTGGGCCTAAGCCAGCACCCCATGAGGTCACATACAAAGCACAGGACCCTAGTTGAACAGATACCCATTGTTCACTCGGCACTGGCCACAGGCTCAGAGCGGCTCAAAGCCTACTGAGGTGGCCACAGTCCCTGTTAAGGCTAAGAAGTGTCGGGCAATGAGACAAGGGAACTTGCATGGGGAAGAGTCAGTGCTGAGGGGATGGCAGGAGCTGTTCACAAGTGTTGGCAGGGCCTCTAGGCCATCGGTGGTCCAGCTATGGGTGTGTGCCTGGCCCTCTTGAGGCTGGCCCCATCATTCCAGTGCTGGGGAAGGACAACAGGCCATAGAGAGGAAACCAGGACAAGCTTAGAGGGGGATGCTGGCTGGGGAGGTCATGTGGCCAGCTGAACCCTGCTCCCAATTCCGTGCCTGCCATGGGGAGGTGCCATCAGGGCACTGCTGTGGGCTTGATCTTCTCTGTCTCCCACCTCTGTGGAGCCTCTCAAGGTGCACTGCCACAGGGGCCGTCCGGTCCTTGGGAGCCCAGTGTGCCAGCCTAGCCCTGCCTCTGGCTCTGGTCAGGAGGTCTCTGCTATTCCAGGGTCACGATAACTTGAGGATGCTGCAGACAAATTGCATGTGGCCAGCACACTGCCAGATCAGAAGGAGCTGCTTGGGAGACCCGTGTGTGTTGGGAAAAGGGCGGCAGGCCTTCTGGCTTGGAGCTATGCCCTTGATCAGGCCAGGGACAAGAGGCAGAGTGAGGTCCTGTTCTGCTAGGGCTCCCTATGGTCCTGCCACTGACTGGGCCAGGAGACAAGGGCAGGAGGGGAGGACCAACCTTTACAGCCACTCGCCTCTCCCGAACCCAGGTGTCACTGCCCTCCCCTCTCCTGGGGGAGGCTGGCTACACAGCAGCCCCCAGGGTGGAACCCAGTCTACCCCCAAGGCCCTTCCTGGAGCACCCCAGCACCCACAGGATGTGGGACCAGTAGCGGGAAGAGGAGGCTGCTGGAATTCCCAGGGGCAAGTGCTAGGATCCTCCCTGAGAGTCAGAGTTTCAGCCCTGGGGTATGTGATGGAACCTGTCTGAGCCTGTTTCCCCATCTGCAAAGCTGGCTGGTTAAGAACACTAAAGGATATGTAAGGTCCCTTCTAACTCTAAGCCCTGGTATGGTGGGCAGAGGGTATCTGGCTATTGCCCATTTGTAATTCCCTCTTTGGACAAATATAACCACTTCTGTCAACAATAGGTGCAAGCCTGTCTTATGGCAAATACCTTGTTTCGCCCACAACACACCATTTTACAGCACTAATGTTAAAACTCAATTTTTTAAAGGCACTAAAACAAGCTCCTTTTTTGGGCTAAATGATAATTCATAGTGCTAGGGTGGCAGGAACATGCTGTGTTCACAGGACAGCCTTGGCAGCCCCTCCTCAGGGCACTGCACACACTCCTCTTATGGACCAGCACCCACCACGTCTCCTCGGGAAGGGCTGAGGGCCCCAGCTGCTCTGCATCCAGAAGCCAGGGCCCTGGAGCTCCAGCTCTTCCCAAGCCTACTGTCTCCTGCCTGCTCCATGAAGTCTGCAGAGCACCCACTGTGTGCCAGGCCCTCTGCTTATAGCACAGGCCATGGGGGTGGGGATGGACCTACTCTCATGGTGTGCTGGGGCTGCTGACCTGTCCTGGAGTAGGGAAGGGTTTTGCAGGAAGCCAATGGCCACAGGACAAGGGACCATTATCCAGGGCTGGGCGGAGGCCACCCGCCTGGAGGCTTGCTGCTGAAGCACTTGTAGAACTTGCCCCACAAAAGGCATGTTCTTACATCCCTCGTCCCCTGGGTACCCTTACTGATAACATGTTGACCAGCTGTCTCTCAGATAAGTGGCAGAGACACCAGGCCTCCCATGGTGTACCTTGCTGTGACCCAGCCTGCCTGTGGGGCCCAAGTGACCACCATGAGTCCTAGATGAAAGCATAATGGGGACAGTGCTGGGAACAGCTGCCTGTCAGCTCTAGAGAGACAGGGCAGGTATCCCTGGCAGCATGAAGTTTGTAGAATTGAAGCTGTGACTGCGCTGGTGTGACTGCCTCCTCCTTGTCCCCCAGTTCCCTGTGCTGCTGGGAGAGTTGGGCTCACCCTCATATCTGGCCCCCACCTGAGCCTTGCGCCCGCACAGCAGGCCCATCACAGGCACAAGCAGATCTGCCGCAGGGCTCGGAATGCTGACAGCTCCTTCAGGAAATAGGCAGTCAGCTCCCAGTGGGTTTCCACATGAGGACATTTGACACTTTACAACCAGACTTTTAATCTGTGCCCTCTGAAGGGTCCCACACCATTAGGCAGCCGGCGGAGTCCATTAGCTGATCTGCAAGGGCAGAGGTTGGGCAGCAAGTGCCCACCTACCCCCTCAACCCAGGGACCTCCAGTGGGGCTGAGTGAAGACTCGGGCTCTGCTGGTCACAGCCACCTGTGTCTGTCCCTCCGTGTGGCTGGTAGGTGCCAGCTTCTCCACTTTGCCTTTCCCTAGGGCAGCAGAGTGACCATCTTGTTGACTGACCCTTGTGTGAATGTACTAAAGAGGAGGGGCAGAACCCCCGCCACGGCCCTGGCCAAGTGAGGGGACCATGGTGGGTCCTGTGACACATGGTCTCTCAGGAGCTGTCTTTGTGGACTTGGGGGGTAGGGGCCTATCAGTGCCAGCTGTGTGCTTGAGCCTCAGTGTGTCGATCTGTGACAAAAATAACAGGTGCTGCTATCCCACAAGATCATTCAGGGGACAGGTGCACCAGAAAAACCCCCTTGAGTTGCTGGGCTGTGTTCAGGCCTCCTGTGCTGCCTGAGGAAGCCCCAGCTGGGTGGTGGGCTTGGGGTCGCTGGGGTACCGGCTGCGCCTGCAAGTCTCGGCCCTGGTCAGGGCAAGGGTCCGTCAATTCCTCTGGATGAGGGTGGGAACCATGGCCACCGAGGGGGCGTGGCTCCTTGTATGGCTCACTGCCATGCTTTATAGGCACCCTGAAATCTGCCTTCCCTGCTCTGAGGTGCTGCCCTGCAATCACTGCAGCCCTCACACCCGGGAGCCCAGAGATGCTGACGTTCTCCTTGGCAACGTGCTGACGCAGAAGCCAGCGGGTGGGCCGGGGGGCTGTGGCTCCTTCGCCAGGAGTGGGGGCGGGGAGGCACTGCCAGCATCAGGAGATGAGGCCTTGGGAGCTAAGCATGGAAGAAGAACTATGAGGAGCTGTGTCCAGAGCCCTGGCACTGGGCCCCAAGGTTCATTCGGCTTTTGTGAAAATGAGCATGGCCTGTTCTTGGCTGCCTTGCCTTTGACAGGGCCCAGGGAGGACAATTCAGCACATTCCAAAAGGAGACGGCAGAGTGGCAGCCCTGTGCTAGCCGCTGTGCCAGCCCTGCCCTGGCCCTCGCCTGGCTGGAGGAGAGCTGTCCTCACTGTTGGCACCACCCTGGGGGCCAGCCCACCTCTGGGGCCAGCCCAGCCAGCAGGAGGCATCGTGGGAGGGGATTGTCTTTCCTCAGCAGCCTGTTTTTCCTCCATTTCCAGATATTACTGGTAGAGCATGAAAGGTCAGAATCATTTGGAATCCAGTGAATTTCCAGCCTCGCTTGGGTTTCTCATCAAGAATTTCCTTTTCTGGTGCACAACCACTTCCCCAGGCCTGCAGAAACCAGGGTGATGGTGGTGGGTGTGCCAGCCCGGCTGCTAGCCCCTCTCTTCAGAAAACACTCTGAATAACTGGAGTCTCAGAGAGATCCCTGAGGCCAGGCCAGTGGCTGCTGTCCCTGCCCATGGCTGCCTACCATGGTTCTCCCCAGGGACAGGCCCAGGAGAGGGAAGGCTAGAGACATGAGGCCCCACAGGGGCCACCCAGTACTTCCAGGGCCTGCCCTGAGGAGCTTGCTCACACATCACTTGATGGAAGGGGGGTGCAGCTGCCAGGCTAGGTCAGAAAAGGCCTCCCAGTAGGCGTCACTTGGGATGAGACCTAAAGGATAAGGGCAGGGGGATGAGAGGCAGGGATCAGGATGGTTATAAGCTTAAGGCTGGACAGAGCAGTATTGCTGGAGCAAAACAAGCTGACCATAGCTGGAGTAGGAGGAGAGGAGAGAGAGGCAGCAAGGTGGTAGGCGCGGGCCAGGCAGAGCTGAGAGGGCTGTGGGCAGGCAAAGGCCTAGCCTTCGGCCCATCTGTGAGGGCCATCTCCTCATAGACAAGTTCACAACGGAAAGGTGACAGCCAAAGCCCTCCATGAAACATGGAACCAACTCAAGGCCCAGGTTCAACTCCACTAACTCCAGCACACCTGTGGGCATGGCCTGTCAAAGGATGCATCTGGGAGCCAGGCCTGGCGCCTGGGGAATTTGCCATGCCTGCCACTGAGTTGATGGATGAGGGAGCCACCAGATCCAAGTCAGGAAGGCCTCACAGCAATGAGATCTCAGCAGCCTCAGCACACAGCGGAAGTGGGCAGAAGTTTAGAGGGCCAGTGGTGCAAGCCCATGTGACCGGCAGCTGCAGGGTGGCCGGCAGACCCACCATGGCACCATCCCAGGGGTCCAGCCTGAGCACCTCACTTTGCCTTGCAGCTTGTCAGCCCCAAGCCCTCTGCCTACAGCCATGCCTCATCAAGGGAGCCTCACCTCACTCATCTGCTGGGATGTCCCCTTTGCCCAGAATCACACATGGGGCAGAACTGAGGGCAGCCACAGTGTAAGGGGCCAGAACCCCGGAAATCATACAGATATACACACTGGGAGCAGCGTGGATACAGCCACCTGTGCACACACCTGCCTGCAGCCTGCCCATCATTTGTTCCCCCCAGATGCACCATCAACACCTAGGCACAGTTCCAGGGAGACCTCTGATGTGAGAAGGGGAGGGAGGCAAGGCTGCCTCTCTAGCTGCCTGATGAAAGCCAAAGAGCTTCTCTGCTAGAACACTTAGGCTCCTAGCACTGTGGCCACAGCATGGAGCTGTCCAAGTTCCCTGGCGGGGGCACAGGTCCAAAGCCAGAACTATTATTGCTCTAGGCTGCACTCAAAGACCTCTGAAGCTTGCCTTAGGACTGGGTGCAGGAAGAAGTGACCTCAGAGGCCAGTGCTCCCAAGTGGGGAGGCTGGGCCCTCTTCTCCCAGTATCACCCTCCCCCCGCCAGCTCCAGGGCACCCACAACTTCATGACTCGTTTGCCCCCACTCTCCCATTCCCAGGGTCAAAGGCCTCTCTCTCTCTTAAGTGCAGACTTGAACTGTGCTCAGGGCGTCCTGCTGAGCAAGACAGCCCCTCCATTGTCTGCCACGGCCTCCACCGCTGACACTCCTGGATGTGGCCCCTCCTCATGTGCTGGACCCCCTTGTCTTGGCTGGGCCTGTGCATACTGCCCCCCTGCTCTGCCCAGCTCGCCACCCTCTCTAGCAACTCCACTTTCAAGCCCCCACCACCTGGCACTGGGCTCAGGTCTCCCTTGGGCTGCACCCATGCCACTACGAAAGAATCCCAATACCTGCTTTTACGTCGTCCCCTCTCCACCAGGACCTGGGATTCTACCTTCTAAACAGCTCTTAACCCCATCTCTGCCAGACTGTCAGGCTCAAGATGGGGTTGTAGGGGTGGCTGTTGTTCCCAGACCTACATGCTAAAAGGAGACTGGTGCCGGCAGGAGCTTCATGGATTTGCTAGACTATCAGATGGACTGACCCCGGATGCTTGGCGGAGCCTCATACTCTCTTGCCCTGCGGCCTGCACACCTGAGTACTTCAGGCATGGGACACCTGCACTCCACACATCGTTCCCTCTTCGCCCACCTTGCTGGAGCCACCTCGGTTATCGTGCCGCAGGGCTGGGCCTGTGCCCGGTTCCCTTTCTGGCTGCAGACTCTGCCAGACCCTGCGAATCCTCTTGCTTCCGGGAACCCATGACAGCAGGAACAAGCAGAGGAAAACCCCAGGCCCTACTTACTGTCTGGTTATCCTCGTAGAGTTTCAGGTCATAGCCACTGAGCTCCACGCAGAAGATAATGGCCGTGACGCCCTCGAAGCAGTGGATCCACTTTTTGCGCTCTGACCTCTGCCCACCTACGTCCACCATCTTGAAGGTGAGCTCCTTGAAGGTGAACTTGTTCTCCACGATGCCCGTGGTCATGTCCCGGGAGCGCAGGATGTCCTCGACGGTGGGGATGTAGTCGGCTGCGGCGATGCGCTCCAGGTCGTTCAGGTAGTAGGCCGCGTTGTCCTCCAGGTGGTACTCGCTGGAGCGGCTGAAGCAGGCCTGTGCACCCGGGTCTGCCCAGAGCCTCCGCATGACGCCCAGCAGCTCGGGGGTGATCTCGCCCTTGCTCTCGGCGGGGCCCGTGAGAGCGAAGAGCTGCACAGCGTCGTAGGCGCGGTCGGGGTTGTGGAAGTCGATCCTGAGGGCGGCCAGGGCCCGGATGATGCGGGTCAGCGAGTCGATGGCGTTGTAGATGATGAGCGGCTTGTACTCCTTGCAGGCCTCCAGGTTGAAGCCACCGCTGTGGATGATCTTCATCTGTTTGACAATGGTGCTCTTGCCTGAATTGCTAGTGCCCAGCAGGAGCAGCTTGATCTCGCGGCGCTGCCGCTGGCTCTCCGAGCGCAGGTGGCGGTCAATTCTCCGGGACCGCCGGGCTGCTTCTTTTTCCTCTGAGCTTTGCCGACATCCCATGGTCTGGCAGCAGCGGGCCCAGACAAGGAGCACAGGACGGGGTGCCTCTCCCTCTTGCCACAGGGGATGCTGAGACCAGGCAGATGAGAGCCCAGCTGCCCTGGAGGTGCTCAGTGCCAGCAGGGGGGTGAGGCTGAGGCACACTGCAGCCCCTGCCCCAGCGCCTCTTCTCCAGCCGGCATGGCGCTCCGTGCAGTGGGCGGTGGCCGCCCCTCCCCACTAGTGACACTCCACCTCCCTAGTCGGCAAAGTGGCCTGATTTGCCGTAGTCATTCCCTGTCCTCGGCCGACGGTGGGAAGCCGTCCGCTTGTGTCTGCCTCGGCTGCTGCCGTCTGGTTGCCGGTTGCTGTGGCGATGCTGCTGAATGGCTGGAGGGTTGGAGGGTCGCTGGTATGCTCCCTGCAGCCCCCCGCCTCTGGCTCCCACTGTGCATCCAGCCCTTCACCTGCCAAACACAGAGAAATGCGTGAGCCTCCTCCCCACAGCCCCACCTCAGGCCGGACAGGGAAAGGGAGCTCTTCTGAAAACAGAGTAGCAGAGACTGGCCTCAGAAAATGAGCTGGGAACAATCCATCCAACCCCCTCTCCTCCATGGGGCGCTGCAGGATGTGTCCACACCAAGGTATACACATATGCCTGCTGCTGCCTGGCTCGTCTACCTGAAGCCAGGTGCATGAGGTAGAGGAGGGTGTGTGTGAGGCCTCTGCCCACCCAGCCCCCATGCTGGACTCACTTCTGCCACGTCCAGTTAGGATTCAATAAGGTCACCCTGCTGTGATGCCCGTGGGGCCCTCCTCCTAGAGAGCACTGATGGAGCTCAGCCTTGCCCTGCTTCACAGGGGTGTCCAGGCCTTGGCCCAGCCCTAGGATAACTGAGTGCCTCCCTGACTCTCACCACCCCCGCAGGAGCTGGGTCATTGCTGATCACAGGGAGGACAAGCACCAGAAGGGAGGCCTGGCCCCTGCCTTCCCTAGAGAATACTCTGCTGGGCCAGCCCAGGAGCCAGCAGATGGGCAGGGACCAGAGCAAAGTGGAGGCAGCAGGCTGCGGGAGCACCATGAAGTGTCCAAGCAGAGTGGGCAGGGGTGGCTTCACTCCCGCAGAAGGAGGTAGAGGGGGGCTTGGGCTGAGGCCAGGGGGCTGGGGCCTGCATGTGGCACTGTGGTGAAATCCACCTGGGAGAGCAGGAGATGTCACAGTAGCTCCTAAGGGTAGTTGTAATTACTGAGGCCAGGGCAAGGCAGGGTAGCCTAGAGGCCCCACAGTCCCAGGCAGAATCTTTCACCAACCCTGACATTCAGGGCCTCCGTGTCCTCATTCACCTTTCCTGCCAGCAGGGAGGGGCACACCCTAGGAGGCCCCTGTGACTTTGCCAGGTGCTTGGGCCAGGCCTCCCCACACAAGGGGCAGCCCAAAGCTCACGCTTCTGCTCCTGGCTGTGAGCCCAGGGCGATGCCTAGCCCTACCCAGCTCACAGGCACCCCTCTTGCTCCTTCCCCTGACCTCTGTCCCTGTCTAAAGACCCACACAGCCTCCCATCCTGACATAGACAGAATTCACCCCTCTAATGCCACCCATCAACTCCATGACAGGCCCTTGGGTGGCCTGAGGCAGACAGACCCCAACAGCCAAGGCCCCACCCCCAACTCCTGGGTGTGACCAGCATCTGAAACTCAACCTGTCAAACCCTCAGCAAATAGCACTTGATCCTCCTAGCTGCCATTCTTGCCTCTCACTGTCCCTTGCCCATCATAAACCTTGACCACTAGTCCTGGCGATCCTGCTCTGAAGCAGGCCTGGTGCGCTGTCCTCTCCCTGGGCAGAGGTTCTGGTCTCTCCTGGCAGTGGTGGTGGCCTCTCACACCTGCTCCCTGTCTCCACCAGCCTCTGACAGCTGGAGGCTCTAATGCTGCCTCTCTCCCTTGGTCAAACCCTGATGTTGCCCCACCACTCTCACGGTGGTCTCATCCTTCATGCCTTGCTTGCCTATCCCAGGTTGTGTGGTCTCTGGTGACTCACTCCCATCTCAGAGCCTGTCCCTCACTGGCCACAGGTATCTGTGCCGAGTAAAGCGACTAGCACAAGCCTGGTGCTCAGAGAGCGACAGCCAGTAGCAGTCACTGCCCCTCTGTGCTTGTCACTGTGAGCGTCACCTTGCCCCCGTCTTCCTCCATAGCAGCCCTCAGCTAATGTGTGACCTACATGATCTTGTGTGCTGCCGTCGCCTCCACCCCAAGCCAGAGTGTGGGCAAGGAGGGTCCGTTGTGGCCTCACTCCCCACTGGGAACAAAGCAGTGCCTGGTGCACAGCGGGTGTTCAGTAAGCACTGTTTGGTGGATGGAAGGAAGGAGGGAAGGAATCACTGGAGAGGCTAAGGAACTTTCCTGCTTCACCGGACAGCCACTGATGAGAGGTGCACCAGGGAATGTCCTAGAAAAGTGTCTGCCAAGAGGGCAGTGATTAAACAGTTACTCAGCCCAATTCCAATGAGGCTGAAAATTACATCTGAGAATGGAAGCCTTGAAATGACCCTCCTACTCCAGCACACAGTGGGCAGAACACCTGCTTAAAGATGACACATAATAATGTGTAATATGCACACAAACCATCAGTGCATAGAGGATGGGGACCCTGTGGCTGCTCCCTTGTCCCTGCTGACAACCTGACAGTCCCTCAGGTGTGGAAAGGTGTCCAAAGCCCTCAGCCCACTTCCTTGGCACCTAGGGTCTTCCCTGACAGTGCCGTCATTCCAGCAGGAAGCCAACATGCTCCTTTCAGAAGGCAGAAGGTGTCCTCTGTCTGTGGTCCAAATGGAACCTTATGACAGTCTCACTAATTCTTCTCAATTCAGCATTTGAAAATTTAAGGTATGGCCAGGCACCCCCCTGGTCTTCTGTCCCAGTGGTGGGCAGAGAAGCTGCTCTGTCCAGGGATGTGCGATTTGTGCTTTGGGATGTATGCACTCCATGGCTCCAAGGCTGGAAAATCAGAAAAAACAGGATGGGGACGCTAGGCTGGCAGTCTGGGCCCTGAACTGCTGTTGTCTGGAAGTCTGGAGCCAAGGGCAGCCCGTGCAGTCTTTGATCAGTGTGCACCAGCAACGACGGGGCAATGTGGGATGAAAAGGGGACGCTGAGGCCAGGTAGCAACCACGCGTGCGTCAGGGCCAAGGCAGTGACAAACAGTCACAACCAAGGGCAGGTCCCCTGCTTGAGGAGCCTCATCTTTCAGATCACCCGAACTAAATAAGCAGAATTCTCCTGCCCAGATTTCTTCCTGCAGCTCTGTGGGGCTCTGTCATGTTTGGGGGTGTGAGTGCCCCCTGCAGGGACACCATGCACGGGACAGGGCTGTGCACAGATGCAAGGAGGCCTTGGGATGGGAGCCTGGCTGTGGTCCAAATGGGACCTTATGACAGTCCCACTAATTCTGAGGCTTGGCTTCTTGGCTCTTACACAAGGCTCTAGCCAGCCCTCTCTGAGTCTAACCTGGGCTTTACCAGACATGCTAGGACTCCCCAAGTCCCAGGATGGAACCTGATGATGGCTAGCCCAGAGACAAAGGCCAAGAGTTGGATTGTTCCCTGGCCCAGAAACTACTCATGGGTCACTAGAGCCCAACACCCAAGATCCCCCACCACAGTGCCCCTGGGCATAGCTAGAAATACCAGTGGGATGGGCCAGGGAAAGAGTGTGCCAGGCAAAGGAGTAACATGCTCTAAGGCCCTGTGATGTGTGGGGGTGTGTTAGGGATGGGCAAGACATGGGTGACAGGGGAACTGAAGGAGGGTCAGAGTGGCTGGACCAAGGAAGAGGAGAGAGGTACCAGGCAAGACCCTGGAAGGGGCAGGCCTCACCAGAAGTCCAGCTGAGCCCTTGGTCTTCACTGAAGAGGGAAGCCACTGAAGGTTTTAAGCCAGGTGTGTATCTGCATGTTTGTGGCAGTATGTGGTGTCCGTGTGCAGGTCCATCATGGTATGTGTGCATGAATGCGTAGTTCCTTGTGTGTCTGTGAGTGTGGAGGAGCATGGATGCATCTGTGTCTGGTTGCTTGTATGCCAGTACGTGCATGTGTCTGTTCATATGCACACGCAGCTCCATGTACGTGTCTGTGAGCAGGCCCATGTATACATCTGTGGGTGTGTACAGGTCCATGCCCCTGTCTGCATGTGGCTGTGCGTGTGTGCAGCTGCATGTGTGCTGGTGCCTGTGAGCATCTGCATGTGGTTGTATGTGGCATCCTGGGAGCAGAGATGCCCTGGAGAGGAGGAACCAGCTGTGGTGTGGAGCTAGGCTAAAGCAACTGGGGCAGAGGGGAGATGGATCAGGGGTGCTCCAGCATCCCACACTTACTTGCTGAACTATGGCTTTGAGCCTGGCACTTGGGCTGGAGCTGCTAACTGAGGCAGATGAAGATCCATTCCCTATTTTTGCTCACGTAGGAGGGCAGGAGTCAGACTACAGATTGCAGATAAATAGCGAGTGACAGAGGTGCCCAGTGCTAAAGTGGAAATGGACCTCCAGGTGGCCAGGGTTGGGGGTGGCACATGTGGGCTCCAAGTCTGCAAAGGTGGGTGGGGCTGGCCTCCTGATAGATGAGAGACGAGTATGAACAGGTAGTGAAGGAGGGAGGCAAGCAGGCATCAGGAATGAGGGAACCACCAGTGCAAAGGCCCTGAAGTGGGAACATGTCTGAACAGTCTGAGGGACAGGAAGGAGGCTGTGTGGCTGGTGCCAAGAGGGTAGCAGGTCACTGTAAGGGCGAGTCAGGAGCTAGCCTGGGTTTGGGTGAGGAGTGCCGTGATCTGCCCTGTGTGACCAGCATCCCTCTGGCTGCTGGGCTGAAGCCAGACCAGAGGAGGCTCCTGGATGCAAACATCCAGGTGATAAAAGGGGAGGGATGTAGGTGAGGGCTGGGGACATGGATGCAGTGATAAACTCTGCAAGATGTGTGAGCTGCACAGTGCACAGTGCCTGGTGATGGAGTGGCGGCTGACTGGAGCAGGGAGACGATCAGGGAACTCCAGGGTCCAGCCAGCAGGCTGAAGCACGGGCTGCTCTTGGAGAGGGGACACTGGGGAAAAGTGGCAGGTACTGGGAAAGGGGGCTGTCAGCTGTCCCTGTGGTACAGGACCCTGCTGTGCCTATGGCTAGGGCTCAGTACAGATGAGTGGACTTTATCAGTGAATACCAGCTAGTGTCCAGCCCCCAGCCCCTGCCCCAGCAGATGTGTAGTGTTAGTGGCATGAAAAGTGTGTCAACTTCACTGGGAGGTCGCTTAGGACTTAGCATGACACAGGGCCAGGCACTAGATCCGACATGCAGGTACCCAGAGGCCAAGAAGCCCCGGTAGGCTGTGCTCAGGCCAGAGTCTGCAGCTGCCTGCCTCTTCCCCAGCAGCCTTAGATAACTGGCTTCTCTTGGCCGTAGCTCTGAAAAGGAGCTCCATCCTGGTCCCTGACTCACCTACCCAAAGGTTGCTAAGGTACAATCCCAAATCCTGAGCCCACTCAGGAAGTCTCAGAGGGTTCCAGGACAGTCTGTCCTGTGGTTTCAGGACAGACTCTTCGACGCAAGCATGGACTTCCCTTCAAGACTCTCCCTTCCTGCCCACCACCCAGCAGGCCCGGCCTGCCCTCATGACCCTTCTTCCAGATGCGGCCCTCTCAAGTCTGTTTCTGTAACAGATGTGGAGTGACAGCTCTGAGCCAAGGTGGCGACATGGTCATGGCGGGAAAGTGCTGCCTTCTTAGGACCTTTGCATCTTGGATGCCCTCCACTCTAGGAGCCACCTCCCTCCCAAGGCGCAATCCCTGGAGGCTCAGCCCGCTGCTGGGCACAGAGCTCAGGCCACACAGCACCCACACCTGCACCGAGGCTATGGGAGCCAACCTGCCCTGCCCTAACCTCCAGGCTCTCCGCAAAGCCTTACTTGAGGCCCCCAACACAACAGCCAGCACAGCACGGAGTCTGTGCCCCCCCCCCCCACCCCCCCCGCTGAGGCAGAAGAAGACAGCCCACAGCCAAGGTCATCAAAGGTGTCACTGCCCAAGCCGGCTAAGCCAGGGGTGGGAAGACTTATCAGCTTATAGACGGGCTCCCTCATCACTGTGCCCCACTTCCTCAGAGAAAGCAGCCCAGCCCCTCACTCTCTAGGTCCCTAACTACCTGCCTCCCTCCCTCCTCACCTCCTAGGAAAGCCTGCCCCATGCAGAGCCTGGGCCACCGGAAAGGGTGAGCCAAGACCAAGTGACAGTTCAACACACAGACCCTGCGCCCAGAGAGGTAGTTTAGGCTTGCTGAGGAGATGGAACTGTACCCCGACTGTGACTGGGGGAGAGGCCCAGCAGTCTTGCCTAAGGCTCAATAGAGGCCACTTAGATGGCCACTCTACTGGTAACAGGAACTAGGACCCCAAGAGGTGGTAGGCAGCCCAGACCACAGGGCCAGCAAGGCAGAGCAAGGGCACAGACAGCCCCAGTGCCCGATGGACTCCCAGTCCTCCCCAGATACCACACACCCTGACCTTCAGGACTCCCAGCCTCAGTGTGGGGACCAGTGGTGTTCACTATCCCAGGCTTGGGGTGGCAGCAGGAGTCATGGAACCCACTTTAGACCAACAAGCCCTTTCCACCCCACTAGAGCTGACTCTGGGGCTGCCTGCGCCTACCTGCCACTTGCCCTGTCCTGGAGTCTCCCATGGAGGCTGAGCTGCCTAGCATGCCCCAAGCAGGGCTATGACTCAGCACTGCCTCACACCCACCCCACCCCAGTTTGCTGAGACACCTTCTGTCCTGGCAGCAGCGGCCCCTGTACCTGCCAGCTCCACCTTGGTACCCAGTGGCTGGTCTGTGGTGACCTGGGGGTGGGAGGGAGGAGGCCAGCAGCACAGTGACAGATCTCCATGCTCACCGATGCCTGTGACCACAGGCCCTTCCTCACACAAGGATGTGGGGCAGAGTGGGGAAGGCTCCAACCTCAAGGCAGCCCACAGCTCAGAGCATGCAGGGACCAGCAGGAGGAGATGGACTGGGGTACCCTGAACCCACATCTTGGGCATGCAGATGGTTCATACAATTCAGATCACTCGAATTGCTGTGTGAGCATGAGAACCTGCAGGCCAGGCTTGAAACCGCCTTTGCAAAATTATGACTGAGGTAGTGAAAGAGATCTAACTTAACCGACTCCATCTTGAGTCTAACCTCCAAGCTGTCTTTGTTCATTCCTGGGTATAGGCTGAACTAACTTGGGAGAAACCTCATTTATAGTTTAAACAAAGACGATAACAGCCCTTTCCCAAAGCAGACCTCCTTCTTGCCTGGGGACTAGATTGCCTTTGTAGGACTAATATTAGCCAAAAGATTAGAAATTATGGTTTAGGAGTCATGCAGCTGAAGGTTACCAGATTCTGACCCTCCCTAAACTGCTCCTAAGATTAGTGCTTGAGGTATTTTGCAGACCCTGCACTTGATGGATCAGCTGGCCCCACCCAGATCAATAAACTGGCTCATCTGATCTGTACCTCCACCCAGGAACTGACTGGGCACAAGAAGGCAGCTCTGACTCCCTATAATTTCTTCCCTGACCAATCAGCACTCCTGGCTCATTGGCTTCCCTCCACCCACCAGGTTATCCTTAAAAACTCTGCTCCCTGAATGCTCTAGGAGACTGATTTGAGTAATAATAAAACTCTGGTCTCCCGCACAGCCGGCTCTTCATGAATTACTCTTTCTCTATTTTAATTCCTGTCTTGATGAATCGGCACTGTCCAGGCAGCGGGCAAGGTGAACCCCTTGGGTGGTTACAGGCTCGACTGTGGCATTTCGGTCTTCAGAGTCTCATTCTGTCACCCAAATGCAGTGCACCATCACGGTTCACTGCAGCCTCAACCCCCCAGGCTCAAATGATCCTCCCACCTCAGCCTCTCATGTAGACGGGATTATAGGCACATGCCACCATGCCCAGCTAATTTTTTATTTTTTGTAAATAAACAGGGTCTCATTATGTTGTTCAGGCTGGTCTCAAGCTCCTGGGCTCAAGCAATCCTCCTGTCTCAGCCTCCTAAAATGTTGGAGTTACAGGTGTGAGGCACCATGCTCATCCTATCATCTCTTAAAGAGTGGGTGCTGCCCCCAACTCTGAAGCCCGCATCCCCACATTGCCTCCCACCATGATGCTATTTTAGAAACCGAAGGTCTGGAAGAGCCTGTGCCTGTGGCCACTGCAGATTACCAGGTTTCCTCCTGACTGAAAGAGGAAGCACTTTCCATTGCTCTTCTATGCCTGGCTTATCTGAGCTGCGTTTGCTTTCAGCTGACAAGCTGCACACTCCCTGTCCTGCCCCAGCCACGCGTCCCCTCATGAGTTTCCCAGGCTGGCCTGGACCTGCAGGGGCCTCCTCAGAGGCAGCTCTCTGTGGTCACTGAGGAGCCAGGTGGCCCCTGTGGTGCCCGGTTCTTCTGTCCAACTGCTTTCCCTCCTGTCAACCCGGCCCCCACTCGAAGGGAAGTGGGCTCCGCAGATGCCGCAGCCCCATGACTGCGTTGCCCTCTCTCCGGTGGTCTGGTCATGGTCCAGTGTCCCCACAGGCTCTTCACGGAGCCATTTCCACACATCTTCATGGGCAGTCAGGGGCAACTGTGGGCTGGGCCCCGGGGAGGGTCTGTCTCAGGGAAGCTGAACATGGTGGGGTTGGGGAGGGGATGCTGGGTCCCAGCCGTGGCGCTGCTGTGCTTTCCTCATCTACAGTGCACCTCCTTGGGCCACTGAGGCCACTGAGAGGAGAGGAAGGCACCCAGGGAGCCTAGGCCCAAAGGCTGTGGTTGGAGATGCACAGGAGACAGCGGCACCTCCATGCTACCCATCTGCTGCCACCGCTGGGCTGAGCGCTTTACCCACACACGTCATCTCACATTGAAAGCAGGGCTAGGAGGTGGCCTCAGCTTTATGGCGTAGAAACCAAAGTGCAAAGACGGAGGTGACTTCCTCAGGGTGGCCTGGCTGGGAGTCCGCAGGCCTTAGCTCCCGCCAAGCCCTCCAACTCCCGAGCACCACAGAACTGCAGTCTGCCTAACCTGGCCACACCTGGGTGTCACTTGCTGTTTTTACTCAATATTTTTCTTTAAATTGACTACCTTTTTTACTTTAAAAAATGTACTTCAAAACAACTTCTTAGTCCTACTTTCGGTGGAAAGCTAGGGTCACTCACCAGAGAGAACTAATCTAAATACAAAACAGTGTAGAGGAACCACTTCTGCCCAGAGCCAGTGGGGGGACCCTGCCGAGGGACCAGGCAAGGGTGCTGCTGGCTGCTGCTGAAACAGTGGGGATTAGCACCTGCTGGAGGGTGTGAGAGCCACATTGGCACCAAACTGGGATTTTCTCCTTGAAGGAGAGGGCTGAGAGAAATAAAAAAGGATTACCTTCCTCTGGGAAGAGTTAGTGCCACCTACAGCTATGGCTTTAGGCCACCTCCTAGGATTTGGTGGTTTCACAGCCCCCTGCTCTGTCCCCACTGCCTCCTGGGGACACAGGTGGGGTGCACGGGAAACTGGGGCCAGAGGCCCTCTCTGCTGGGACAACCAGGGCGGAGGCGCTGGTGCTGGTGGTAAACGGATGGGGGCTGTTTGGGCTGTGGTGTAAACACCAAACCACTTGTCCTCAGGCCAGAGCCCATTTCTCATCTCAGCAAAGTGAGTCACCCTCTCCCCGGCTCAGTTCCACTTGCCTGCTCAGCAGAGCATCCTCCACTGCTTTTCCCGTTGCTTCTAAATCAGCCAGCACGTGTGCCCAGGCCTGAGGCCCTCCACTCTCAGATCTGTGTGGGCAACCGATCAGTCACTCAACCTGCCCCGATCAATACTTTGCTCTCCCGGAATTGAGCTCTGCTGTGTGCAGCCCGGCTCAGGGACAGGGGGACATGGTGGGGAACAAGTTGAGTCTATGTGCCAAGGAGCTCGTATTGTAGCTGGGGAGATGGTGAGCACGTAAGGCAGCCAGGCCATTTCGGATAAAGCTCAGCACCATGGAGAAGTAGGCACAGAGAAAAATGTAGAATGGCAGCAGTGAGGAATCGCTGAGGACACTAAGGGGTGGGTGATTCCCAGAGCTCACCCCTCAGATGCAGCAGACGGACTTAGCCTGGGGAGAAGCTGCTTGGAAACCATGTCCACCTCTCTGAGGTAAGGGTTTCAGCCTGAGAGCTGCTCCTAGAAAATTCAAGGGCTCCAGATGAGGCTCCCCACCTAGGGGCAGGTGGCCCCAGGGGACCCAGGACAGGATGGGGGTTGGTATGATCTCCTGGAGTAGCACTTCTACATCACACCCTCCAGTGTGCAACGGAACCTGGACATGCGACGGTAGGGTGACCACAAAACCGCAGACAGCGTGTCCTGTGGCAAGTGAGCCAGGGTTGGTGTCTGTGCCCACACTCATCTGGGTGACCAGGGACCTGCCTTCCCTGCTCTCCCAGCATGATACTGTCTGTGGCATCCCCACTGAATGGCTTCCTGTCCAGCTCCCCACTGGGCCTTGGGGTGGTGAAGGGTGGGACTGCGGTTCTCAAGGCTGCATTGCAGCATTGTTCACGGCAGGGCCACAAAGGGCAGGTGCTCAGGTCCAGGCGGGGATGAAGGCAAAAATGAGCATGGATATACTCATACCCAGTGCACCAGGGCTTCCCCATGCTGCTTCATCCTGGCCAGCATGGCTGTCTGCAGTAAGGCCTGATAGTTTATGGCTTTTGATACAACACCTACAGCTGCTCCTTGAGGGGGTTATGTCCTGATAAACTCATAAGTTGAAAATGCATTGACTTCCACCAACCTGTTGAACCTCATAGCTTAGCCTAGCCTACCTTAAATGTGCTCAGAATACTTACATTAGCCTGCAGTTAGACAAAAGAATCTAACCCATATCTTACAGAATTTACTGAATACTGTACTGACAGGGAAAAACAGAATGAATGGTTGTATGAGTACTCAAAGTAAGGCTTCTACTCCATGTTTATTGCTTTTGCACCGTAAGTCAAAAAACTGTAGGTCAAACCATCCTAAGATGGGGACTGCCTTTATTTTTGGACTAGAAAGCCACATCTTCCGGAGAAGATAAAAACCCCAGTGACACTGGACATGGGGCAGGGACAAGCTACCCTCCCAGGGGCTGTCCTCTGGGGAGAGATGGCCTGGATAGCCCATTCTTCCCTCCTTGTTAGCTTCACAAGAACCAAGGTTCCTGCCTCTCTGGCTGCATCTCCCACCCACCACACTCACAGTGCCCTGTTCGACCCCATCTGGCTGAAAACACACCCCTGTGAAGCCTAGGAAGAACCTCCTTCCCGATGAGGACCCGTGACTATGGCAGCATCAGGATCCCTGGAGCCCCAGTGGCCTCAGTCTGGGCCTGCCACCCGGACCGCGCGACCTTGAACAGCTGTGGTGTGGCGCTGGTTCGGCAGTGGGACTGGACCTCCCTTGGGGAAGAAATGGAAGGGATGCCCCACAAACCGGTCCCTCCTCAGCCTCAGGGCTGTCAGCTCCTCCTGCAGGCACCTTCCCTGGCCACATCTGGCCACACTTCCTCCTCCCCACCTTTGCCTCCAATGGCTTGTGTGTGGTTTCTCCAGGGTCCCCACCGCAGGTTGGTCTGGGCTCCTGCTCTGCCCTCCCTCCCCCAGGCACCAGCTCTGCTTCCCCCGAAGCAGGTGCTCTGTGAAAGATTCACAGAACAGATGGATGGGTAGATGGAGGAACACCAAAAAATATTTGTACAGAGCTCAGAAGCTTCCCCAGCACTCCCTTTTGAGAGTGTTACCTAAAATGACCTTTCCCAGCAGCCTGCAAAGGGGTCACTCTGCAGTCCACAGGCCTTACGACCTGAGATCGCTGCTGATCCATGGTCTGCTTTTGGAGCCTGTGATATGCCTGGGACTCTGTGGCCCAGCTCTACTGGATTCCCCTGGGACCCTCTACCTGGGTCTACCTTCCCCCACCACCCCCAATACCCCAGGCCTCCCACAGGCCTCTTGCTACTGCTTTCCACAAATATTTCTCAAATGTACATCACACCTGCCCCTCTCCTTAGGCTAGCCCCTAAGGACCCCTCCTCTGTGTGGTTTCCAGTTCCTTCTGGCTGTGTGAAGAGTCCTCTTCCTGAAGCTTCTGCCCACCCTCCTCTCTCAGTCTCTCACCTTCCCTGAAGCCTCCTGTCTCCCAGTCTCCCGCCTGCCTCTCCCATCCCAACCAGCTCACGCCCCACCTTAACATGATCTTGACCACTTCATACCTTGCTGAATTAAAATGGGAGCTTCTGGGAGGAAGGTGGGGGGAAGACAGTGTGGACTCTGCACACCCCAGGCTGAGAGCCCAGCTGGCCTTGGCTCTGTGAAACCAGCACTTCCTAGTCCTCAGGCCCATTCCCCATGTCCCCTTGTACTAGAAAACCCCATACTTCCCTGCAGGTTGTCCTGGATTCTCCCACTTGGGTGAGCTGGGATGCCAAGGGCCTTGTGAATCCTTCTCCTGGGGAAAGAGGGGTTTCCAGGCTGGCCTGCCATGGGAGCTCTGCAGTGTCATCAAGCAGCCCCCTCCCCACACTCAGCCCCTATGGCCTTGGCTCTGTTGTAGACTCCTGGTTTACCACCTTTCCAAGTATTATGGAACAATCCTTCCCATGCAAAACAAAAATAACAAACATAATGAAAAAGACCAACCTGCAGATTCCAACATTATTACACATATATTTCTGGGTGTTTTTTTTTTTGAGACAGAGTCTTGCTCTGTCGCCCAGGCTGGAGTGCAGAGGCGCAATCTTGGCTTACTGCAACTTCCATCTGCTGAGTTCAAGCGATTCTCTTGCCTTGGTCTCCCAAGTAGCTGGGATTACAGGTGTCCGCCATTATGCCTGGCTAATTTTTGTATTTCCCAGCAGCCTGCAAAGGGGTTTCACCATATTGGCCAGGCTGGTCTCAAACTCCTGACCTCAAGTGATCCACCTGCCTCGCCTTCCCAAAGTGTTGGGATTATAAGTGTGAGCCACTGCACCTGGCCTATATCTTTCAAATAACTGTTGATGGCCAAAAGTTGCAATCAAACCTGAGACTGCTGGCTGGCTGATCTACTGAAAAGTGAATTAAAGCAGGGAGTCCTGAAAAATGACACACGTTATAGTTTATTTTCACTTAGGTAAACATACATTCATATGTCTGTCAACTTTTAGAGACACAAACTCTTCCTGAAGTACAGTGGCAGGTTCTGGGGTGATGCCACTTCTTGCTTGAATCATAGCACACCTTGCATGACACCTTGTTTACTTTTTCCAACACAAGTGAGGTGGCAAAGTAACAAATCTGAACTTTAAGCTGTTATGACTCCCTGTCCCCAAACTCATAGTTGTCTTGCCCACACCAAACCTATCTGTGACTTTTATTGAGGCTTTACAAAGCATCCACTTTCATTTCCACAGAAGCCCTCCGAACAGTCACAGCCCATCAGTTGGCACAGTACTCCAGGCCGTGATTACAGTGAGTGTAACCGGCATAAACAGGTTTTGGACAACCACCACAGATTCAAAGGGATGCATGCGGAAGGGCAAGGGGGTTCTAGAGAGTGCCCACTCCCTGGAGGGCCCACCCTGCACTGACACAGGCCAGCATGCTTTGCAGTGAGAAGGGAGAGCACCCATTAATCCAGTGAGTGTTGATGACAGTTTTGTATGCCAAGATTTCTGCAAGGCTTGTCAATGACTCTGCATTTATCACAATGGCTTTTGCAATGTCTGAAAAATGATAGCACGTGCACATGCAAGACATCACTGATTCGTGGCTTGGGGACATGTGACTCTGTTTGTGGGCCCTTTGCAGGCACTCCACAGTAACCAACCATTGGTTGGCCCAGGCCACTGGGTTGGCTTCCCCACACTCTCCTCACAACCTGAACAGAGTCAAGGCAAATGAGGGCTCCCCTGAGGTCAGCTGGGCCCACCCACAAACCAGCTGTGAGCCTGGCACCTGCAGATCTGCAGTGGGTCTCCCCTTAGAAGCAGGACCTCCTTTCTTTGCCTCCTCAAAGCTCTCTGCCTATCCTGAAGTCGTAGTCTGAGCAGATGGGAGGAAGGACTGGGGTTAATTTTCAGTGTCCCCACCCTGCAGACAACCCCAGGCTCTGCCCCGGCTGGGCCTCCCAGTGTCCTTCTGCTAAAGGAAAGAAAATGAGATGGCCAGGGAGACCCTTCCCTGTAACCCTGTGCCATCCTGGCTCTTGACACGCTCAGCCACCTGTCCTGTCTTTTGGCCCACAGCCACCATAGCTGACCAGACAAGAGGCAATAGTGTCGCCTGAGAAACACTGACTCAGGAGGAAATCAAGCCAGATATTTCTCTGGGCCAGGAGTAAATAAATAAACATGCAAAGGTTCTGCCTATGGAGGGGAGGGTGGCTATGACAGCAGAGAAGAGGTGGAGCCTTTTTTAAGAGCCAAATCTAAGAGGTTGCTGCCTTGGAGACAGCGGTAGCCCCAGGCTCCTGGCTCCCCAGTTTCCCCAGGGAAGGAAACTGCTGACTCCATCAGACCCCTCACTTGAGTGGAGAATCCAATTTCACCCTCTGGGTCTCTGAGGCTCTGCAACCTCCTGCCCCCTGCCTCAATGTGTGGCATCCCACAACCCCATCCCCTACACTGGGGAC
Organism: Saimiri boliviensis; assembly: GCF_048565385.1. Classification (NCBI taxonomy): domain Eukaryota; kingdom Metazoa; phylum Chordata; class Mammalia; order Primates; family Cebidae; genus Saimiri; species Saimiri boliviensis. The sequence goes on along the minus strand of NC_133469.1, from coordinate 26,356,934 downwards.
TTAGGGGCATCATAGCCACTACATGGCCAGCATGCCTTCCCTGGGTCCCTTTCCTTCAGAACTGAGGCTGGCACCTCAGGTTGTGGCTGGGCCCAGCTGGCTTCAGGGGAACCCTCAATTGCCTTGACTCCATCCAGAATTCCACCACTCACTCCCTATAGCCAGCCCCAGCCTCTCATCTGTTTTGCAGCAGTAAGACTTCTTCGGTCTTACTGTCCCCAGCTCCCTCTACCCTGAGCTTCACCAACAGCTGGGGGATCCTTGTAAAAACGTGGCAGTGTGTGTCTCACTTGTGCTTGAAACCTTCTCATGCTTGCCAACCACAGGGCATACCCCGAGTCAAAGTCCCACCAAGGGACCAGGGGTCGGCAATGCCTGGCCTCTCTGACTCCCACCCTCATGCTCTCCCCCACCGCCCTGCCATGCTGCCTTTAGCTGCCTCTCCAGCACTATCCCTCACTTTTAACTCAGGGCCTCTGCACTGGCTGTTCCTTCCTCCTAGAAAGCTCTTTGTCCAGAAAGCCAAGTGGTCCTCCACACCCCCTCCTCATCCAATAGCTCAGATGTCCCCTCCTTGGGAGGCCTCCCTGCCCATCCTGTTTACAATGGAAAATGACCCCCATATTCTAACACAGCCATACCACGTGTGCTGCCTTGCCCTAAGCATGGTCCCTTTTTAGCATACTGTATAACTTACTTAGAGTGTTTATCGACACCCCTCTTTCCCACTGTGCCATGGGGCAGGGGCTGTTGGTCTGTTCGTTCACTGATGTGTCCCATGTGCCTGGGATACGTGGACCTGGCAGCAAGCAGGTGCCAATAAATCAATCTCAGTCCCTTGTAGTGACTGAGTGAGAGATCTGTCAACATGGTTCATGGAGGGGATAGTCAGGGACTTCGGGAGGCCTTGTGGAAAAGCCCGTGGCCTTCCCTGGGTGGACATGGGTACATGTACAGCCCCCTCCCACCTGGACTTGGCCGATCCTCATGCTGCCCCACTATTGAGCCTTCAGGGCCAGGAGCCAGAATGTCCCCTCATCTTGTAAACCATTTGGGGCTGGGCTTCTGTTGCTGCCCCTGCAAGTGTGCTCCCACTCCACACATCCACTGCATGGTCCCTCAGCCCTCTTAGAAGCCCTAGCCCTCATCCTCCGCTTTCCTCCTGTGCCAGTGATAGGGATAATTCTCCAAACCCTGGCCCACCCAGAGCCTGGGGCTGCAGCCATCCACTGTGGTCCCCGAGTACTGCAGTGGCCACACCCTCCACACCTCTTCTATCCACTCCACGCCATCCTGGGAGAAGGAGAGCCCCAGAATAGCCAGTGTGGCAAGATGAACACACTGGAGACTGAGGCTAAGCACTCTGGGAGCCACAGCAGAGACGGGGGTATCAGTGTGGTCAGGAGGATCCCTGGGGAGGTGGGCAGTGTTGGGGGGACAAGGGCAGCCCCACCAGTGCCTCTGAGTTCCAGCCACAGGGTGGGGCCGGTCTGGGCATGTCTGTGCTTGCATGCGTGGTGTTATCATAGAGGAAATCAATGCCTGGCACTGGCCCAGTGTTTAAGGGAAATGAATAGATTTTGGCCGAGGACAAAGAGAGTTTGATTAATCAGAAATTGGATAATGGAGGCAACACTCTAATTATTTTTCTTCCCAGCATTTTATCGAGAAATATGTTTGCACAGCATATCAGAGGTAACGGAGTGGGTGAGGGGGTGACCATGCTGGAGCAAAGCCCAGCTCGGGGACAGGCCACCCGTACCCGCCTTCACCAGCAGGGGTCCTGGTAGCCACTCCACAGGGCCACAGGAAGCAAGAGGGGTGGGTGGGGCTGGCCTGAGGCCACATGCAGCTGGGGCAGCTAAGGCCAGAGTGGAGAGGACATGCCCTGCAGAGTTAGGCAGGAGGAGGCACCAAGCCCTTATGGTGGAGTTGCTCCTCCTCTGGCCTGGCCACAGTTAGAAGTAGGGCCATAGTCACACTAGTGTGGGGGTACAAGAAGAGTAGAGGTGGGGTACCACCAGTTCATGGGGGTCAGGGCGTGCTGGAGCCAGGGTCTTCAGAAGGCCCTTCTTGGCAGCTTGGAAGGTTTTCCCATCTTCACCCCTGGGGAAGCCTGGTAAGCTGTTCCATAGCCAATGTCAGACAGGACAACTGGGCCCCACAGACAGAGAGCCTGGGACATATGCCTCAGCCCTCCTTGGTCACCTTGCCCCCTCCTCCCTTGCTGACCCTACTCCTGCAACACCTGGAGTTGAAACCACACAGTTTAGCACCTTGTTTTCATGGTCATCCAGCCTCCCAATTCCAGGAAGGCTTTTAGGGGCTCCCTGCTGGAACAGAGATCAGCACCAGGTGTACACCCAAGAGAAGGCTCCTGGCCTTGTAGAGTGGTTGACTCTCTGCCACTCATTCACTTACTCATTCATTCATTCAGTGTACAGAAAGAGGTTGCCATGGACCAAGTATGGGGTTGGATCCTGAGGTCACTGCAGGGAGTTGAGCATCAAATGAGAGAAGAAACAGTCAGCAAATAACGACCTGCGCTGCTCATGGGACTCAGGAAGAGGGACGCCAGTCCTTCCCAATAAGGGGTCAGTCAACACTGGTGTCCCTAAGGAAAGGGTATGTAAGGAGAGACAGGGTGGGTTAAAGCTGCTAGGTAGGAGGCGGACACAGTGGTGAGGTTCACCAGTAACTGGCAAGCTTGTCTAAATCCTGCATCCTGCGCCTGCTGCAGACATCACTAATCAGCCATGACTCTTTCCCTCTGAGCTGCTGCACGGCCTTAGAATCCTCTTCAGCACAGTGTGCTTTAGGCAGCCACTCCAGAGTTGAGATAAGAAAGGAAACTATCTGTACCCTTGACCCAGTCCAGAGCTTCCAACTCAAAGGCAAGGAAACCAAGGCCCAGAGAGTGGAAAGCATTCACAGGGTCACCATCACAGGCAGAGTGGGACTTCCACCCAGGCCTGGTGCTGTCCCTTGCCCTGAGCTCCTCTGCTGGCCTGAGAGGCTACTCCCTGATCTTGGGGCACCAGGGCCACCTGGAAAGGCCACTCTACCATCACCTTGTTCCTTTACTATCATCAGGGTCTTGGCTCACCCCCTTAGGACAGTTTTCCACAGACATGCCTCTGCAGGTCATCATCCGTGAATCCCTGTGTCTGACCAAGGCCCTACAGAGTCAAAACGCATCACTGAGGGCCTGGCGTCAGCCCAAGGCATCTGTCCACCTGCCTCTGGCTTGAGAATGACCCACAGTTGGGCATGACGGGGCCCAGCTGGTAGCATCCACCTGATTTGTGTTTGGTGGCCAGACCTGAGTCCCAAAGACACATCTCTGGGGACCCAAAAGCACAACCTCTTAGGAGCAAAGGGTTGAGCTGCAGCAGGGGTTCTGCAGTATGAGAGCATACAGACCAGCCCCAGGGCAAAAGGGGCTGGACATGGCCACTCAGGTGTGCCTGTCTGCAAATGTCCACTCTCTCCACAGTGATTCCCTGGGCGCCAGTTCTCAATGGTGACTCAGCAACATCCCTGCCCTCATGGAGCATACATAAACACACATGACGAATGAATCAAACAGGGAGCAGGTCATGCTGTGGCGAGTGCTAAGGGGGAAAAAATAGCAGCAGGAAAGGGCACAGGAAACGTGGTCAGGAACACGGCACTGTCCTAGTTAAGAGGCCCCACCAACCCTGTCTGGAGCAGGGGCCACAGCTGAAGAGCCAGCCCTCATTGCCATGCCAGCCCCCAGCACAGCCGGCCCTGCTGGTCCTCCTCAGCCACTCTTCCTATGACCAATCAGGGTGAAAGGGCCATGCTGCCCAGACGCGGGGCTGTCCAGACCTACTAAGGCACTGGGCACATGAGGCCCACTGTCCACACCTCAGAGGACCTTGTCTTCCACGACTTACAAGGCAGACCTCATGAAGGGGTTCAGGGAGCCCTGTCCTGGCAGCTCTCCATCCCAGGGGCCAGGGGTCTCCTGAAAGGTTTGCTCTGACGGCGGCCCCCATGGCCATGAGAAGCCTGGTTGAGCCCTCGGGGACAGGGTGTGTTTCTGGTTGGAGGCTGCTAGAAGGAACACCCCCGGGCCTGACACTATTTGTAAGGCCCCTCCCTGCACTGTGGCTTTTAACAGTCTCGCTTCTTAGCACTTTTTGATGGATTCTCCAGGGACGTCTCTAAAAGAGAGTTATACCTTAATTTAGAAGCAAATAACTCAAAAACTCTGTGATGTGGCAGGTTCCTTTGGAAAAGAGATGAATGCAAAGAAGCCACTGCTGTGTGAAGCTGTGGCCATGCTGGTCCAGGGCCTGCCGATGGAACCATCTAGACCTCAACCTCGAGGTGTGCCTCCTGCTGCCTCTTGCCCACGGGGCCAGGGATCAGGGTCCAGGGGCTGCTGAGGGTCCACAGACCAAGAGGCAAGAAGCAACACATTCACTTTGGGCTCCCTGGGCCAAGGGGCCAAGGTGAAACTCACAGGCTGAGCCTGACTGACTCCAGTGGCCCTGAGAACCCAATGCAACACAGCCGCCCACTCAGGGAAGGGAGGAGAAATGTTGTGGTGAGTGGGCAGTGGGCAGGTTGCAGCCCACCCTCCAGGCCTTCCTTCTCCACAGGGGCCACCATAGCCCCAGTATTATCCTCTAAGTCCCCGTAACCAGCCAGCTTTCTGGGTACTCACTTGGGCATCCACATGGTTTTAATGCTCTGCTGTCACTGTTTCAAACTGCATAATTTTAGTTTTACTTTTGTAGATACAGGGTCTTACTATGTCGCTCAGGCTGGTCTCAAACTCCTGGCTTCAAGTCATCCTCCTACCTCAGTCTCCCAGAGTATAGGATTACAGGTGTGGGCCATCATGTCAGGCCCTTAATCATTTTCAAACGGGGGCCCCAAAAATCATGTGGCCAGTTGTGCCCTCATTGCTCAGTCCCTGGGCATGCCCCGCCTGCTTGACACAGGGGACTTGCCCTCTGGGACCCACCCCTTTCCAGACTCCCCAGCCACCACTACGACTGTGCTTCCACCTTACTTGCTTGCCAATCCTCAATCTCTCTTTCTGGATGCTTCTCAAATCATCCTCCCCGCAGTAGAGGCCCTGGGGCCCAGCTCAGCCTCTTCTGATCCTATCTACCCTTGAACCCTAAGTGACCTCACATGGTCCCTGGCCTCCCACACACCTCAGTGCCAAGGGCTCCAGGTTGCCACCTCCAGCCTCACTCTCCCTCTGGCTACCACATGTGCCCATCAATGGCTCCCTATGTCTCAGAGCCACCTCCTAATTCCCCACCTCTCAAGAATGGGTCTTTCTGCATCTTGCTTCTCAGCCAATACCAGCTCTGTCCTTCTACTGGCTCAGACCAAAGCTGCAGCTACCCTTTAAAAGGTGCAGCTTTTAAAAACTAATCTCCCACCTGCATTTCTCAGGGCCTCCAGAGCTCCCGCCCCTGAGTCAGCAGCCTCTCTGCCCAGAATGTTGCAATGGGCCCTGATAGCCCCCAGTCTCGTCCTACCTTAGCCTATTCTCCCACCTCAGCAGAGAGATCTTTTCCAAGTGTAGATTGGCTCCAGTCTCTTCTCTGCCCCAACCCTGCCAAGGTCTTCCTGTCTCCTTGGAGCCTGCTGAGTCCGGCAGGACCTGGCCCTGAGACCCCATCCACGCCCCTACACTGGGTGCCAGCCACTCTGGTAGGGCCTCCAGGGGCCAGGAAGTGTCTGCTCAGTGCCTTTGCACCTGCTGTCCCTCCCCTGCTCAGCCACACCACTCACCCAGCACCTCTCCAAGGCACTGCGTCAGCCCTCCCCACCCCCATTCCTTGCCCTCCACCTTCTGCTTTAGTGTTCTCCACAGTGTGGCACTCCGTTACACATGTGTTACTGCCAGTCCCTGCCCGTCTGGTGTGAGTGCTCTGAGTGAATGTCATGTCCCTGCTGTACCCCTGCACTTGGCACAGTGCCTGCCATGCAGCAGGTGCTGGTAAATGTTGGCTGAACAAATGAATGGATGAATCGTGTGAAGTTCTGCTCCTCGGGCTCAGTCCAGAGGGCTGATGTCTCCTCCTACGTGCTCCAGGATCTGTCAAGTGGTCCCTGCTGCTTCACTCCTGTGAAGAGCCTCCCTTACCAGTGTTCGCATGAAGGAGCCAAATGCATGGGGTGGGGCTGGGTGGGGGCCTAGTGTGGGGACAGGGCAGGACACTCTTGGCTTTGGGTATGGATGAGGACAATGAGGCTCAGAGAAAAAAGGGCTGGACCTAGGGTGTTGGGGCCAGGGCCTGACCCAGGTCTTCTGCTGCCTGGACTGGAATTTGCACCTCACCACCATGGGACCACAAGAGTCTGGGTGCTCCCATGTCCCTCCCCATTCTGCCCAGGCTGCAGCACAGCCTCTGCTCTGGGTTTTTGCCTGGGGCTGACCCGTGGCCTGGGGCTGACCCGTGGCATGACGCCTCTGTCCATTTTGCTTTGTGCTCCTTCTAGCCAAGCACAGTGCTCACAGGTGCTCAGAGGCTTGGCTACCCCAGGTTTCCTTCCTGGAGAGTTCGGGAGAGCAGCATGCTGACCTGCCTCCTCCAGTGTTACTGCACATGGGCCATGGTGAGCAGCAGCAAGAGCACCTTTGCCGCCACACAACAACTTAAGTTTTCTGAGGCTAGTGTGGGAGAGATAGCACAAGGCTGCCTTCGTTGCCTCCAGGAAAGAAGCCGCACACATGTGGTCACACACAAGATGACTACATTCAGCATTCCTAAATTGCTATATTCAGCATTCCTGTCCCACCGGCCTCTCTGCAGGGCAGCCTTGTCAAGTCCATCCAGTTACCTGCAAATTCCTGGAACTGTCCTAGAAGCTCCTGAGGTCCAGACTGAAGCACTTTTCCTCCTGAGACTCCAGGAAACAAAAGGCCTGAGAGGCTAGGGACAGAGGGAAGAATCCATTCCCTGTGTCCCAAACCCACAGTCCCATGCCAGGCCCCTGCAACAGTCCAGGTGACCAGCACAGAGCACAGCAGCTCACCCTGCTCAGCACAGACAGCACAGACCGCACACCCCACGAGGGCAGGCCTTGTTCTTGCTGCACGAACCTGGGCCTTGGCCAAAGCCAAATGTGTGTTGGGCAGGGAGGGTAGGTACACTACAAAGATGAGTAACGAGCAGCCCCTTCAGAGGGAGAGCAAAAACATTCCCAGAAATGAGGGAGCAGACCTAGGGCAGAAAGTGACACCAGCTTCTGAGGGGGAGAAATTATGTCTTATTCACCTCCTGTCTCAGAAAATCAACGTCTGTTAGAGGAACACACAGGAAGACTTTTAAACCAGATGCCAGCATCTCCTCATTCCTAGAGAATGAGGCTTACTCAAGGTGCATATTATATCCAAGCACCGCCAGGCCATCCACACCCCCACTGCACCCCCTAGATGGATGCTCCCAGGCTGCGGCGATTACTGCTCTCAGATGTCCACGGCCCAGAGGCACAGAGGCACCAGCTAAGCATCATCCCCAGAAACAGGCAACTCCATCCAAATAGGGGGCTGCAACTCCATCTGAATTGGGTGGTTACCCAATGCCCTGGCTGTGCCCTAGGGAAAAGTGCCTGGAAGCGCAGCCCCAGGCTGCAAGGAGCCTTCCCCAGTCTTTAAAGTTAGCTTTTCCCCAGGCCCACCCCAGCTCATGGGGTCATGGAACTGCTTCACTTTTACAGATGAGGAAGCTGTGGTCTCCACCACAGCCACAGCTAACAAGCAGTGGGGTCATTCTGCTCCCCAGCTCCCTTAGCCCCATGCAGCCCCCACCAGACTTTCCCGCCATACCTCCTACTCCTCCCCAGGCATGCCCAGTGCTCCCATCAGACCTAACTGCCCAAGTGCCTCGGCCCATTCTCCTCTCTGCCCTCAATATCCACCCTAGCTGTGCCCATGTCCTTCAAGCTCCAGTTCAAATGTCATATTGCCCACAGGCTTGCCTGATCCCCAGCCCAGGGCACCTCTCTGAGGTCCCTCCCAAGGCCCCTGTACCTGCGCTCAGGCTGGGTTTGACCGAGTGGAGACGTCTTCCCCTATGGGGTGGGGAATCAGTCCTGGGAGGGCAGACCCAGTTCACTCCCACCCGGTACACCCCAGCACCAGGCCCTGGGGGAGTGAGCACTCAGTAAATATTTGTTTAATTGAATTTGGCCAAGGAGCCTTCTCCACAGAGCTCAATCCCCAGGGCAGGGAAATCACTTGGGCAGAAAGGAGCCGGTCGGGGGGCTCAGCTGTCGCCCCAAGCAACACAGTCCTTTCTACCATGCGGGTCCCTCAACCCCAACACGGACTCCGGGGACCGCTGGTCTTGCTTGGCATCATCCTCGTCTCAGTAACAGGAGCCCTAATTCTCGGCCTAGGCCGAATCCTGCCATCATCACTCAGAAAGGCTCAGCACCGCCCTAAAGGCAGAGCCCCCTCGGATCGCCCGCAGGATATGGAGCGCCAGCCCTGAGGCCCTCACTTCCCTCCCCCAAACACCCCCACCGCCTTTTAAGGGAAAAAATATTGAGCCAGGAACATATTACAATCGCAGTGGGTCAATACTCATCTCTTGCTCTAAATGCCTGAGGAACCTGCTCGCTGCAAGAGCAGTGACCGAGAACTGCGAGCCGTCTGTCTCCGGGCCCCGGTCCTCCGGCCCAGGCCTCTGGGGCCCTTTCCTCGGTTTAGGGCAAGGCCCTGCGTTGGCTCCGGCAGCCCCTCCCTGATCCCCCCTAGAGAGACCCGCCTCAGCGCCCGGCCCGCCTGGGCTCCGCACCAGCCGCTGCTCGGGGGCGCCCGGCGGCCCCGCGCGGCATCCCCGGCGCCCTCTGTCCACCCTCCCGGGCCCGCAGCCGCCCCCTCCCGCAGGGTCCTCGGCTTGGCGGCGCCACCCTCTCCCAGCACCTGCCCGACCGGAAGCCGCCCCCTGCCCACCTCGCAGACGTCCCCGCCCTTGCTGTCCCCCATCCCTGCCGGGCATCCCTGACGCTGCGCCCCGGCAGATCCAGGGCACAAAGGCCCGGGAGGAGTCCCGAGTGGGGGCGAGGTGGACGCCCCGGCCGTGCCCCCGACCCCCGAGGCTCTGAGGCGCGCGCCCGGCCGCGGGTCAGCTCACTCACCTCCGGGCCGCGGCACCGAGCATCTGCTGGGCTGCTCAGGGCAGGGCAGGGCGGGGCGGGGCGGGGCGGGGCGGGGCGGCGAGCGCGGGGCCGCGGCGCCTTCGTTCCGTACGACGCGGGCGGCGGCGCCCACGCGGGGACGTGACCGGACCGCGGGCGGCGCACACGCTCCGGCCGGCCTGGCTCCCTCCGCCCGCCCTCCCGCGCCGCCCGCAGCCCGCCGCCCGCCCGCGGGTCCGCCCGCCCCGCGCCGCGCCGCCGCCGGCAGGGGGCGGAGTCGCGAGCGCAGCCCGTTGCTAGGCCAACCGCGGGCCGGGGGTGCCGCGCGCCCGCTGGGCACCACGCGCCGGGCCCCTCCGCCCCGCCACAAGCGCTGGCCCTCTGTCCATTGGGCAAAGGCGGCTGACGGACGGGCCAGTAGCCCAATGGGGGCGGACGGGGGCGGGGTCGCGGCTCCGCGCGCGCCGCAATCCCGCACGCGCTCGCCGCGCCGGCGTCCCAGAGACTCCGCTGCCCTGAGGCCTGGTAGCCGAGCCAGCGGGGCCACTTCGGCCTGAGGGCAGCCTTGGCCCTGGCGTCTTTTACCGCAGCCAGTCCCGGCTCACCTTCTCTCTACTCGGGTTCAAACCCAGCTCGGCCTCTTGTGAGCTCTGCGTCCTTGGGCAACTGACTGACCTCTCCCAGCGTTTCTGTTTGTAAAGTGGAGCTAGTGGCACCTGCTTCCCTGGATTGTCTCACCACTCCTTCCCCGAACGCGTGAAAGGCCTATGCAAACCCTAAAGATTTGCACCGGTGAGGTTTGTGCAGCGATGGGAGGGGGCGTTAGTCATCTCTGCTGCTCTCCCCCCACGGCGTGTAGGGGCTCTTTGGCGTCCCTGGCAAGCCTAGCCCACGGAAAGGTGGCCTTGGGAGGGAAGGGAGGGAGAAGGGCCCAGGAGCTGGCCCCCAGCCCAGACAAGCGCGAGGGAGCCAGTTCAGTTAAGGCCATTGGCGCCTTTGGGAAGCTCGTAGAAGGCATCAGACCCTCAGCAAAATGCAGCTGAACACAGGCTGCAAAATTCTGCTTTCAATTTCAGAGCCTATCTGTGGACCTCAGGGCCAGGAGCCCCTCAGTTCCATGCTTAAAAGACTCTGAAGCCAGAGGGCCAAGACATGAATGCCGCTCTCTGCCTTCATCTTTGTAACCTGAAGCTTTGTGTGTCCTAGAGCATCCCTGGCAAAGTGCAGATGCCTTCCCAGCTAACATCTTCCTTATCACCTTACACCTTTGTGGTCAGTTTATGTGGATCATGCCATTCTTTGAGCAGAAGCCCTGGAACTGGCCACAGCAGAGGTTGATAGAGTGGTCCCTCCATCCCAGCTCTGTAGGGGAGAGGCAGGGGCATGTGCCTGGCTTTGCCAGCTGGACACTGTGGCATCTCAGCATCATTCCATAACCTCTCTGGGAATGTTTCCTCTGCTGTGAGATGGAGACCATTGCATTATGTACCGGCAGGGTCGTGGGCCACCTGTGAAGGTGCTGCCTAAACTGTCAGGAACAGGACATATTTGTTATGGGCACCGTGGAGGCAAACCTAGTACTCGCAGGAGGTGGCCAGTGAGGACCAAGGGAATTCAGCCAATGGCTTAGGGGCTACTCTTTGTGCTTGCCCTTCACATTACCAGGCTGTGTCAGGCTGGACATCTCCCCAGGAGGACCACACAGAGACCAGCATTTGTGCTACCTGGCTCAGCCTCCATTTCCTCTTCTGTCAAAAGGGGATGTAACAGACTGCAGTCAGAGGATGGTTCTGAGGGTTAATGTACATAGGAAATGTACATTAGCGTGTCTTAGGATAGCCAGAGGCTGCTTCCACTTCAGAGTCAGGGGGTCAGAGCTGAGTTGTTTGCAGGGGTAAGCCCGCGTGCAAGAGTGGGATGGCCCTTTCCAGTGGTCCAGGCATAGAGGCTAGCCTGTGGAGGGGTCCACTGGGGCTGGCTGCCACCTACCTGACTTGACCCTGGTGACCACCTCAAAGTAAGAGAGGGGCATCTCACCTGGCATCAAACCAGTATCGTATTCACACAGCAGTCACTTACAGATAGCTTTCTTCCCCAGGGTATGTTGTAGACACAGTTGTAGGATTCAGACTGCCCCTTTTCTGGCAGACTCTCCGCCTGTAGCGCAGGGGCAGAAGAGAAACAAGAATTGGTCACTACAGTCATATGAGGCTATCTGAGGAGACCCAGTGGGGCTCTGGGGGCATGTGGAGCGGGGGAGCATTGGGCATTGGGCCAGCTTCCCAAAGGAAGAGATGCTTGGAATGAGGCCATAGTAGGAGTGGAAATGGCCAGTGACATAGGGTGGGAGAGAAGTGAGTTCCAAGGCAGGGAGGGTGCAGGATGTGAAGGAGCGTGAGGCCAGGAAGAACCCAGAGAAGGGCCAGGTGCGGTGGCTCACGCCTGTAATCCCAGCACTTTGGGAGGCCGAGGTGGGTGGATCACGAGGTTAAGAGATGGAGACCATCTGGCCAACATGGTGAAACCCTGTCTCTACTAAAAATACAAAAAATAGCTGGGCATGTTGGCACGTGCCTGTAGTCCCAGCTACTCAGGGGGCTGAGGCTGAAGAATCGCTTGAACCCAGGAGGTGGAGGTTGCAGTGAGCCGAGATTGTGCCACTGCACTGCAGCCTGGCGACAGAGCAAGACTCTGTCGCAGAAAAAAACAACAACAACGACAAAAAACAGAGAATACCAGTGTGGCTGGGGCCAGTGCCCATGCACAGATGCCAGCTAGGGACAGTAGATTGGGAATGTTGGCCTAAGAACCACTAGAGAGTTTTAACTTTAGTATTTTAAATTTGAGAAAGAACAGAAGTTTTTGTTTTCTATTTATAGTAGGCATGCTCCCACAGACAATGTGAGTTGTCCTATAATCAAATAACAAAAACATCAGTTAGTCCATAGGAAATGGGAGTGAGCACAGAAGGCAGTCTGTGAGGCCAAGTTCAGTGTAGGGTCCGCTGTGGCTGTGAGATGGCAGGGAGTCCAAGAGCATGCTGGGAGACAGTGGCGGGGCATTATCAGGGCCCAGGGAGATGAGACAAGGGGAGAGGGTGGGGACCACTGGAGGAAGAGGTGGTGCTTACCAAAAAGATGGAGGAGCAGTTGGAGAGGTGATCAGGAACCACAGAATGGAGAGCACCAGAGCCACAGGAAGAGAGCAGGGGGTGAAGGAAGAAGCTGTTAATCATGCTCCCAGCTACTGGGAAGCCGAGAAAGCTGAGAACAGAGAAGTAGCCCTTGGAGCAAAGGCAGCCCCAGTGGGCATCAGTGGGCCGTGAGTTCAGGGCACAGGGACACAAAAGGCTAAAGCTGGACAGGTGGGTCACCTGTGGCAAGGTGGGCCCCAGATGCCATATGTGGATGTGCAGTCCCATGGCAGGAAAGGAAGGGTGTGGCTGTGACCAGAACCTGGGTACAGATACTGTCCTCAGCCCTCATTGGCTGGGAGACAACAGCTGGGGCTTTGCAGTAGCCAGAGGAAGGGGGCCATGTTGACAGCCCACTCAGCACTTCCCCAACCCAGCAAGTACAGCTGGCTGAGGAGTGGCCCCTCAACATGGTATCAGTGCCAGCACCCACCCCCACAGCCTGCCACAAAGAAAATGACCCAACCCCCACCACTGGGGCTCCATGCCATAGGCATTCATGACCCCTTAATCACAGTAGATCTCTTTGACTCATCAACCACTGAACCCCTGCTTATCAGCCAGGCCAGATCGGGTTGCCCAGCCAGGTCAGCCCAAACACACACCTTTGTTCCCCTGCTGTTCTGGACTCTCCTCTACCTCCATGAGACCCAGATTCCCTGGGGCCTCTCTTTGTGCACCTCCAGAGCCCCTAGGACCTTGGAATTCCTGGTCTACACACGTGTCAACCTGTTCTATAATGACCTGTCCCCAGCTGACTCTTCCACTAGTTTTCCCACTTCCCGGGGGGTGGGGTGGGCATGTGTTGCTTGTCTCTAAACCATGGATGGCCCAGAGCCTGGCCTGCTCTGGTGCCACCCCATCCTGGCTGGTTCTCTGTGCCCCACCTGTTCTACCACCCCCGCAACTACCCCCACCCCCAGCGGACTCTCAGGCTGCCGCCCAATTGGGTGGGTTTCCCAGATTGTTTCCCTGGGGTCTGCGTGCCCCACCCCCATTTGAGCAAACCATCGCAGATCTGGGTTAGTTATAAATAGCCAGGCCTGAGACTCTTCTTTTAGCTGAAAAGAAGCAAAGTGAACGAGCAGAAAGGCACACCCGGCACGCGTTTTATTTTTAATCTTCTCCCTCTGTCTCAAAACGAACCCCAGTCCCCGTGCTGAGCATTTCTAGGAGCAGAAGTCCAAGACAAATGACTGAGAAAACCCAAGGAGCTGAGGGCCATGCTTGGCTTTGCCACCATCTGCTGTGTGACCTTGGGTATTCAAGTTGCCTCTCTGGCCCTCACTTTCCTCATCAAGGAGAGGTGGGCAATGGAGGTGATCACCTTGAATATTGACTTTTCTGACCTCAGCTCTCTATCCCTCCTTCAGCTCTGCCCCCCACTCAGGCAGCAGCTCCAGTAGTGACACTTGTCCCAGGGATTTCCTGGGAAGCTCAGATAGTTGCAGATGAGGCCACAGTCTAGTCCTGATTTGAAAATTAACAACTTCCTCACCCCCAGATCTTTGTTCAGGTGTCCCCATCCCAGAACCTTGACCATCCATCTGCCAGCAAAACTTGTAAAAGGTCAAATTGTCACCTCCCTGCTGTGAGCTGGAAGAGGGCCGTCCAGGTCACCACTAATTGGCTCCATAGCCAGGAACGGGTAGGGAGACTATGGGCAGAACCTGAGGGGGAAGCAGAGTGGGAGCAGGAGGCCAGGCATGTGGCCTGGGCAAAGCAGAGAGCTGAGCAAGAGAATGGATCCGACCCCTAGGAGAGGTGGCGGGGGCTCTGCACTGACAGGCTCTGCAGGGTTCAAACTGTGCAGCATTTGTCTTGTATCTCACCCCTCAGGCCCTTGCTTATAGCTGGGACTCGGTGTTGGTGAAATTCAGGAGATTCTTGCCACCCTAGGCCCACATGTTCTGGGCACACAGGGACAGACCCTTATATGGATGAGGAAATCCATGGCACGCGGAACTCATTTTCATCCATAACCCCCTGCCAGGTAGGCTCATTTAAGGGATAAGCAAACTAGGCTCAGAGAGGTTAAATAACTCATCCATGGTCACAGAGCTTGGAAAGGATATGTTTAGAATAAGACCTAGGCTTTTTTTTGAAATCTGTGTGTATTAAATAAAAAAGCCCAACACACTAGAAGTAACAGGAACCCGCTTTTCCTGGGGAATTGGAGCCCAGGGAACAAATGAGGCAGAGCTAGCTGCTCCATCTGACACCCCAGTGAGAAGCTGGCCAGGGGCACTGGGGGATGAGGCACTGGGAGCCGCTGCACATTATGAGACATGGGGGGCAGTAAGAGCCTCTCAGCACCCTGCTCCGCCTCTCTACATCACCCTGGGCACCTGCCGTTTGATGTCCTCAGGGAGTGAGGGAAGGAAGAAGGTTGGGGTGATGTCTTCAAAGAGGAAGTCCCTGGTACTAATTGGCACTTGGAGACCTTTAGGCTAATTAACCTGTTTATTTCTCTCTCTAGAGTAAATGTAAATTGGAGGGTTTAGCTGGGGAGGGCGGAAGAAAGAGGTGTCTGCTGGTGGCCACCTCCCTAGGGCCTGTAGATGGCTTGGCAGTGGGCAGTGGGCTGCAGGGAGTCTGGGGAGAGGCCCGGCTGTAGGGCAATGGTGAGGGCAGCCGTGTGCTGTAGGGAAGGGCACTCTGCACGCATTCTCTGTGCTCCTCATCTCAGAGACTCAGGAGGGCTGTTCTGCCCACTGTCCTGGGCTCCTTGGGATGCCACTTGTGCCTGGATTCTGGGTTCTCTAGGCAGCCGCTTGCTGACATTTCTCAGGAGGGAAGGGAAGAGTCAGGTGGGGCTTGTTTATGGGGAAGTCTTGCCTTACTGTGCTTCTTCCAGTACCTGCACCCCAGCTGTGACATGTGGAGCCCCCTTCCCACAGAGCCCCAGGTCCCTTCAAGACCCCTTGGCCAGAGCCTCTGGCTTCTCAACACCTTTAGTTAGGGCACAGCTCCTTTTGGTGTGGGAGACACTGGCCTACACTCTAGGTATCCGCCTCAGAGTCAAACTCAAGCTCTTCTCAAGGTCCGGTCAGATTAGTGTGGGGTCTCCGGCAGCTTTGAAATATTTTGGTGGATGGGAAGGGGGTGCTTGGCTGGCTCCCCAGCTCTGGGGCAGGAGGAGGGAAGAGTGGAGGTCTCCTGGTTTGCCTGGGCCCCACAGGAATGAGCTGCCCGCTCTCTGAGGGGTGGCTGCTGCCTCTCGAGCCGCTCACTGTGTGCCTGCCATGGGGGATGCCCCCTGAGATGCTGGCGACCAAAGACGGGCCCTTCCTGGATCCTCTGCACCTCTACCCTCAGGTCCTGATGTGGCTGTCACTGCAGCCACCTGACCCCTGGCCAGGCGGGACCTGTGTGTGTGTGTGTGTGTGTGTGTGTGTGTGTGTGTATGTGTGTGTATGTGTGTGTATGTAGCACTTGCAAGTCCTTTTGTCAAACCCACTCACTGGCTCTGCAAGACCCTCCCTGAGCCCTGCAGGCCAACTGGCCTGGGTGGGTGGGTGGCTGGCCTGCCCTCAGCATCCTTTCCTGTCCTGTAGGGGCTGAAGAGATCATCAGCAAAGGTCTGATCTCCCTGCTGGTACGGAAGCTGCAGGGGGAAGTGGAGGAGGAGTTCCAGGAGCTCATCCTAGACACTCTGGTCCTCTGCCTGCGGGAAGATGCCACCGAGGCCCTGAACAGCAATGTGGTGCCCATCCTGAAGCACAAACTCATCAGCACCAATGAGAACATCCGAAGCAAGGCTGCCCATGCGCTCCTTAATGTCAGGTGAGGCCTGGCCTAGGCTGGGTTTCCGCCAAGGCTGGGAGAAAGCACTGGAACTGGGCTGCTCCAGGGCTCAAGGGCGGCCACCCTGGGCCTGCTTCTCCTTGCCTGCTTGTGGCTGGGGGCAGGAAGGAACTGGGAGGGAGGATGACCTTCCCCCCTAGGGTGACCATCATCCTGTTGACCTGGGAGGGTCCTGTATCCCAGGAAACCTCTCAGCCTAGACAAAGCCAGTTGATTGAGCACTCCCTCCCCATGAGGAAGGCCAGCACAGGAGAAGCACTGGTGATGATCATGACACCCAGTGGTCACTGAGTGGCTCCTGTGTGCCAGGTGTTGTCTGCAAACCTCACATTTAGGCAACCCTCCAGAGAGGTGATATCTCCCTTCACAGGTGAGGGAACAGAGGCAGGGTCTTGTCTCTTACCCCAGGTCGTACAGGATCACAGTCTACCTCCTGGCCTGTAAACTGAACACAAAGCCTCAAAGCTGCAGGGGTGGGGTGCAGTATGGGTTCCCACACTGGGCCCCTCTTCATAACGATGGGCTGGCCACTGACCGCCATAGTCACTGCCTTAGCTGTGGCTATGTCTCTTCAGTGGAGGCCTCTTGCCTTCCCTAAGTCCTAGCTACTCTTCCTTCTGAGAGTCTCACTAGAGGCCCAGGCCAGTATTTCTGCAACTGTGGCCCTGACCTTGACCCCCAGGAGGTCTGTGAAAATGCGGATTCCTAGGCTCCGTCCCAGCCCCATCATTCTTAGGTCTGCTCAGAGGTCCCCTTTCTGTGGAACCAAGAGAGTGGCTTTCCAGGAGAGAGCTCTCTGTCTGAAACTGCAGCCTCCCCGCCATTCCCATCCTTCTGTGTCCACTGTGACCACCATCCCTGCTGTTACTTTGTGTGGCATCCCTGAGGGGAGCGCCTGAGAACAGGGCTTTCCTCTGTTTGCTGCTCTAGACCCAGGGTTTGCAGTGCGGGAGCTTTGGCCCCCAGTTGAAAATTATCTGGCCCGAAAGAGCACTGAGTTGGAGAAACCCAGCTTGGCTCAGCGTCTCGCTGTGTGAATGAATCGGGGAATCCCTGCCTGTGGGGCCCAGGACTCTGCATCTTTGATCATGGGCCTCAGGGTTGAGGCCCACCATCCTGAAAGCTCCATAGCCTCCTAATGTCACAGCTCATGGCTGGCCAACCCCATTTCCCAATCTGTGTTCCCAGGGAACACCTGTGTCTTTGAGGTCATTAAGAGCTCTACAAAAATAATTGTTCTTTGGTGGCTACATTTGGGAAAGGTTGATTAAGTGACGGGTCTTTGCACTGTGACACTCCTGTGGGGCTTGTGGACAGTGTTTCCTGGCCCAGGAGCCCTTCCTCTTTAGGGGACAGAATTGACCCCCTCACAGGAAAGTTTTGGGGAGTCCATCACCCTCCTTTCTACAACTGCATTTAATCCAGAGTAAGTGGCCTAAAGGTCACCTGGTCTGAGTCCTCAGCTGCAGTTGCCTAGTGCCCAGCAGCCACTGCTGTCAGGGGCAGCTTGGCCCATCACTGGCAGCCCTGGCTCTTAGGCAGAGTCAACACGAGTCTCCCTGTGGTTGACACCCCTGGATCTTGCTCTTCCCCATTTTGGGGCCACGGAGAACATGCCCTGTTTCTTTTCTGCGTGCTGGCTCAGAATGAGGCCCTGTGCACCCTCTGGCCTTCACTGGCAACACGCCGCGTTCACACCAGTGCTCCTCTGCACTCCAGCATCACCACCATGACCACCTGGGGTATTCCCAACACAATTTTTTGTGTCTCCCTGGGGCACTCCTGGGCCATGCCTGCCTTCTCCCTTCCAAGCAGAGCCCCTCTCTGTTCCCTCTCTGCTCCAGCATATCTCGTGTGGGCAAGAAACAGGTGTGTCAGTTTGACGTCATCCCCATCCTGGTGCATTTACTGAAAGACCCGGTGGAGCATGTGAGGTCTAACGCTGCTGGGGCCTTGATGTTCGCCACGGTGATCACTGAAGGTGAGGTGGTCAGGGGTGCGGCAGGGAAGGAGACCCCAACAGGCTAGCAGCCATGATGAACTTTCTGTGCTCGGGGGCTGCGTATTGTCCCCCAAACCCTACACTTTGCAAATACCCTCCGCTTGGCCTATCACTGATGTCCTTTCAAGGTTTGGTCCAAGGCTCAGCCCTCCCTCTTCTCCCCAGCACAGTGGCCCCTAATCAGTCACTCACAGCCAGACCTCTGTGCCTTCACACCAGTCTGTTCCCTGGGCCTGGAATTCCCACCTCCTACCCAGGCCCCTCATGAGCTGTGATTTCAGGGGTTGATTAGTTTGCCATTCATGATTCTGTTATCCTGAGGTCTAAGCAAATCTGGAGGCTATGACTCTGTGGTGTTTATTCATCACAATTATTTTTCTTAAACTGGGGGAAGGGGCAAATACAGAATTATCTCCCCGAGGGACTCCCAGCCAGTCAGGCTTTCCTCTGAGTCACCCAACCCTGGGCTAACGGAAGAACCCTGGACTATTCCACACCTGGCAGTCTGGGGCGTGGCACTCCCAGGACCCCTGAAAGCATCTGACTTTCCTTCTGGCCCCCACGCATCCACCAGCTTGGGGCCCTGTGCTTCCTTTGAGTTCCACGAAGGATCATCTGGGCTTGGATTTGCAATCAGCCTCCCACACCTGACCCTAATGCTGCTTGAGGCATGCAGATGGGGAGAGGTTGGGGCCTTTGGAGTCTGCAGTCCCTTCTTTTACTGGTATAGTCAGGATGCTGACTACATGGTGCATGTTTTTTGTTTTTTTTTTTGAGACAGAGTTTCGCTCTTGTTACCCAGGCTGGAGTGCAATGGTGCGATCTCGGCTCACCGCAACCTCTGCCTTCTGGGTTCAGGCAATTCTCCTGCCTCAGCCTCCTGAGTAGCTGGGATTACAGGCACGCACCACCATGCCCAGCTAATTTTTTTTTTTTTAATTTTATTTTTTTTGGTATTTTTCGTAGAGACAGGGTTTCACTATGTTGACCAGGATGGTCTCGATCTCTTGACCTCGTGATCCACCCGCCTCAGCCTCCCAAAGTGCTGGGATTACAGGCTTGAGCCACTGCGCCCGGCCCATGGTGCATATTTATCTTGGAGCAGCCTCAGCCCAGTATCCTTGGTCCAGCCTTCCTGCAGGAGTGCTTGGAGGGCCACGGGGCTCAAGACACAAGATGCTGGGACCCAGGGCGGCGAGGCCATTTATTCCCAAGCTGGCACTCCAGCTAAGGGTCCCGAAGGCCCTGCTCTATGCCAGGCCCTGGGAGGCAGTGATGAAGGATGTGGAGGAGAAGTTCAGCATGGGTGGGGCACACACAGGGGACAGGCCTCCTCTGGGAAAGGCTTGGGATCAACCCCAAGGAAAATGGGAGCTGGCAGGGCCCAGGCTGAGAGGTTCCACCAGCAAAGGGGAGAGTCTGCTGGGCACTGCAGGAGGGTAGGGCCGGCAAGGACAGCAGGAAGGGGCAGTAAAGGGTTGCGGAGGGCATCTCCAGGGAACCATGTGTGTTTTGTGGAGTAAGTATATAAGAAATATTGGCAACATAAATGAACTATTGCATTTCCTTTTTTTAAGAGCCAGAGTCTCATTGTGTCACTCAGGTTGGAGAGTAATGTCATGAGCACTGTAGCCTCAAACTCCCAGGCTCTAATGATCCTCCCACCTCAACCTCCTGAGTAGCTGAGACTATAGGCACCTGTCACCACATCTGGCTAATTTTTAAATTTTTGCAGAGATGAAATCTCATTATGTTGCCCAGGCTGCTTTTGAACTCCTGGGCAGGAACAAGGGTGGATGGAGAGGAGCCAGTTGGGGCTAGAAAGGCAGGAGATGAAGGGGCCAGGCCCAGGGTGGACCCAGCAAGGGTACAAGAGCCCTGAGGGTGAGAGCATGTTGGTGGGGCATAAACCAGGCATAAATCCCTTGAGACTGCACAAGGAGGAGGGTCAGGAGAGTGATAGGGTGAGACGGGGTGAGAAGAGGGCCCCTTGGGCTGTTAGGAATGCCCTGTGTTGGTGGTCTGCAGGGAAGTATGCGGCCCTGGAGGCAGAAGCCATCGGCCCGCTTCTGGAGCTGCTGCACTCCCCCATGACCGTAGCGCGCCTGAACGCCACCAAGGCCCTCACCATGCTGGCGGAGGCTCCCGAGGGCCGCAAGGTCCTGCAGGCACATGTGCCCATCTTCCGTGCCATGGAGGTGGAGCCTCACGAAAAGCCTCACATTGCCGAAGCCTTACAGCGGGCCGCCCGGATTGCTGTCAGTGTCATCGAGTTCAAACCCTGAGCTCCTCATCTGCCTCTGTGTGTGAATAAATGCACTCATTCTCTTTATCTGGTATCCAAATGGCACTTCCTGTTCCTGGAGCATGGTCACGTCTTCTCTCGCTCTCTTGCCAAAGGGGAAATGCCAGGCCCAGAAGCACTGGGTCCTGGGTGGCACAGGCTGAACTCAGTGCTGGGGATGGGTGGCAGGTGGCCTTGGAGTTGTGCTCTCTGCTGGGGCCGAGAGTCCCTCAAGAAGGTAGAGAGCAGGACTGAGCCCTCCAGGGACAAGGCTCGGGGCAGGAACTTCAGCTTGGGGTAGGAGGGAACCCAGATGCACCAGCCACCACCCAGGTTTCAGAAGATGGAGTAACTGACCCCTGGGATGTGGCTGGGTGTGGCCCTGCTCAGCCAGGTCTGCCCCTTCTCCGCCCTGGGTGATGAGAAGGAAGGTGATAGGAGAAACCCGATGCAGGTTCTTCATGGAAAGGGTGACTCAGTCATAAGAGGCTCCCCCAGGGATGAGTGCTCAGGACAGTGGTAGGTTCTGGTTTTCTCGTTAAGATCTTACTCCAAACAGCTGCATTCTTCTCCAAAGCAAGGAAGTAACTCAAGCAGCCTCCAGGCTGGCCTGAAGCCCATGCCACCCAGATCCCTTCTCCTTTGGGTGTATGTGGCCCTCAGGGCAGCCCTCTGGTGAGCCTTCTGCCTATGCCTTCATCTGTGCTCTTCCCTGCAGTGAAGGTGATAAGGAGGCAAGGACAGAAAGGTGAGCTAAGAGGAGGAGGAGGGAGAAGCGCAGCTCCAGGGGGCTCTGGGGTTCAGGGCTGAGGTTGGGGAATGACCAGGAGAAGCTCCTTAATCTCCCCCTACTCCTCTATGCATGGTCTGGTGAGGCAATTGTTCTCATTTGTGGAGAGAAGCAGCCTGTCCTGGCCTCTGTTGGAGGAGCTGCTGTAGCAAAACTCAGCTTCGGGGCTAGTCTCTTTTTTCTGGGGCTGAGCTAGAGCCTTACTCTTTCCCCAGGAGCTTTCTGAGGCTCCCTGTCTCGAAGGTTTCCCTCATTCATATCACCCCTTGACAACAGTCATATTTCCTGTGAGGTGCCAGAATAAACCTTTCAGCAAAACCAGAATCTCAAAGGGAGCCCCTTCTTGCAGTCCTTTCAGTGAGCCCCAGGGGCCCTCACTTTACCAGAAGAAACACAGAGAAGTTTATTGTCCCTGGAATCACAGGATGAATCCAAGTAGGGCCTCTTGTTGTGGAAGCTGGGCCCAGCTGGGGTTTCAGGTTCATTCCCATTCTCAAAAAAGGCACCTCTAAGAGGGCTGGGTGCAGTGGCTCATTCCTGTAATCCCAGCACTTTGGGAGGCTGAGGCGGGCAGATCACTCGAGGCCAGGAGTTCAAGACCAGCTTGGCCAACATGACAAAACCCCATCTCTACTAAAAATACAAAAATTGGCTGGACGTGGTGGCGTATGCCTGTGTTCCCAGCTACTTGGGAGACTGAGGCATGAGAATCACTTGAACCCAGGAGGCAGATGTTGCAGTGAGCTGAGATCATGCCACTATGCTCCAGCCTGGGTGACAGAGTGAGACTCTGTCTCAAACTAAAACTTTTAAAAAGGCCCCCTAAAAGGAAACCTTTTCTCCTTCAGAAAACAGAGGCCTGAGAGGCTCCATTTCCTCAGGTCCCAGTCCTGCCTTAACACACAGCAGGCTGGCTCTAGCCCTACCACAGGCTCTGGCTAAGATCACCAAAATCCCTGCCTCAAGATCCTGTGCTCTTGGTCTCCTCTGTAGAACCTTCTTTCTTTACATGGTTGGTGGTGCTGATGCTTCTCATGCCTCTGTTCTAGGCCCTCTCTTCTCCCACTTACCCTGCACAATCTCATCCGCCTGGCTTTGAGGCTTCTCTACCAGGTTCTCTTCTGAGCTAGGCCTACTCTCTCTCCCCCATCTCCCCCAGATCTGGGTCTTCAGCCACAGCCTCTCTCCAGAGTTCTGGATTCTTATGTCCAACTTAACATCTACCTTAAATGTCTCCCGGCAAAAATTAATACCAATCTTTCACAAACTGTTACAAAAAATAGAAAAGGGAATATCTCCCAGTTCATTCTATGAGTGTAATACTACCCTGATACCAAAACCAAAGATATCAACTGGGCATGGTGGCTCATGCCTGTCATCCCAGTGTCTCGATAAAAAATACAAAAATTACCCTGGTGTAGAGGTGCGTACCTGTAGTCCTAACTACTTCGGAGGCTGAGGCAGGAGAATCACCTGAGCATGGGAGGTCAAGGCTTCAGTGACCTGAGGTCATACCACTGCACTCCAGCTAAACAAAAACCACTCAAAGACATCACAAGAAAAGAAAACTGCAGACTGATGTTTGTTATGATTATAGAGACAAAAACACAAAATATTAAACAAATCCAGCAATATATAAAAAGCATTTACTATACAGCATGACCAACCAGGATTTACCCCAGGAATGCAAGATTGGTTTTGCATATGAAAATCAATCAACATAATATAACATATAGATAGAATAAAGAACAAAATTCATGTGGTCATCTTAATAGAGGCAAAAAAAAAAAAAAAAAAAAAGCATTCCACAGAGTTTAACACCCATTCATGATGAAAAACAAACTCTCAGTAAACTAGGAATAGAAGGTAGTTTCTTCAAAATGGAACACCTGCAGAAATTCAGCTGACATTATATTCATAGCAAAACCTGATTGCTCTCCCCCAGTATCAAAAACAAGACACCTCTATTCAGCATTGTACTGGAGGTTCTAGTTAGGCAGTTAGGCAAAAAAAAAAAAAAAAAAAAAAAAATTAAGAGCATACAGTTTGGAAAGAAATAAGGGCAAACTCTCTCTATTCACAAATTACATGATTTTGTATATGAAAACTCCCAAGGAAGTACACTTAAAAATGATTAGAACTAATGAAAATTCAACATGGTTGCAGGTACAAGATCAATATACAAAATTAATTACATAATTTTGTATATGAAAACTCCTAAGGAAGTACACTTAAAAATGATTGTAACTAATGAATGAGTTCAACATGGTTGCAGGATACAAGATTAGTATACAAAAATTAATTACCTGATTTTGTATAAGAAAACTCCCAAGGAAGTACACTTAAAAATGATTATAACTAGCCGGGCGCGGTGGCTCAAGCCTCTAATCCCAGCACTTTGGGAGGCCGAGGCGGGTGGATCATGAGGTCGAGAGATCGAGACCATCCTGGTCAACATGGTGAATCCCCGTCTCTACTAAAAATACAAAAAACTAGCTGGGCATGGTGGCGCGTGCCTGTAATCCCAGCTACTTAGGAGGCTGAGGCAGGAGAATTGCCTGAACCCGGGAGGCAGAGGTTGCCATGAGCCGAGATCGCGCCATTGCACTCCAGCCTGGGTAACAAGAGCAAAACTCCGTCTCAAAAAAAAAAAAAAAAAAAGATTATAACTAATGAACAAGTTCAACATGGTTGCAGGGTACAAGATCAATGTAAAAAATGTATATTGTATCAATATACAATATACAAAAAAAATTATTAAAAAATACATATACTAGCTATAAACCATCCAAAAACAAAATGGAGAAAGCAGTTTCATTTACAACTACATCAAGAATAAAATACTCAGGAATAAATTTAGCAAAAGGAGTGCAAGATTTGTGCACTGAAAATAAAACAGTGTTGAAAGATGTTAAAGACTTAAATATATGGAAAGACATCCCATGTTCATGGATTAGAAGACAATATTGTCAAGATGGCAATAAACATCTTCATGCAGCTCAAACTCTACATGTTGGAAACGAGTTTGTCTTTTCCCCATATCTGCACTTTCTCCAATGCAGCCTGTCTCTGGAATTGGTTCCCCTTTCATTCACCTGCTCGAGCCAGAGAGTCACCCCTGGCTCCTCCCTCCAAAGGTCTCCATCTCTTTACCTCTCTGCCACCAACTTGCCTGCTTTGCTCTAGCAGTGTCCTAGTGGATGTTCCTGTCTTACTTTTATCTTCCTAGCAGCAGGAAGCAAATCTGATCCTATCACTTCCTTGCCTATGCTTCCAGGGACATAGGTCCCCAAAGTATATAAGGCCTGCTGGTCAGGCCTCCAACTGTCTCTATTCCACTGTTCTCCATGCACATGCCATATCTCAGCATCCTCAAACATGCCTTGTACTCTTGCCTTATGTCTTTTCACACATTTCTGTTATCCAACCAACTGATCCTCCCTTTCCCTGACTTTGAGGCTAGATGGAGCTTTCTGCTCCGCACTCTTGCAGTGTACACACTGCATGATGGGCCAGTGTGTGAACTGAGTGTCAGACAGGGCTGCTGTAGGCCTTGTGCCCCTCCTGTTTGCTAGGTTCCCTTGCCAAGTCTCAGTCTACAACTCTGTAAAATACATCTAATTCTTATCCTCCACAAGGGTGGTTCTGTGGCTTGAATATGATAATGCACTTACCCTGGGCCTGAAAATAGCAGTATACATGAAATGCTGGCTACTGCTGTGATTGCTTGTTTTCCACCATATACCATATACTCTGGCAAGAAGTTCCCATGTGCTTTGTTCAAGGTTGTTTGGAGTTCAACATGGTGGTTGGCACATATTAGTCACTCAGAAATGTCAACTGAAGGATTAGGGCAGGCGTCCCCAAACTTTTTACACAGGGGGCCGGTTCACTGTCCCTCAGACCATTGGAGGGCCGCCACATACTATGCTACTCTCACTGAAAGAGGTGCCCCTTCTTGAAGTGTGGCGGGGGGCCGGATAAATGGCCTCAGGGGGCCACATGCGGCCCACGGGCCGTAGTTTGGGGACACCTGGATTAGAGAAAGGATGAGGGCAGGTCATGTGAATATACATTCAGAGTGTGATTCTCATGATGACATAACTTCAAGCAACCTGGAACTTTTCCTAAAGACACAAATCATTTATTTTGGACTGGGAAGAAGAAAGGTGAAGGAGAGGTTTAGGGAACGCCCCTATGGAAACACGCCTCAGGAGTGGCCTTTGTCTGATAGCTCAACTGGATCTAACCTATGGGCCCAACTCCCTATAATGTCCCAATGCCAGGCAGGCTGTGAGTGTGACTGGGGAGAGCTGGCCTGGAGGGAGTTTCCTCTTAACCTGTCCTCAAGGGATGCAGCACAGCAGAAGCTAAACAGAGTTGAGTTGGGGGAGGCCTGTCCTACTAAGGCAGAGCCTGCCTCAGTACCACTGAGGTTCAGGCAGGGGCCAAAGCTTCCATCCCTGGCACCTGTTGCACCATGGCCTGTGTGGTCATCAGTGCTGGGCAGCACCTATAGGTGAGCTTTCCCTGCAGGGGTTGGGTGGGGCTTCACAACTTGGCATCTTGGCCAGCAGGGCCATACCTTGGAAAATAAAGAGAGAATTGAGCAATGGAAGTTGGGTACATGAAAGAATTGGTGAGAGTGAAGTAAACACAAGCAAAAATTCCAAATATATATAGAGATGAAAAGCCAAAATTAAATTTAAAGTGAAAGTGTTTATGCAGTGGAGCCATTTGGAGAAAGTGACTCATTTTGTAAAGGAACAGATGTTCTCATTTGCATACTTTCTGTAACGGCGAATGGACTTTGCTCTGTCCTGCCGCATGGCATGTGTGCACTGTGGCTGGTAGCCCTTGATGCATGATACCAAGGGAGCACTTTTATTAATGTAATCTTTGGCCCTAGGCCCGTGGGTCTCCCAGTAGGAAACACTTTGTCTCTGTTCATGATGAGGGAGCCTGGGGAAGCAGCAGCTCTTCCTCCTCCTGGACGGCCCCAGCCCAGCTGCTTCAGGCAAAGTAGATGAGGCCAAGGACCTTGAGCATGATCAGGTTGATCTTGCAGATGCTCACAACTCTCCTCCACTAGGGGTTCTCTGACATGTTGCCCTACTCTGTACCTTCCGTCTTCTCAGCAGCCTCTACTTTCTCAGCTGCCTCTTCCAGGGCCAGCACCCACGCACCTTACAACATGTCAACATGCTCCACCTCTTCAGTTGCCTTTGCTAGGGCCATTTTGGGGCCCTCCTGTCTCCAGCCCATAGAACATGTCCCAGATCATCGAGATGCAGCTCTTGGTCTCCTTGCCTACATCTGGAACAGAGGCAATAGGCAAAGGTCAGGAGGTGGGCAGGCCACGGCACAGGAGGGAAGCGTTTGTAGGGACTGACATCTCGGCCTCCACGGGTTGTGTGAAGACCCATGGGCTTGCTCCTAATATGAAAGAACTGACCTCAGCATGCCCAGATTCCCTCAACTGGCTGGTGGAGGTGGTGGTAAAAGACCATAGCTCTTTCTGGGATGCTGCAGTAATTGATCACCCTTCTTTGTCCCTATAGGTCTAGGGCAGATGGTTACTGATCCTCTGAGCATGTCCCCTCCATGCTCCAATCACTGCTCTTTGGAGGACAGAAGAAGCCTTCCCTTTGCGTCATGAAAATAGATACCATTCTCTTTGGCAACCTCTTGGGGAGTGCCTTCTTGAGGCAACTCTCAGTTTCACTGCTTTACCCACAGTAAGGCTGCCCTGGGGCCCTCGAAGGCACAATTGGTGCTGTCCAGGAGAGCCTAGGAATCATGAGAGGGTTGCCATTCACTCCTCTAGGCCAAACTAGGGGAAACACCTAACTGAGGGGCTTGAACATCACCCAGATGTCCATGCAGCACGTGCTGGCTTGTCCTTGTGGCCTGCTCACTTGGCTTAGCACCATGGTCAGCTCCTGGGACTAGTTCCCTCTTGGATGACAGGACGATGACCCTGTTTTCAGTCAGAGCAAGCTTCCAGCAGTGTGCACTGTGATGTCTTTTGATGTCATCCCACTGGGCAGCCTCCATGCCAGTATCTCCTGGGTTCCCACTCCTCAGCAGAGGCTGAGGAGGAAGCAGAAATAAGGGGACTCATCGGCCAGGGACAGAGGAACCCCTGTTACAAGGGAAGGGCCAGGAACACGGATAGCCTATGCCAGGACTGCGAAGTTCTGAGCACCACACCCTTGCCTCTATTTTCAAATGCCCATTAATTATACCATTATCAACTTCTGAGACCTCAGAGGTCTGGGAGCCAGTCTGGAAAAAGCAGTTGGTCATTCAACCCCACAGTCCAAAGGCACAAATGCCATCCCAAACAGCAGTTAAATAAAGTTTAACCTGAAGTTACCTCCTTACATATTTTAAGGTTGTCCTAAAAGTTTCTCTGTACATAATGAGCTATAACCTAAATGGAGGCGTAAACAGACTGTAACCTACTCTTCTGCCAATCACTGAGTTTTGACCAATTAAAGGGGACGAGTTCAAACCATGTTCAAATAAGGCAAATGCTAGGCTGTACACAACCTGGCCATTTCTTTACCTCACTTTTGTTTTTTTGTATGCCACTTTCTTTTTTCTGTCCGTAAGTCGTCTTCCACCATGTGGTTGTACTGGAGCCTCTCAGCCTATTCTGGCTCAGGAGGCTGCCTGATTCATGAATTTCCTTTGCTCAATTAAACTGTTACATTTAATTTGTGTTTTAAATTTATTTTTAATTTTTTAATTTCCATAGGTTCCTCGGGAACAGATGGTGTTTGGTTATATGAGTAAGTTCTTTAGTGGTGATTTGTGAGATTTTGGTGCACCCATTGCCTGAACTGTATACACTACTCTCAATTTGTAGTCTTTTATCCCTCATCCCCTTGCCACCCTTTCTTTCCCCCAGAGTCCCCAAAGTCCTTTGTGTCATTCTTATGCCTTTGTATCTTCATAGCTTAGCTCCCACTTATCAGTGAGAACATACAATTTTGGCTTTCCATTCCTGAGTTACTTCACTTAGAATAATAGTCTCCAGTTTCATCCATGTTGCTGTGAATGCCATTAATTCATTCCTTTTTATGGCTGAGTAGTATTCCATTGTATATATGTATCACAGTTTCTTTATTCACTCATTGATTGATGGGCATTTGAGTTGGTTATATATTTTTGCAGTTGCAAGTTGTGCTGCTATAAACATGCATGTGCAAGTACCTTTTTCATATAGTGGTTGATTTTCCTCTGGATAGATACTCCGTAGTGGGATTGCTGGATCAAATGGTAGTTCTACTTTTAGTTCTGTAAGGAATCGCCACACTGTTTTCCATAGTGGTTGTGCTAGTTTACGTTCCTGTCAGCAGTGTAGAAGTGTTCCCTGTTCACCACATCCACACCAACATCTATTATTTTTTGATTTTTTGATTATGGTCATTCTTGCAGGACTAAGATGATATTTCATTGTTGTTTTGATTTGCATTTACCTGGTCATTAATGATGTTGAGCACATTTTTCATATGTTTCTTGGCCATTTGTATATCTTCTTTTGAGAATTTTCTATTCATGTTCTTAGCTCACTTTTTGATGGGATTATTTGCTTTTTCTTGCTAATTTGAGTTTGTTGTAGATTGTGGATACTGAGTTTGTTGTAGATTCTGGATACTGGTTCTTTGTTGGGATTGTGAAGATTTTCTTCCACTCTTAGTTGTCTGTTTACTCTGCTGACTGTTCTTTTGCCATGCAAAAGTGCTTTAGTTTAATTAAGTGCCAGGTATTTATCTTTGTTTTTATTGCATTTGCTTTTGGGTTCTTGGTTGTGAAATCCTTGCCTAAGTCAAGGTCTAGAAGGGATTTTCTAATTTTATCTTCCAGAATTTTTATAGTTGCAGGTCTTAGATTTAAGTCCTTGATCCATCTTGAGTTGATCTTTGTATAAGGTGAGAGATGAGGATCCAGTTTCATCCTCCTACATGCGGTTTGCCAATTATCCTAGCACCATTTGTTGAATAGGCTGTCCTTTACCCACTTTATGTATTTGTTTGCCTTGTCAAAGATCAGTTGGCTGTAAGTATTTGGATTTATTTCTGGGTTCTCTATTCTGTTCTATTAGTCTATGTGCAGACTTTTATACCACTGCTATGCTGTTTTGGTGACTATGACCTTACAGTATAGTTTGGAATTGGGTAATGTGATGCCTCCAGATTTGTTCTTTTTGGTTAGTCTTGCTTTGGCTATGTGGGCTCTTTTTTGGTTTCCTATGAGTCTTAGGATTGTTTTTTCTAGTTCTGTGAAGAATGATGGTGGTATTTTGGTGGGAATTTCATTGAATTTGTAGATTGCTTTTGGCAGTATGGTCATTGTCACAATATTGATTCTGCCCATCCATGAGTATAGAATGTGTTTCCATTTATTTGTGTTTTCTGCGATTTCTTTCAGCAGTGTTTTGTAGTTTTCCTTGTAAAGGTCTTTCATGTCCTTGGTTAGGTATATTCCTAAGTATTTAATTTGACTTTTTTACAGTTGTTGTAAAATGGGTTCAGTTCTTGATTTGGTTCTCAGCTTGGTCACTGTTGGTGTATAGGAGAGCTACCCATTTGTGCACATTAATTTTGTATTCAGAAACTTTGCTGATTTCTTTTTCTCAGTTCTAGGAGCTTTTTGGAGGAGTCTTTAGGTTTTCTAGGTATGCAGTCATATCATCAGCAAACAGTGACAGTTTCACGTCCTCTGTACTGATTTGGATGCCCTTTCTTTCTTTCTCTTGTCTCATTGCTCTGGCCAGGACTTCTAGTACTATATTGAAGAGACGTGGTGAGAGTGGGCATTCTTGTCTTGTTCCGGTTCTCAGAGGGAGTGTTTTCAGTCCCATTCAGTATTATGCTGACTGTGGGTTTGTCATAGATGGCTTTTATTACATTGAGGTATGTCCCTTGCATGCCAATTTTGCTGAGAATTTTAGTCATAAAGGGATACTAGATTTTGTTGAATGCTTTTTCTGCATCGATTGAGATAACCATGTGATTTTTGTTTTTAATTCTATTTATGTGGTCACATTTATTGACTTGTGTCTGTTAAACCATCCCTGCATCCCTGGTTTGAAGCCACTTCGTCATGGTGGATTATCTTTTTGATATGCTGTTGGATTCAGTCAGCTAGTATTTTGTTAAGGATTTTTTGCATCTATGTTCATCAGGGAAGTTGGTCTGTAGTTTTCTTTTTTTGTTACATTCTTTCCTGGTTTTATTATTAGGGTGATAGTGGCTTCATAGAATGATTTAGGGAGGATTCCCTTTTTATCTATCGTGTGGAATAGTGTCAATAGGATGGTACCAATTCTTCTTTGAATAAAATTCTGATAAAATTCAGCTGTGAATTCATCTGGTCCTAGACTTTTTTTGGTTGGTAACTTTTTTGTTACCATTTCAGTCTTGCTAGTTGTTGCTAGCAAGAATTAGATAGCATGAGCTATCTAATTCTTCCTGATTTAAGCTAAGAGGGTTGTGTCATTCCAGAAATTTATCCATCTCCTCTAGGTTTTCTAGTTTATGCATGTAAAGGTGTTCATAGTAGCCTTGAATGACTTTTTGTATTTCTGTGGTGTCAGTTGTAATATCTCCCATTTCATTTCTAATTGAGCTTATTTGGATATTCTCTCTTCTTTTCTTGGTTAATCTTGCTAATGGTCTATCAATTTTATTTATCTTTTCGAAGAACCAGATTTTTGTTTCATTTATCTTTTGTATATTTTTGTTTCAATTTTATTTAGTTCTGCTCTGATCTTGGCTATTTCCTTTCTTCTGCTGGGTTTGGGTTTGGTTTGTTCTTGTTTCTCTAGTTCCTTGTGGTATGACCTTAGACTGTCTGTTCGTGCTCTTTCAGATTTTTTGATATAGGCATTTAGGGCTATGAACTTTCCTCTTAGCACTGCCTTTGCTGTAATCCTGGATGTTTTGATAGGTTGTTCACTGTTGTCATTTAGTTCAAAGAATTTTTTAATTTCCACATTGGTTTCATTGCTGGCCCAATGATCATTCAAGGGCAGGTTATTTAATTTCCATGTATTTGCATGGTTTTGAAGGTTCCTTTTGGAGTTGATTTACAGTTTTATTCCACTATGGTCTGAGAGAGTGCTTGATATAATTTCAATTTTCTTAACTCTATTGAGGCTTGTTTTGTGGCCTAGCATATAGTTTATCTTGAAGAAAGTTTTATGTGCTGATGAATAGTATGTATATGCTGCAGTTGTTGGGTAAAATGTTCTGTAATCTAAGTCCATTTGTTCCAGAGTATAGTTTAAATCCACTGTTTCTTTGTTGACTTTCTGTCTTGATGACCTGTGTAGTGCTGTTAGTGGAGTACTGCAGTCTTCCACTGTTATTGTGTTGCTGTCTGTCTCATTTCTTAGGTCTAGTAGTAATTGTTTTAGAAATTTGGGAGCTCCAGTGTTAGGTGCATATATATGTGATATTTTCCTGTTGAACAAGGCCTTTTATCGTAATATAATGTCTCTCTTTGTCTTTTTTTTTGATGATTATAAATTAATGTAATTTACAGCCACAACATATCACAACAGTGCTTTCACTAAGTTACAACCCTAAAACCCTACCTTTTTACATCATCTAAGTAACTGCAAATAAATTTCTCCTCAATCAGTGCAGTCTTCTTTTCCTTTTAAAAGTTAGCTGGAGTTACTTAAACTAATTGTTAATACCATTCTGAAAGTATAAATATATTGTTTAGAATATAGAAAATGCTAACAAAGTACAAAGATTTTAATATTTTTTTTTTAATTTTCATGATTCAAGTAGAAAATTGTGCCAAGTAGATACATAACATGGTAAATGAGACAAAGGTTTAGAATATGAATTCACTAGATCTTTGCTAGCGGTACTCAGAAATTAAGGATTTCATAGGTGAAAAGATTTAGCTGAGAGTTCTGAACTTTTAGTGTGTCTTCTCACATACTTTCAGTGTAAACACTATAAACTTAACATGTATTACTACATTTTTTTTGCGATTAGTGAAGTGGAAGATACTTCAGTTAAATGTTCACACATAATTAAGTGTGCATTAACCTTTTTGAAAGGCATTTTCAACGGACACTGGTGGTTTTCCAGGAAATGTGGAATCTGTATTGCTGAATACCCACTCATAAATGCAGATATTGATGAAGTAGAATATTTGCATATTTGCTTTTCTTCAATCAGTTTTATTAACATGGGGGTCTAAGTGGATTTCAAAATAAAGACCATTTATACAACAGGACCGTTTTAATGTTTACAATAAATCTCTTGATTGCAGACACGTATGGCTGTTTGGTAGTATTCAGAAACAGTACATTAATGGCAGTTTTTCCAATTGGTGTGTAGTCCTCTAATGATATATTAAATTGCTGTCAAACCAGTAAGACTGCATTTATGCATCCATCATTTTCAGGATTGTTCGTAACCTGGGCATACTTTCCCCAAATAACGTTGCCTCCTTGTGTCACAATGCCCAATTCACTCACATTTACCTCAGTGACAGTACCTTTGGTAATAACACCCAAAGTTGTATACAGTGGGGATGAGGGATTCTTCTTTACACCAAGTATTGGTAGGCAAAGGGTGGCTTTCAGTTCAGGATGTGTCACATGGGCTTTCTTGAATCGCAAGCCCATTGGCCTTATGAATTTTTCATATTTAGGTGGTTTTCTTGTAAAGCCATCTCCAACAAAGCAGACTTTAGTAACCATCCTCTTCCATGCCTTCTTCTTTCTCTTTCCTGTTCGAATAACTTTTAATACTTCCGTTTCTCCCTGGGCACGGACTTTAGGCAGAGGGACTTCCCATTTTCTTGCCTTCTCTCTTTTCGTTTCTGTTTAATCATATTGGAAAGTACTTTAGCTTGAGATTGTCCTTCTGTGTCCAGCAGATAGGCAGGTAGTGCTCCCTGTGGAGTCTTCTGATCATTCCTTTGTTTGGTGTTTCTCTTTTCATGCATCTTGATAGTCTTTTTCATTTGTATTTTCTCAGCATGGCGCTGTTTATGGTAAAGCTTAGCTTTCAGACCAATCATTTTCTTTGCCTTCTTTGAACGTTCATGAGCCTCTCGACTTTCCTTCTGTCTCTTTTTCTCATGGTAATCCAAACGGTATCCATAGCGTTTATGATGTAATTCAATATATTCGTTCTGTGGCATGGTGATGGCCGCAGAGCCGCCGCGAGTGGCCCCTGGGGCGTAAAAATGCTCTTAATTTTGAGGTCTCTGAGACCCGTGAGCCAAAACCATGCAGCCTCTCTTTGTCTTTTTAAACTGCTGTTGCTTTAAAGTTTGTTTTGAACATATTTTAAAAAGCTCATCATCACTGGTCATTAGAGAAAAGCAAATCAAAACCACATTGAGATACCACCTCATGCCAGTTAGAATGGCGATCATTAAAAAATCAGGAGATAACAGATGCTGGAGAGAATGTGGAGAAATAGGAACGCTTTTACATTGTTGGTGTGAGTGTAAATTAATTCAACCATTGTGGAAGACAGTGTGTTGATTCCTCAAGGATCTAGAAATAGAAATACCATTTGACCCAGCAATACCACTACTGGGTACATACCCAAAGGATTATAAATCATTCTATTATGAAGACACATGCACATGTACGTTTACTGTGGCACTGTTTAACAATAGCAAAGACTTGGAACCAACCCAAATGTCCATTAATGATAGACTGGATACTGTGCAGCCATGAAAAAGGATGAGTCCATGTCTTTTGCAGGGACATGGATGAAACTGGAAACCGTCATTCTCAGCAAACTGACACAAGAACAGAAAACCAAACACCACATGTTCTCACTTGTAAATGGGTGTTGAACAATGAGAACACACAGACACAGGGAGGGGAATATCACACACCAGGGCCTGGGAGGGTTGGGGGCTAGGGGAGTAATAGCAGGGCATGGGGGTTTTGGAGAGGGATAGCATTAGGAGAAATACCTAATATAGATGATGGGGCAATAGATGCCGCAAACCACCACCATGGCACGTGTATACCTATGTAACAAACCTGCACGATCTGCACATGTACCCCAGAACTTAAGGTATAATAAATTTAAAAAAATAAAGTTTGTTTTGTCTGAGATGAGAATAGCTACTCCTGCTTGCTTTTGGTGTCCATTTGTATGGAATGTCTTTTTCCACCCCTTTACCTTAAGTTTATATGAATACTTATGTGTTAGGTGAGTCTCTTGAAGGCCACAGATGGTTTGTTTGTGAATTCTTACCCATTCTGTGATTCTGTTTCTTTTTTTTTTTTTTTTTGAGACAGAGTTTCACTCTTGTTACCCAGGCTGGAGTGCAATGGCGTGATCTCGGCTCACCGCAACCTCCGCCTCCTGGGTTCAGGCAATTCTCCTGCCTCAGCCTCCCGAGTAGCTGGGATTACAGGCACGTGCCACCATGCCCAGATAATTTTTTGTATTTTTAGTAGAGACGGGGTTTCACTATGTTGACCGGGATGGTCTCGATCTCTCGACCTCGTGATCCACCCGCCTCGGCCTCCCAAAGTGCTGGGATTACAGGCTTGAGCTACTGCGCCCGGCCCTCTGTTTCTTTTAAGTGGAACATTTAGGCCATTTAAATCCAACATTAATATTGAGATGTGAGGTACTATTCCATTCATCATGCTATTTGTTGCCTGCATACCTTGGTTTTTGTTTGTTTTTGTTTTTTTATTTATATTTTTGTTTTGTAGGTCTTATGAGACTTATGCTTTAAATGGGTTTTATTTTGATGTGTTTCCAGGATTTGTTTCAAGACTTAGAGCTTCTTTTAGCA
Organism: Saimiri boliviensis; assembly: GCF_048565385.1. NCBI lineage: Eukaryota > Metazoa > Chordata > Mammalia > Primates > Cebidae > Saimiri > Saimiri boliviensis. The sequence continues at coordinate 26,321,902 of NC_133469.1, read as the reverse complement.
GTTCCTTTAGTGCTGGCTTGGTAGTGGCGAATTCTCTCAGCATTTGTTTGTCTGAAAAAGACTGTCTTTTCTTCATTTATGAAGCTTAGTTTCACTGATACCTTTTTCAGGTAGACTGGGGATTTCTTCTTGATTTGGATCCAGTGCTTGTGAGGTAGTGTGATTTTTTGGGGGGTGTTAAAGAACTTGTTTTGTCATATTACCAGAGTTGGTTTTCTGATTCCTTCACATTTGGGTAGGCTGTGTCAGAGGGAAGGTCTAGGGCTCAAGGCTGTTGTTCAGAGTTTTTTGTCCCACAGTGTTCCCTTGATGTAGTACTCTCCCTCTTTTCCTGTGGATGTGACCTCTTGAGAGCTGCACAGTAGTGATTCTTGTCTCTCTTCAGAATCTAGCCACCCAGCAGGTCTACCAGGCTCCAGTCTAGTATTGGGGGTTACCTGTGCAGAGTTCTGTGATGTGAAGCATCTGTGGGTTTCTCATTGTTGATACCAGCACCTGCTCTGGTGGAGGTGGCAGTGGGTGAGATGGACTCTGTGAGGGTCCTTAGTTTTGGTTATTTAATGCACTATTTTTGTGCTGGTTGGCCTATTGCTGGGAGGTGGTGCTTTCAAGAGAGCATCAGCTGTGGTAGTATGGGGAGGATCAGGTGGTGGGTGGGGCCTTAGAACTCAAAGAGTATATGCCCTTAGTTTTCAGCTAGCAGGGTGGGTAGGGAAGGACCATCAGGTTGGGGCAGGACTAAGCATGTCTGAGCTCAGACTCTCCTTGGGCAGGTCTTGCTGTGGCTGCTGTGGGGGATGGGGGTGAGGTTCCCAGGTCGATGGAGTTATGTTCGTAGGAGAATTATGGCTGCCTCTGCTGTGTCATGCAGGTTGTCAGGGAAGTAGGGGAAAGCTGGAAGTCACAGGCCTCATCTAGCTCCCATGAAACTCAGAAGACTGGTCTCACTCCTACCATGCCCTACCCTACAACAGCACTAAGTCTGTTTCCAGGCAGTCTATGAACAGGGCTGAGAACTTGCCCCAGGCTACCAGCCTCCCAGCTATGAAGGCAGGTAAGGCTTTCATGCTTCCCTGCCTGTGGAGCCTGCACACTGGATTCATGCTCTCTCCTGAGTTCTGGCCAGGAGACTTCTTGTTTGGTTGCAATTGCTACAAAGTTCCGCTGGAGGTTTCCTTCTCCCTGTGCCCTTTTCCCAGTTCCTCTGGCAGCCCTCCCCAGGTAGCCCTGTTAGACAAGTCAGAGATTGCTTCCCTGGGAACCCAGAGAGCCCACAGGGCTTTTCCTGCTTCTCCCCTTACCCCTGTATTTGACTCGGCTCTCTATTTTATTTATTTTATTTTTTCGAGATGGAGTTTCGCTCTTGTTACCAAGGCTGGAGTGCAATGGCGCGATCTCGGCTCACTGCAACCTCTGCCACCTGGGTTCAAGCAATTATCCTGCCTCAACCTCCTGAATAGCTGGGATTACAGGCATGCACCAACACGCCCAGCTAATTTTTGTATTTTTAGTAGAGACGGGATTTCACCACGTTGACCAGGATGGTCTCAATCTCTTGACGTTGTGATCCACCTGCCTCAGCCTCCCAAAGTGCTGGGATTATAGGCAGCCACCCCACCCCACTTGGCTCTCTAAATTGACTCTACTCCAGGTATTATCAGAATCTTCTCCTGTGATCTAGACCTTCAGGTTCCCCAGTGACCATGTGTGTGCGGGGGCAGATAATTTCCCTTTCTCACTCCCACAGTTTGGGCAGTCACAGTAGTAGGGATGTCTCCTGGGTCCTGCAGGAGCAATTGACTTCTTTCTGTGGGTTTATGGATTCTCTTGGTTTCCTGAATTATTCCTGCAGTAGTTCTGGAGCAGAAGTTTATGATATGAGACTCCAAACATTGCTCTGGTCCATTTGAATGAAAGCTGGTAATCTAGTCCTGCCTCCTGTCTGCATTGATCCTTGGGGAAAAAAAAACGTAAACTCTGTTAAATTTAATTTGGCTAAGGGTTTCTTTTTAATAGATGGTGTCAGGAGTGGGATCTGAGCTAGAACTTCTAGTAATCCCCAGAAGTGCCAAGTAAGCAAGCAAGTACTCATTGGGCCTATTGTTTCCATTGCTCTCTCACAGCAACTGGGGATCTTGGTGAGCTCTCCCTCAGATTCTGAAGTTCCATGGATTTGTATTTTGAGCTCTCTGAGTTTGTTTGAGCACATTTTTGATCAATATTGGGTTTGGAAGTTCTGACAGAAACTGAATTGGGTCTACAAATGGATTGTATATGATGATTAACTTGTTTGGATACAGTTAGGGGCCTCTTTTGTCCGACTGGATCGGAAAGAAACCAGTAGCAAATGGCAATATTGCAGGGGCTGTAAACTTTGGCTTTTGGAAATTCACAGGAATTTTTGTGTTTTGTACTCCCTTTGTTTCTTTTTTCTTGTACACTTAAGTATGAAAACAGATCACTGTCAGAGTTGCTTGAAGGATTCTGAGAGCCAAAGTCAATATTTGAGGTAAAAATGGGGTCCTTAATTTCTAAAGAACTGAGTACCTTCCAGCTAACGTGTATATCAATATTAGGCCCTAGAAGCAGCAAAGGCGTGCAGAAATGGCAAAAACATACTAAAGATAATTTAAAGTTACAGTGAAATGTTCCAAATGAACAACACTGCACTTGATGAAGTGCATTTGAAAATGAAGTCTCCCAAATTAGTGTCATCTAGGGGTGTCCATTGATATGCAAAGCTTCTAAAAATTTTTCAGTACTTTTATTTAAAGACTTTATAAAAGGCACATAAAGAGCTAAGTTACTAATTACTAAGAAAAATTAAATCTGCTAACCTTTTGGCTTAGTTACTATCCTGCCCCAAAGGTGAAATGAACGCTCTCCTAGATAAAGTGTTTATAAAAGGTAGTCCCTCAGTTAAAATAGCCTTGCTTCTTTTTCACATGTATTCATGCTAAGACCAGGCGTAAAGAATGCTCTCTTTGCTCTATTCCTTAAGAAGCTCCACCCTGAACTTAGTAATTTTAGCTAAGAAACGGTAGCTAAGTTAAAAAGAATACCAACTGAACTAAAATATACCTTTCTGGAATTGGAGTGGCAATCTTAAAAGCCTTTTGTAAAAGAAGTTTACATCAATAAAGGAATGCTCCATTTGTAAGGCAGTCTGCCTGTGTACATTAGAAACTCTTACCATTGTTTTAAATTTACATATTAAGTCTTACCGGCCGGGCGCGGTGGCTCAAGCCTGTAATCCCAGCACTTTGGGAGGCCGAGGCGGGTGGATCACGAGGTCGAGAGATCGAGACCATCCTGGTCAACATGGTGAAACGCCGTCTCTACTAAAAATACAAAACATTAGCTGGGCGTGGTGGCACGTGCCTGTAATCCCAGCTACTCAGGAGGCTGAGGCAGGAGAATTGCCTGAACCCAGGAGGCGGAGGTTGCGGTGAGCCGAGATCGCGCCATTGCACTCCAGCCTGGGTAACAAGAGCGAAACTCCGTCTCAAAAAAAAAAAAAAAAAAAAAAAAAGTCTTACCTTTGCTTAAGGTCCTTTTCTGGCCACTTTATCTTGATCAACTTTCACGTATGTACCATTTTTTCCCTTGATTTGAGCAAATAATGATACGATATTTATGCCTAAAATCTTAGCTCTGTGCTTATGAAATATATATATTTTTTTGTTTCACATAAGAGCTGTACCTTTAGAAATGCAAAGTTGTTGCCTAGTTAACAATTGCTTCGGGCAGTGAAACAGATAACTGGAAGATTGATAGTCTGAATGAGGGAAAGGAAAACTATTTGAAAGCTGGCAAATAAAAATCCTTTATGGAAGTTATAAAATCTGCTTCTGTGTGTTTGTATGTCTATATGTGTTATGTGTATGTGATAATATTTAATAAATAAAGCTGGCTTATTGTTGGCAAAATAGGAATGACTTCACAATTATCAGCTAAATATAATTAGATACCTGCTTGATTTGACTGTGAACTTATATTTTTTTTGGTTTAGAGCCTCTGGATTTGGGGGTGTGAACAGGTGGCCATGATGAGGTCTGGAGACACATTCTCAGTTCCGAGACCAGCAGCTACAAGTCAGAATCATGCCAAATATGACCCTTCTTCTCTGCTTTCCCTACTTGCCTACTGGCTATTTTTGGGAGGGGTTGGATCCTCTAGGCATAGTTGGATCCTCTAGGCAGCTGTCTTCTGTCCTGGCCTCTACACCTGGTATATAAATTCAGTACTCAGACAGGTCCTGACCTTCATAGTCCTCCTGGGTACCACATTGTTACTTGAGACCCCAGATGACCTTGGGAAGACATTATGAGTGCCACAGAAGTTTGTGCCATTTTCAGTGGGGAGGAGCCTGACCCCTCCTCTCCCTGGGTGATACCTGGGATTCAACTTGTGAGGTGGGAAGCACACCAGCAGAACTCTGGCTTTGGGGAGTATCCCTGTTTCTCTTTTTTTCTTTTCTCTCAATAAACCCTGCCCTCCTCACCCTTCAAATTATCTGTGAGCCTAAATTTTTGTGGCCATGTGACAAGGACCCCCATCTTTAGCTGAACTAACAGTCCTACAACAATTAGGGAGGGTACTTGTGTTATAGTTTCAAAATTCTTTTTGGTAATTAAAAATCTTAAAGTCATGTTATGCTAAATTAACAGATAATCACAAAATGTCTGAGTCATTTATAACTTAAAATACTGAAATATTAATGATTAAACATGAGTTTAAGTCTATATACCTTGACATTTTTTATTAACATGGTATAGAAAAGCCAAACATACTTAGGTCTGTTAATAAATAGTAATTCGAAGAACGATCTTTCTAAAAAAATTATAATTTTTTTCTACGAATACTACTATGAAACAGTTTAAAATTACTTTCTGTGGTTTTCACTAGAAATTAGTGTTACTAAGAGTTAAAATTATAGTTAGTATATGTAATTAGAATTACTAGATATGAGAGAAAAATTCTACATGAAGAGTATCTAAACAAAAGTAAGCTATGCCTTGATAAGAAAGTTATAAAGGTACAAAAATTTGTGTTTGTTAAAAATGTTTAGTTTGAAGTTACTAAGGGTTTCAAATTGAAGGAGTAAAAATTAGTTAAAAGTAGACAAACGTAGAAAGTTGGGGAGAAAATGTAAAACATAAAAGGCTTGTGAAAATCTTGTGTAGTTAAAAGATGACAGATTTGATAAATTTATTAAGATTTTATTAAAATTACCTTTAGTATTGATAGTACACTATTTGGCTTTCTCTGTTGAACAAAAATATTGTATAGTATTAATAAGACCCAGTAAAATAGTTATGTTCATCTTTAAGTGGATGGCAAAAAGGAAAAAAAGAAAGAAGGGACAGATTCTGTCTCATCGTGTCTTTCTCAGGCCTGTTGATTGTTTGGAAAACTGAGTCCCCTCTATTGAAGAGTATAGGTTTTATATTTTAAAAAATCTTTTAATCATTCCTTTGGCTAAATAAATGACTATTATTTTATGGTAGCCTGTGATCCTATTGGGTTACATGTTTTAAATCTTTGACATATTTTACAGGCTTCCCAAAATCAAATTTCACCTTCCAAATTAAGTACTTTTTACCTCTATCTTTGGGATGGTACAAAAGGCCCCTGAATCACCCAAAAGAAAAACACACAGAATTATTTGACTTGTCAAATTATATGGGAGGCATTGTCAAATAAGAAATAACGTTTAACCTTCTACAAGTTATAGTTTAGTGACTAAGTTATTAATATATATTCTAAAATTATATGGCATTTCTAAAATTCTAATATATTTTATGCTATCAGTCATAGTTATGGTTACTATGTTAAATTATTATAAACCACAGAAATAGCCAAATTTCCTTGCACGTTGTCTCTTTAACTGTGACCATTTAAAGTTATTTCCACAGTTACTTGCTTAATTCTGATGCAGTTTCTGAAAACTTCACAAACACACAAAAATCTTAGAGTATGGTATCTTTAAGGAGGTTCTTGAAGGGATGAAAAGGACCCTGACAAACACTCTTGAATACAGGCTTCTAATAACTTCAAGATCAAATCATCCTGGAACTCTGATAAAGAGACTGACTGGTTTATAAAACGCTACACAGCAGGAAAAATATTGAATACCAAGAAGGTACTTTACCAGATTTTCATGCTAAATCAGTGAATTGTTTAGATATGCAGTTTGAATGAACTCCATGGTCCGGATCAAATTACCCATGATAACCTGTCAGTTATCAATGCTGTGAACCTAAATTGGAGAAACAGCCAGTATGTAAGAGGACATAAGTCCAATGTTAAGTGTGGACTCATGGAGAACCTGGATGCCCACCTTATCTTTCCTGAGTCCTTAAAGCTTTTGTTATTAAAAGCTTTGCATTCCATGACTTATGAAAGAGATAAAATGATTCAAATTAAATATATGTATATATATATGTGTGTGTGTGTGTGTATGTGTGTGTGGTGACTGTTCTAAATTGCTAAAATAGTTTATGACTAATATTTGGTGTGTAAAACCAAATTCCTGGACAGATAAAACTTCAGGTACATTTTTGCTGCCTGGAGGGTCATTTAAATGTTTATAGAGGGATTGTATTCCATTGTAATTTCCTATGCATGTTTTCTGGTTGTATTAAAAACTTCCCATGCGTGCAAGAGGGCTGATATAACAGTAGGTCATTATGCCAAAGTGTGTGTTCAGATAAAGAAAGCTTTTTATGGTCCACTGACTGAGGACAGTCAACACCTTCACAACCTAGAACCAGAAGATTGAATCTGCTGAGAAAAATCGAAGAAAGACTACACTTGCCATCCACATTGCAACAAAACTTCCAGACTTTTAATCTTGGGTTTTTAATCTCACAACTCATAGGGTTCTCTCCACACTCTTGGAACTGTACGTCCATTGGAAACCCTAAGGTAAAGCTAACCAGGGAAGTTTCTGCCCAGAAGCAGACAGCATCCTTGATACGGACAGCTTTTTTCCAAGATCATGAATCAAGACTTCTCTGCTAGCATGAGACTCTCATCTTTCTATTTTTTCCTTGCTTATGCCTCAGTGAACAATAGAAGTAAAAAGCGGGTCTTTTTTGTACTCTCATAAGGTATACTTTTAAATGAAGACTTTTATAACCAGCCTTATACATGGACAAACTTATGCCTTGAAAGATGGAACATAAAAGGTCAATGTAGGTGAAAAATTTTAATGGCACATTTGTTCCCTCATAAGCAGGCAGAAACAGAACACTGAATTACTCCTCTTAACCTATTAATGAATCACATGCTAAAGAGAACGTTGCCATGATCCTTCGTTCTTCTAGGTGAAGAAATGAGAGAAAATTCTATATGAAGATTATCTTTTTCCATGGTTTGGAATAAATGAGGCAATGATTAGAAATGTACCCCTGGTGACACTGTCGGAGTTCCAAGGCAGAATGATCACTTGAGGTCAGGAGTTCAAGACCAACCTGGCCAACATGGTGAAACTCCATCTCTACTGAAAATACAAAAATTAGTTGGGCATGGTGGTGTGCACCTGTAATCCCAGCTACTCAGGAGGCTGAGGCAGGAGAATCTCTTGAACCCAGGAGGTGGAGGTTGCAGTGAGCTGAATTGCATCATTGCACTCCAGCCTGGGCAACAGAGTGAAACTCCATCTCAAAAAAAAAAAAAAAAAGAAAAAAGAAATGTATCCCTGGTGATAGACTCTATAGCAGATTCTACTATAAAAGCTATAGTTATACAGCAGGCTTTAAATTCTCTTTTGAAGGCCAGGTGCAGTGGCTCATCCCCATAATCCCAGCACTTTGGGAGGCTGAGACGGGCAGACCACCTGAGGTCAGGAGTTTGAGACCAGCCTGGCCAACGTACTGAAACCCTGCCTCTACTAAAAAATACAAAAAATCAGCTGGGCATGGTGGCATGTGCCTGTAATCCCAGGTTTTCAGGAGGCTGAAGCAGGAGAATCTCTTGAACCTGGGAGGTGGCCATTGCAGTGAGCTGAGATCACACCACTGCACTCCAGTGCAGTGTCTGGATGACAGAACAAGACTCTGTCTAAATAAATAAATAAATTCTCCATGAAAGTTATGCTAAATAACAGAATTTGTTTAGATTATTTACTGACTAAACAGAGAATTATCTCTGCAGTTGCTGGCACTTCTTGTTGCCTGTGGAGAAATGAATCAGGTATTATAGAGATTTAGTTGTAGGAGATTAATGAACAGACTGCTTATTTAAAGTGAGCAGAATCTTTATCTAGCATATTCTTTGATCTATTTGATTTTAGGTGGTTTGGTTTATGGGGACCCTGACTCAGGAGCATACTCCAAACTCTGTGTATTATCCTCTTGATAGTCATAATAGTAGTCTCCCCAGTATGCTGTATTCTCTCAAAAGTTTAAAATGTTTGCTTGCAGACATCTCTAAAATTTCAAATGGTCTCTTTCCAACTGGAATGACGAGCTCAAATACATGTGTGACCATGAGGACACTGTAGCCTATGAATGATGCATTGAGACTGGAAATCCAAAATGATGGTAACTGAGAGTGGTGCGAAGGCCCTAAGTTTTGGTGACTCTCTCACCTATGTGAGAATCTGACCAAAAGGGAGGAAATCTTAACCAAAATAATGAAAGGCCATTGTTTTGGACTGAACTTCTCTACTAACCCCAATAGACCAGATCAAACCAAAATGGAGTCATTTATGGTAAAGGTGACATAATCAAACTAAGACTTTAGGGATACAAATATATCCTAGAACAGACCAGGTTTTGTTTTTCTTCTGTAAACTGGACATTCCAGCATAAGGAGGTATCCTCTTCTCTAACCCTTACAAAAAAAATAACCTGATGTCCTTATTCTCACCTTACAAAATCCAGTGTTCTGCTATTTTCGTAGATTTTGAATCCAAATAAGTGTATGGTGATAGTGACATCAATGACTGAAGTTTTGGTCAGGCTATCAATTTTGATAGCCTGACCAAAAGGGGAGAATTGTTACATCAAATTTAGCCTAAAGCTTCCTCCTAACAGATTTTACGTTTGTCCTCATAGGTTCTCTGTATATAGTGAAGTATAAGCTAAATGGAGGTGTAAACAGACTATAACCCAATCTTGTGTGGCTCACTGAGTTTTGACCCATCAAAGGGGGCCAGCTGTTCAAACCATGTTGAAATAAGGCAAATGCTGGGCTGTGCCCAATCCAGCTGTTTCTGTGCCACTTTCCTTTCTCTGTCCCTAAATCTTCTTCCATCATGTGGCTGCACTGGAGTTTTCTCTGAACCTAATCTGGGTCAGGAGGCTGCCTGATTCACAAATCATTCTTTGCTCAATTAAGCTCTGTTAAATTTAATTTGGCTAAGGGTTTTTTGTTTGTTTGTTTTTTGTTTGTTTTGTTTTGTTTTTCTTTTTAAATCTCCAAGGCTGGATGGTGGCAGCAGGACAACCAGTGGCTTGGAGCCCACACTGTGCAGGGAGCCTGCCTGTGTTGAGACCCTAGCTCTACACTGTCTGTTTATCTATGGAACCTGGGGCAAATTGATTAACTGTTCAGTGCCTCTGTTTCCCTAGCTCTAAAATGGGGGTAGTAATTATGCCTATCACATAGTTCTGGCAGTTCCTGGTACATCATACTGAGAACAAATGCCTTGTGCATTGTGGGTATCCAGTGAGCCAGTTTGCACCCCCTCAGAGGAGAGCCATCAGCAGGCATCTGAGGCAGCCTGGAGCCCTGCATCTTGCAGGTACCTGGGGTCCTATGCCCAGGAGAAGCTGCTCCCCTGCACAGCAGCAGTCTACAGAGCACCCCCCTGGCTGGGTGTACACCTCTCTGTGCAAGGGTCAGGAGGGAGCCATTGGCTCTCTGGGCTCTGACCTTCCTTGGCAGGACTGTAGGGAACCTAGAACCCAGCCTTCTCCCAGCCAGGCCATTCCCTCCCTCCCCCAAACTCACGGCCTCCTTACCACTCTCTGCCTCAGATTCAGGACTAATCTCATTATGCCCTTTATCCCTGTTTGCGTCAGGGGCTGCAGGAAGCTCAGGTCACCCTACCCCCATGGCCCTGAATACTCCTTTTCTGACCCCATCTGCTGGAACCTTTCCTTTGAGCCCTCAGGAGACCCCAGGGCAGCCTCTCCCTGGAACATTCTCTCTTCTTTCTTGGACTGAAACCTAACTCTCCCCGAGACCTACTTCCCCACCTATGTGGGGCTGCTTTCCTCCAACCCTCCCCCTCATACCCTCACTGGTGTTGGACACGTCCTTACAGATCATCTTCTGTGCTCGTTCTGAGGAGCCCCTGCATAGGCTCTGTGACCCCATTCCACCACTCTCCCCGGCACCACACCACCAGGTTGCTCTGGTGGGGCACAACATGGTCTCCGTGTGTAGGAACCTGACCACCAGTCATCAGCCCTCATCTTTCTTCAGCCATCAGCATTTCCCTCGGTGGATCCTCACCACCTCCCCATCCCTAAAAGATTTCCAGGAAACAAAGTACTTCTGCTTTTCCGCCCCTGTGCTGACTCTTCCACATCACATGGAGTGACCCTCGCAACCCTTGTGTTTCCCTTACGTGAATCTCCAGGGGCTACCAGTGCATCTTCTGTTCTCTCTCATGCCTGTCCCACCAGCCCAGATGGCTCCACCTGACTCTCCCATAGGTACGGTCACCTCCACCTGCCCTAAACACCCCCATGAGGTGTCTCAGGAAAAATGAATTGCCTGGCCTTTGCCTGGAAGGACATTTCTGAGGATGCAGAGCATGGGGCCAAGTGTTGCTGAATACTGCACACAGGAACCCCCAGGGCTTTGGAACCTCCTCTCAACTGGCTGTGCTGGGGGAATGGGGATTCTGCTCCTTTGTGTCTCTGTGTCCCAGCCTACCATTTCCTCTTGGCTGTTGCATAAACTCCCAACCAGAGCTGTTGGAGCCATGGAGGAAGGGGAGGGGTGCATCACCAGCTGGGACCCTGCCACGAGGGCCACACAGTGCCTTGGCCCATAGCTGGTCACCAGGGTCTCAAAGGACTGAAAAGCGATCTGGTTGTTAGACTCCAACAAAAGACAGAATATGGATGGGAAAGTGTAGGAATCAGGACCCTGGAGTTTGTTCTGGCTCTGGTACCCTGTGGTGTGTGATCTTGGCAAGGGGTGACATACTGGTCTGGGGTTCGGTGTCTCTCAGCTGCAAGGCAGGGGTTGGAGGCAATGAGCTCAGGGCTCTTTCCCAGTCTGAGGATGCAGGAATGTGAACCTCTTCATATGGGGAGCAACCGCACATCACGCTGGGGTCTACTTCTGATGGTGGTGCTGGGAGAAGCTCTGTCATGCGGATGCACAGGACAGGGCAGCCCCAGAGCTGCTTTCATTCTAGAGCCCTCTGTGGACATTGGAGACAGTGCTAGCTCAGTGCAGGAGAGCTGGCACCTGGGCCTAGGGCAGAGTTCAACTGCACCTTTGCAGATCCTGAGGGGGGCACTCTATTTCCCTTCTGGTCTTTTATTTTCCCCTCTTTCTAAAAACGTATCTGGGAACTTTGAGAAGTAACAAAACCCAGCTGACTGTTGTGGTTTTGTTTTAAGGGTTAGGTAGGAGAGTAGACACATGGAAACCTGTTACCCCAGCCTCAGCAGAGGATATCTGAAGCTCTGCCCCACACTCTCTCCCGCTAAACCACAGCAGGGATGTTTAAGAACCCTGCTGGGCTGGGCTGCCTCCCCAGCCTGAGCCCCACCTCTCAGACTAGGATGCTGGGGCTCAAATTCTGCTGGGTTGATGACAGAGACTCGGCTTAGCCTTTAATTGCTTCCTGGTGATGCCATATGTGCACATTTTGCCTTCCCAAGGACACAATCAGCTTCCTGTGGATGAGGTCACTGGCAGAGCCAGGGCCAAGGGCTTCACAGTGCCTGTGGGCTTCTGAGCTTGTGTAAGTTGGGGACAGAGTCATCCTTCCCTGACAGTGGTGAGCAGAGGTGCCATACATAGTGGACCAGGGCATGGCACGTTGTCACTGACCCATAAACACTCATTTTTATCTTCCTCTCCCCTTCCCTTTCAGTAGCTACTTTCTTTGTGTTCTCTGGGGCCAGACAGGTGGGAAATACTCAAAAAATGTGTGGCTAAGCAAGAAGTGAGCAACATCAAGAAGTTGAGAGTAGGAGAACAGCAGAAAAGAATGCAGACACAATGGACGGAGACCCTGAGCAACAGGAACCAGAGAGTCAGCCACCCCCAGCTCTTATAAGTGCCAGGAGCAGGGAAGTCTCCCATGTGTGTCACTGATGCACGTGGCAATCACATGGGGTGTGAGCAGCCGGCTCCTCTCCCCATGTGCTTTGTCCTTCTTCCAGGCAGGCTGTGTGTGCAAGAGAGGAATGAACCAAATGGAAAATGCTGAGCAGAAAAAGTGGGGTGGCCAGAGAGGAAATCCCCACAATGGAGCCAGGGGACCCTGAGGCTTGCAGTCTTCCAAGTGCCAGCTCTCATCCAGACCCCAGGTAAAGTTGGCAGAAAGGTACATGTCTTCCCAGTTCCTTCTGTGGTCCTCCCCAGACTTGCTGAACCCTCAGGACCCTCTGTCCTGCTGCTTTCTGTTGGGGCCAAGTCCCTGTCCTGCTAAGTTGTTAGAGTAGGTAACTTTGTTACCGGTGGAAGAGATCTGAGTTGCCCTAAGTGACTGGTGGCCTATACATATGGGTTCATAGTGTTAGAAATAGATGCTTGGTGCCACAAAGAAAAATTAGCACGGAGACAAAGGATCTTTCAGCAATGGAATTTTTACTTCCTGGACTGCAGGAAGGGGTACCCTCGCTAGCCATCATGCCATGAGAGTACAATAAACAAAGGAAAACACGCAATTTTATCCCTTACGCATTTGGGTCATCCTTACTGCTGTGTCTGATCTCCTTGGCTGGAGCCAGACCTCACAATCTAAACTAAAACTTGATTGGCTAACAACTTAAAACTTTTGTAAACCGGTAAAAGTGATGGAGAGCTGGGACATGCCTGTGAACATGTCCAACAGGGATATCCTGGTGAAAGTACAAGGACATAGAATGTACTACGTGCCTGTAAACATGGCATGTCTAACAGCTACATAGGATAGGGCTTAACAAAGTTATTAGCACACTTATTCTTTAATAAGAAAGGAGACTTTAAAAAGGAACTTTTCTACTTTCCACAGTAGCAATTTCAGTCTTTGCCTTCTCAGAAGAAAGAATTTGATTGAGGGGCATAAAGCAGAAAAAGAGACTCAGGCAAGTTCCAGAGCAGGAATGGAAGTTTATTTTAAAAGACCTTAGAATGGGAAAGAAAGGAAGATGTGCTTGGAAGAGACCCAAATGGACATGTGAAGGTGAAAGAGAGAAGATCAAGTGCCCCATTTAACCATGATCCTAGGACTTTTATAAGCTTGCCTCTTTCCCATAATTCTTCCCATAGGGTGGGCTTTCCGCACGTCCAGTGCTTTCCTTACCCTTTGGAACTGAGCATGCGCAGTGTGTTTAGGAAGTTATGTGTGGGCCCATCTGAGGCTTTCTTTCTGCCCCCAGAGGACCATACTTCACCATTTTTGTCTCTTAACATGCATGCCCAGGATGTTGCTTCTCCCTGGTGCCTGCATTCAATGAACATTTTGATGTTAACAGGTGTGGAGCATCAGAAATGGCCTCTCCCTGGTGCTGCTGCATTGTCATTTTTAGAGAGGCAATGCGATAACTGGTAACCGTCACCTGACATTTCTAGTGGGTAGGGGGAGAGCCCTCTCTTGCCTTGTTCACACTTATCTGACTACCTGTAACAAGCTGGTGCAGCCAGCACGAATTCTAGAGCCAGGCTGGGGCCCAGGCCTGCCACTTAGTAGTTTTGTTACCTTCGACAAATTTCTTAATTTCTCTGAACCCAGGCTTTGTAATAGATACTCAAAACAGGGGTGACTGACATCTGCCTCCTGGGAGGTAGGAAATGGCTTGTGAAGAGAAGGCTGTAGGCAGCTGCCAGCAGCACCACCCCTCCCCCCTGCCATTGGCCTAATTCCCCTTGGTGGGTGGCAGCTGGGATTGTCCTGATTGCATTAATTCACACAGAGGTTGGTGAACTTAATACTGCCAAGGAAAATTTGCATTTTAAAAGACAAACTTCTCTATGTAAATGAATACCTAATTGACAGATCACTGCAGAGTGTTCAGTGAGTTCAGCTTTGTTTCATTAAGCTGGGCCCTTCCAGGGTTACCCACCTATTTCTAATTCACCCCAGTGCCACCCCCAGCCCTCCCCTTTCCAAAGAGAATGCAGGAATTCCCCTATTCTTTTTTTTTTTTTTTTTTTTTTTTGAGATAGAGTTTCGCTCTTGTTGCCCAGGCTGGAGTGTAATGATGCTATCTCAGCTCACCGCAACCTTTGTCTCCTGGGTTCAAGTGATTCTCCTGCCTCAGCCTCCTGAGTAGCTGGGATTACAGGCAGGTGCCACCATGCCTGGCTAATTTTGTATTTTCAGTAGAGACAGGGTTTCTCCATGTTGATCAGACTGGTCTCGAACTCCTGACCTCAGGTGCTTCTCCCACCTCAGCCTCCCAAAGTGTTGGGATTACAGGCATGAGCTACTGCTCCTGGCAGGAATTCCCCTATTGACTCATTTGGACTGCAGGGTCCATCCCAAAGCACCCTACCTGGCAGCAGTTACTTGTTTATCAGGAATTGGGTCTGTGAGTAAGGAGGTCCCCAGCATGCTGAGACTGACCAGAAGCAGCATCAAGATGAAGTAGGGGCAGTGCTGTAAGCTGCAGATGAGCAAATGGCTCTTGCTGTTCTCCATGCAGCTTGAGGGTCCGTAGGCCCGCTTGATCCTCAATCGAAAGAAGCCAATCACCATCCCGCAAGTCAGCCCCGAGAAGGCACCCTACCAAAGAAGGAGCCCACTGGGGTCACCTGGGAGGAAGATGGGTGATGAGACAAACCATCTTCATCCTTGCTCCCCCAACTAGCTTGAGTTCTAAATGTGTCCAAAATAACCCAGTCTTCCCCATCTGTCTGCATGGCACCTTCATCTCTCTGGTTGTTCAAGGTAAAAAATTATCTGGGAGCCATCCCTGGTTTCTTTCTATTCTGCCCTGCCACCAATCCATTGGTAAATCTGGTTGCTAGGCAGAGGATCCATCCACAGTAACCATTGCTGGAGTTGAGCAGAAGCCAGATTAGCATGCTGTCTGAGGCAGGGCAGGAGAGAGGGCCTGGAGAGTTATCTAATCCAGGAAAGTATGTGTAATGTGCCCGCAACTTCAGACCATGGGTAGCAGGAGAGCCACTGACTGGATCCTCCAGTTTTCTATGGTGATAGGTTCCAATACCCTGAGGTTGGCATCCCAGGTGGGAGGCAGAGTCCCATGACCACCTGCCCTCTTGCTCATGCCCTTCCCACGGAGAGAAAAGAGAGGCAGTTCTGGCATCCCTGGAGCCTAGTGCTCTTCTTCCGCATGCATAGTGCTAAGCTGAGTCCTGCTGAGCTGGGTGGAGCAGGGAGCAGTGGCAGGTTGGTTTAGAGGAATGAGCACAAGGGTAGAAGCACCAGCCAGGTGGAGGAGTAAAAAGATATTTCTGGCAAAGAAAATAATCTCTGCAAATGAAGAAAGGCTAGAGAAGGTATAGGACTATTCAGCAATCAGCACTATGAGCTGTTTGGAGTGGCTGGGACCTAGGGCTGCACATGCAGAGGGTGAGGCCAGAGCGACAGGCAGGACCAGGTCACAGAGCCTCCAGTGCTGTGCTTTTTCAATGCCCAGCTATGGTTTGCTGTTAGGGGAAATAAGATTTAATACAGGATTCAAAAATAAAAAGAAACAAAATGTCTGACAAGCTACACCTTCAGTCTTATTGATAAAATATCGAGCCATTAGTTGGGATCTTTGGTGTTAAGTGTGGCTGAAAGAGATGGTTAAATAATTACTTCCTCACTGCAAGGAACGTGGAAGGAGCCTGCTGCTATGCATCCCTCTTTGGGCATGAAATCTCTAAGCATGACACATCCATGTACAAAGGCCACAGAATAATATTTTTCTACAGCTAAATATGTGTAAGAGAACCATTTGCAATTTTACATAATCTATGGCATGGCTAAAAGTGGATTACACTACAAAGGGAGGAAAACAAGAGCTTGGACCAACCCTGGCCTGGAGAAAATCAGGTCTCAGAAAGCAAATGATGCCAGGGTGTAAACCCATGAGGTGAAATAGACCCTTCTAGGGCAACACTTGCAAATACAACTACAGTGTGAGAGCAAAACCCTGGTCCATAAGGTGGCTGTGACAACACCCACCTGCTCAGTGACTCTCTTGCAAAACATGATGTTGATGAAAAGGGTCAAACTCTGTAAAGTATTTGAAAAGATTAATTCTGAGCCAAATATAAGTGACCAATGGCTCGTGACACAGTCCCAGGAGATCCTGAGAACATGTGCCAAGGTGGTTGGGCTACAGCTTGGTCTTATACGTTTTAGGGGGACATAAGATACCAGTCAATGCATGTAAGATGTACATTGGTTTAGTCCAAAAAGGTGGGACAACTCAAAGCAGGGAAAGTGGAGGGGCTTCCAGGTCATAGGTGGATTTAAAGATTTCTTGATTGGCAATTGGTTAAAAGGGTTATTACTTAAAGACCTAGAATCAATAGAAAGAAATATCTGGGTTAAAATAAGGGATTGTGATGACCAAGGTTTTATCATGCAGTTGAAAACTTCAGAGCTCTTATCAGACCTAAAGGGTGCCAGACTGTTAGTTAATTCTTGTGGGTCAGAGGAAAGACCTGGCAAGGGAAGGGAATTCTCTACAGAATGTAGATTTCCCCCAGAAGAGACAGCTTTGCAGGGCCATTTCAAAATATGTCAAAGGAGCATGTTTGGGGCTAAAATGCTTTATTTTAGGGCCTGCCATTTATCATGTGATGCTATACTAGAGTCAGCCAGGAATTTGGTGTCTTATTGCTATAGGAAGTCTGTATTGTCAGTCTTAAGATCTCTGTTGTAATGTTAATGCTGGCCAGTTATGCCCAATTTCCAAAAGGAGGAGGGCATATGGAGCATGTCCGGTCCCCACTTCCCACCATGGCCTGAACTAATTTTTCAGGTTTCCTTTGGAATGCTCTTGGTTAAGAGGGATGTCCATTAGTCAGTTGGGGGCTTAGAATTTTATTTTTGTTTACATTCTCCTCCTTTTGGCCAAGATTTGCTAGAGGCAACACTAAGCCACCAAACTTTTATTTTGTCCCCCAGCATTGCTGGGGGTGGTGTGGCTGCCATTCTGCCATTCTGGGGTCCATTCTGCCCCTAAGTGGGACTCCTACAGCCAAGAGACTTAGAGCTAAAAGATAGAGCCAATTTAAATGTTCTAGGCCAGACAGGAATAAAGGTGGAGACAGGCATTCATCAACCCTTAAAATTCTTTAAGCAATAAAAGCCATCAAACAAAAAGCCAAAGGCAAAGTTACAAAATTGACTTATCTGTAACTTCTATGCATTGAGCTACTGTGATCTTGGTTTCAGTTACAGACTTGTAGCAATTAGCTAAACAAAACATAGGCATTGTTAAAACCTTTTAAACTAAGGAATTTAGAGACCTTCCTTGTGCTGCGATGCTTTTTGCTGTCTTTTTAGTAGTTTATTCTGTGAAAGGAAAATAAATAAGGACTCCCAAGTCACTAAGCCAAAGGAAAAAGTCAAGCTGAAATTGTGTCAAGCAAACTGCCCCCCTCCCATTTAATTCCTCAACAAGAGAGCTATAAAGTTTTTAAAAAGTTACGTCCTCACAATCTGCCCCTGGGAAATTCCTTGTGGGCCCCAAGATCTTTACCCTAAAATAATTCTGTTGAATTTCACCCTGACAATGTAAATTGATAGCTTATTGATAGGTAGGGGACAAAGGACAGAACTCAAAATCATCCATCTACTCACCTGAGACAAATGCATGTCTTATTGTTTCCTCTGCCTTGTTTATTTTGTCTTATGTAAGAATGCAGATTCACTGAGCTAGATGAATGCACAGATAACTATTCCTCTACCCTTCTCTCACATGTGAATGATTGATCAAATACTCAGCATGCAGTTGTTTGCTTGTTACCTACCCACACCTTTAAAAAATGTCTTCCTCTTTCTCCAACATCTGTCCTTTCTCCTTTAAATATTGAAGCTCTCAAAATCATCTTTGGAAAGAGGCACAGACCTGTTTCTCAGGCACACATCCTTAACCTTGGCCAAATAAACTTGTAAATTGATTGAGACTTTCAGATACTTTTGGGTTTATAGTCCTAAGTGGCTGATAAAATTTTTATACATCTATTTGTATAAATCTTATAACTAGAAGTATTATACCCAGGAGGCTTTGTCACTTAGCTATCTTTATATCCTCTCAGTAATTTTTTAAAAATTCTACAGAAAGCAAAAAATTCTTTATGGTCGGGATGGATAAAAAGGTGCCACATGATGCCGGGCGCGGTGGCTCAAGCCTGTAATCCCAGCACTTTGGGAGGCCGAGGCGGGTGGATCACGAGGTCGAGAGATCGAGACCATCCTGGTCAACATGGTGAAACCCCGTCTCTACTAAAAATACAAAAAATTAGCTGGGCATGGTGGCTCGTGCCTGTAATCCCAGCTACTCAGGAGGCTGAGGCAGGAGAATTGCCTGAACCCGGGAGGCGGAGGTTGCGGTGAGCCGAGATCGCGCCATTGCACTCCAGCCTGGGTAACAAGAGCGTAACTCTGTCTCAAAAAAAAAAAAAAAAAAAAAAAAAAAAAAAAAAAAAAAGGTGCCACATGATAACTCAGGAGGCAAAGTCTCTTATTTCACCAGCTGCTTAGGTATCACCTCTTGTGTGGGATACCTGTGTGCCCACTCTTGATTTGGAGGGTCTGAACAAATTCTATCCCTGAAAACCAGCCAGCCCTTACAAGCTCACACAGATATACCTTTTCCAAAACTGTCCCTGGGCCTAGAGGAAGAGTGCTTTAATAGTTTTAGGAGCAGAGCATTGGCAATGAAAAATACATCCGGCCCAGTGGGATTTCAAATGAGAGGGAATCACAGGCTTTGTCAAGTTGTCTCTAGCCTTCAGAATGCCGTAATTCTGGCTTTCTCAGAAGAGGCAAAGCCATGTGAACTAAATAACAATAATTTGACCATCAAAAAAGAATTTGTATGTCAGAACAGAAAAATAAGCCTATTCCATTAGAATGCCAACTAAAAACATCATAAGGAAAAATCATAACCTTGTTTGTCTTTAGAGCACTCTTATAGCCAAGAAATAATTCATGATTTAATCTGCACTCAGAAACAAAGGTCAGGGCTGGAATCTAGTAACAGGTGTGTGAATAGTTTTCCTTTTGAAACATAATTTTTCTCTCTCTAACCCTCTTTTCCACTAAAGAGAAATCATAGTAAGGCCAATTTGTGTGTAAGGTAAGTTTTAGGCTTATATTGGCCTAATTATTTGCATAAAATTCAGCAAGAATTGATTGGCCACATAGATTCTTTTCAGGTTGGCTTTGCTGGAACTCCTAAAATGTATTAGTTAGGCAAAGCGTTGGTAAAATAACCAATGACTCCTGTTAACTAGTTGTTATGCAAACAACTATATTGCCATAAAGTAAGAATACTCATGAATAGTTAATGAATTTAGGGGAAATCAGGTAGCAAGAAAGGCAAATTCTGTTCATGAAAGTATACTTTACAGAGTAGCAGCCTTCCAAATAGGATGTCAATTGTTCACCTAGGAACTGCCATACACAAACTAAGCGGTTCTTTGTCAGTTGAGGAAGAGCTGTTTATCGAGCACTGCAGCATCTAGCAGCTTCTTATGCAGTGTTCATCCTAAGGAGAAAAGAGGCTCCCTGCTTGCAGATGTCTTCTCCTTGCATTTTCCAGGAAGCAAGGTCTTACATAAACCATTTCTATTATCTCACGGAACTCTTTTGGGCACCATTATTTCCATTAGTACAGGGATAGCTTCAGGTAACATTTTGCAGCAAGGCAGTAAATGCCCCTCAGGTAGAAATTCTCCGGTCCAAATCCCAGTAGTTGTTTTGGGAAGTGCTCACAGGCTTTTGCCATAAGCCCCAGTAAATACTCCATAAAGGACTATGAAGTGGAGAATAGGTCCTGGCCAGCACTCCAGCTTCTTCCCTGTATTCTGTGGACTCAGGCAATCCTACTCGTTCCCATTTAGCATGTCCAATTAAATTTCTCAAAGGGCAGATTTATATATTTATACGTTTTTAGTACTAGGTAGGGGAAACATCCTCCAGTCAAATACAATACCAATTTCCATAAGACATTTAGGCAAAGGAGTCACAACTACTTTACATAAATGATGTTTAAACTTCTCAAATTTCATATTCTTATCAACCTTTATATTTATATGTTCTTGTTCTGGGAACTTTTCTTCTCTATCCCAGACCATTTTATCTCCCCTGGTGACAGAGAATTTGGGTTTCCAGCAGGGGGTTGGGTGAAGGGACTCAGGCCCTTTTGTCAATCATTATCTTAATTTGCCTCAACATTGCCCCAGGCAATGTCAGCTCTCTCATTATAACTGTGTCTTTTGATTTTTCTTAAATTTCTCCAATCTGGAGCAAATGCAGAAAGCAGAAAACTAAAAACTGGGTATGGGGGCCCTTTAATGTTGGGGACCAGTCGGGGCTCCCTTTCGTCAATAATTTGACAATCAGAAGAGAATTTGTGTGTCAGAACAGAAAAAGAAACCAGTTCCATTAGGGCATCAACTAAAAACATCAGGAAGGGAAATTATAACCTGGTTTGTCTCTGGAGGACTATTATAGCCACAATCAAAGCTGTTATAACCTTTGATAGTGTTGTAAAGACCTTTGTTTTAAACCCATCAATTTTTATCTTATTTCTAATTTTTTTGTTGTTGTTGAAACAGAGTCTTGCCCTGTTGCCCAGGCTGGAGTACAGTGGTGCAATCTTGCTCACTGCAACCTCTGCATCCTGGGTTCAAGTGATTTTCCTGCCTCAGCCTCCTGAGTAGCTGGGACTGCAGGCTCATGCCACCATGCCTGGCTAATTTTTTGCGTTTTTAGTAGAGACAGGATTTCACTGTGTTAGCCAGGGCGGTCTCGATCTCCAGACCTCGTGATCTGCCTGCCTCAGCCTCCCAAAGTGCTGGGATTTCAGGCGTAAGCCACTGCTCCTGGCCTATTTATTTCATTTCTTAATAACCATCTACAGATTTCTACCCTTTTTGGATGAGTCTTTTGACTCCCATTTGCCTTCCCTATTTTTCTTTTAACTCTAATGTATTATTAGCACCTGCAAGACACATAAAGAACAGCAAATTTGTTCTGCAGCAGTAATATCACCTTGTCAGGCTTTTGAACCAGAGCAACTCCATCTTGTATAGGGGCTGGGTAAAATAAGGCTGAGACCGAACAGGTGCAGTGGCTCACGCCTGTAATTCCAAGACTTGGGGAGGCTGAGGTGGGTGGATCACTTGAGGTCAGGAGTTCAAGACCAGCCTGGCCAAGACAGCAAAACCTGTCTGTACTAAAAAATGCAAAAATTAGCTAGGTGTGGTGGTGGGAACCTGTAATCCCAGCAACTTGGGAGGCTGAGGCAGGGAGACTTGCCTGAACCTGGGAGGTAGAGGTTGCAGTGAGCCGAGATCGCACCATTGCACTACAGCCTCAAGCGGGGCTCCAGCTCAAATAAATAAATAAATAAATAAATAAATAAGTCTGAGACCTACTGGGCTGCATTACCAGGAAGTTAAGGCATTCTAAGTCATAAGATGAGATGGGAGGTCAGCACAAAATACAGGTCACAAAGACCTTGCTAATAAAACAGGTTGTGGCAAAGAAGCCAATCAAATCCCACCAAAACCAAGATGGAGACAAAAGTGACCTCTGATTGTCTCACTGATCATTATATGCTAATTATAATGCATTAGAATGCTAAAAGACACTCCCACCAGTGCCATGACTGTTTACAAAAGCTATGGCAACATCAGGAAGATATTCTATATGGTCTAAAAGTGCAAAGAACCCTCAGTTCCGGGAATTGCTTACCCTCTTCCCAGAAAACTCATGAATAATCCATCTTTTATTTATATAATTGAGAAATAACTGTGGGAAGTAAAAAAGTTCCTCTTTAAAGTTTCCTTTTTTGTTAAAGAATAAATCATACGTATGCTAATAAATCTGTTAAGCCCTATCCTATGGAGCTGTTAAACATGCCATGCTTATAGGCACATAGTACATTCTATGTCCTTGTACTTTAACCAAGATGTCTGTGCTGGACATGCTCACAGGCATGTCCCAGCTCTCCATGCTTTTACCTGTTTAGAAAAGTTTTAAGTTGTTAGCCAATTGGGTTTTAGTTTAGATTGTAAGGTCTAGCTCCAGCCAACGGAGATCACATACAGCAGTAAGGACGACCCCAAATGTCTAAGAAATAAATACGCCTGCTTTCCTTTGTCATTGTACTCTCATGGCAAAATGGCTAGCGAGGGTACCCTTCCTGCAGTCCAAGAAGTAGAAATTGCATTGCTGAAAAATCCTTTGACTCAGTGCTAATATTTCTTTGGGGCACCGAGCATCTGTTTCCAACGTAACTATAAGTATAATTAGTTGAGCAGCCAATGCTGTGCTCTGCCTATGATGGAGTAGACTTTTTTTTTGGTTTCTTTACTTTCTTTTCTTTTCTTTTCTTTTTTTTTTTTTGAGACGGAGTTTCGCTCTTGTTGCCCAGGCTGGAGTGCAATGGCACGATCTCGGCTCACCGCAACCTCCGCCTCCCAGGCTCAGGCAATTCTCCTGCCTCAGCCTCCTAAGTAGCTGGGATTACAGGCACGCGCCACCATGCCCAGCTAGTTTTTTGTATTTTTAGTAGAGACGGGGTTTCACCATGTTGACCGGGATGGTCTCGATCTCTTGACCTCGTGATCCACCCGCCTCAGCCTCCCGAAGTGCTGGGATTACAGGCTTGAGCCACCGCACCCGGCCGTTTCTTTACTTTCTTAATAAACTTATTTTCACTTTATGTACTTGCCCCAAGTTCTTTCTTGGGTGAGGCCTAAGAACCATCTCTTGGGATCTAGATTGGGACCCCTTTCTGGTAACGACCTGGAGTGTCCATGTAGAAGGGATCCCCTTAATGACAGCATTTACCATGACCTGGGTAACAGCCATATTCAGTGGGTGAATAACCTGGTCATCATAAAGCCAGTACCAGATGGCTTGTTATAGGAAGCATATCAGCTGTTTCCTCTGTGGTGCTCCACTTGGCATTTTATAGGGAGAGTTAGGAAGTGCCCTTTTCAGGGTAAACAGATCTTACCTTGGCATTTATCCAGTTCACTAGGCTGGCTGTTTGCTCAGGAATAACCTACTGGGCATTTGGATCACATATACTCACTCAGTAGCAATTGTTTAACAGTGAGCTATGGGTCCTGCATCAACCCACAGCAGCTCTTTCATTCTGTAGCATTTAAAATTAAAGATACTGACCTTAAAGTCATTATTCTTACAGTCCATTTTAGCAAAGGTTTCTCAGGAAGCCGATGATACCAATCCACCAAACGGAACAATTTCTTTATACTATATCCTCTTGTTTTAGTAGTTATTTGGTTTTGCTCTTCCCCTACATTGACTACCTTCTTGGTAATTACATATCTCAGAGGTGCCTTTTGTCACCCTGGCTTAATGTTTCCATCTGTGGGTAACTTTTGATAAAGGGGGTGCTGCGAAGGGAAGAGCGTGGTCCCTTTAAATGGTATGGAAGTGGAGAAAGGAAGTGCTGGGTAGGGGAGGGTGTGGTCCCTGGCTAGGACTCAACCCCCACAGACCTAGGTGAGGACAGGCACTCCTGCCTTTGCACACAAATGTTGCATTTCCCAAGACCACCTGGCCTGCCATGCCCGCATCCTGGGCCTATAAAAACCCAAGACTGTAGCAGGCACACACACAGGCAGCCAGACATTGAGAGGAGCACATCAGCAGAAGACACAAGTGGCTGGATGGCAAGAGGACATGGAGGGAGCAGGCTGGCAGAAGAGCACACTGGCAGGTGCTGGCATGCTGGCAGGCCATGGACCAGCAGAACAATGAGGAGTTTAGCCAGAGCACTTGGAGGAGAGCTGCGGCTGCTGAGTGGCCCAATTCCAGGGGAAAACCATCTCCCTTCTGGCTCCCGCGTCAGTGGAGAGCTACTTCCATTCAATAAAACTTTGCACTCATTCGCCAAGCCTACATGTAATCCGATTCTTCTGGTACACCAAAGGAAGAACCCAGGATACAGAAAGCCCTCTGTCCTTGCAACAAGGTAGAGGGTCAAGTTGAGTTGGTTAACACAAGCCGCCTATAGGCACCCTGTAACACATGCCCACTGGGGCTTCAGCTGTAAACATTCACCCCTAGATACTGCTGTGGGCTGGGAGCCCCACAGCCTGCCCATCTGTATGCTCCTCCAGAGATTTGAGAAATGGGGCACTGAAGAAGTGAGGGGGACAAGGGAATCTTTCCCGTTTCATTTTGAGGCTAGTGACCTGAGCTAACACAGACCCACATCTGAGCTTAGTTCAAGTCTTAAGGCCCCACTCAGCACTCTCTTTTATTTTCTTCTTAGCTATTGCAGATAACAATAACCAAGGGATTAAATATTTTGCTTTTTCCTTGTTAGTTTGCATTTTATTTTTATTTTTAAAAATTCTATCATTTATTTTGTGGTTATTGTTTGTAATTTCTTATGCTTATATTGTTTATATTTCCTTGTATTTCCCAGTGAACCAACTTCTTGGGAGCATGATCCATCTTTACATTCTACTGGAAACATCTACCTTTAGTAACTGAATGCAGCCCAGCTGTAGCTCCTTAGGTGGGTGACCACATGGCCACCCAGAAGTCAAAGTTTTTCCATTCTTTACCCTTTCATTTATTTTTCTCTGTATCCATTTAGTTTTATCTATGTGTTTGTCTTTATTTTAGGCCATGTGTGGTAGCTCAAGCCTGTAATCCCAGCACTTTGGGAGGCAGAGGTGGGTGGAGGTCAGGAGTTCAAGACCAGCTTGGCAAACATGGTGAAACCTCACCTTTACTAAGAATACAAAAATTAGTCAGATGTGGTGGTGTGCACCTGAAATCCCAGCTGCTTGGGAGGCTGAGGCAAGAGAATCGCTTGAACCCGGGAGGTAGAGGTTGCAGTGAGCTGAGATCGTGCCACTGCACTCCAGCCTGCTGGGCAACAGAGCAAGACTCCATCTCAACAACAACAAAAAATTTTTTTCTTTTATTTTAAAGTGACGCTTAAATGGTCTCTAAACTAGAAAAAAAAATACATTTTCTTTAGCAAAACCATATCCTCATGTTTTTATATCCTTACCAAAAACACATCTTACTCTCCAACTATTCTAATTCTTAGTAATCCAAATTCCCAGTGGAAAACCTAGGCTTACTTAATTTAACATAACATGACTTTAAGTTTCTTAAGAACTGGAGACAATTTGAGATTAAATTTAGCAAGTCAATCTTACCAAAGATTACTAAAGTCATGTGAACTAAAAGGCATCTGAACTACCTTCTATTAGTCTGATAAGCACTTACTTTTCTTTAAGCCAATTTTTTTTTTTTTTTTTTTTTTTTTTTTTAGATGGAGTCTCACTCTGCTGCTCAGGCTGGAGTGCAGTGGCATGATCTTGGCTCACTGCAACCTCTGCCTCTCAGGTTCAAGTGATTCTCTTGCCCCAGCCTTCTGAGTAGCTGGGACTGCAGACATGTGCCACCACACCAGGCTGATTTTTGTAGTTTAAGTAGAGATGGGATTTCACTATGTTGGCCGGGCTGGTCTTGAACTCCTGACCTCAAGTGATCCATCCGCCTCGGCCTCCCAAAGAGCTGGGATTATGGGCCTCAGCCACCATGCCCAGCCTCTTTAAGCCAATTGACTAGAGCTCTTTTACATTGTTTGGTAGTAAAATGTCACTTCCAGATGACAAATATAAACATGTAGACATAACAGACACACGGACAGTGGCAGATCCTATGAGATTTGCCTGTTTTCAAAAATCCTCCCCTTTCTTTAAACTATTAATAAAGAAAGTTACAGGAGCACATACACAGAAGCTGACAAAAGTTAAAGGAGAGTTACTTCTCAAAGAAAGTAGGTCTTCTCAAAGAAAGAAAGAATTGAAGCAGCAGGGGTACAGGGGAAGTTGAACTTTTGAGATATCAACTTGGAAATTTTAAAAAGAAAGAGGTTATGGAATTTTAAAACTAAAACCTTTTTGCAATTCCATTTAGTGAATATTTCAGTGGGCCCCTCCTGGTAACGTAGCTTCAGATTTGGGCAACTCTTTTGGGGGCTCTGAGGCCCAAAGTTGGATGCCAATTATTGTTGATGAAAAGAGTCAGATTCTGTAAAATATTTGACGATGTTTATTCTGAGCCAAGTATGAGTGACTAATGGCCTGTGACACAGCCCTAGGGTTTCCTGAGAACATGTGCCCAAGGTGGTCAAGCCACAGCTTGGTTTTATACATTTTAGGGAGACGTAAGACAGTAATTAATACACGTAAGATGTACGTTGGTAGTCTAGAAAGGTGGGACAACTCAAAGCAGGGAAGGTGGAGAAGCTTCCAGGTGATAGGTAGATTCAAAGATTTCCTGATTGGCAATTGGTTAAAAGAGTTATTCTCTAAAGACCTGGAATCAATAGAAAAGAATATCTGGGTTCAGATAAAGGGTTGTGGAAAACAGGGTTTTATCACACAGCTGAAGCCTCCAGGTAGCAGGCTTTAGCGCTCGTATCACACCTAAAAATGTGCCAGCCTCTTAGTTAATTTTCTCTTGGAACAAAGGAAAGACCTGCAAAGAAAAGGGAATTTTCTTCAGAATGCAGATTTTCCCCACAAGAGACAGCTTTGCAGGGTCCTTTCAAAATATGTCAGTTAAATATATTTTGGGGGTAAAATACTTTGGTTTCTTTCAGGGCCTGCTATCCATCATGTGATGCTATCCTAGTGTCAGGCTGGAATTTAGTGTCTCTTATTGGTACAAAAAGTCTGTACTATCAATCTTTTTTTTTTTTTTTTTTTTTTTTGTTGAGATGGAGTCTCACTCTGTCACCCAGGCTGCTGGAGTGCAGTGGGGCAATTTCAGCTCACTGCAACCTCTGCCTCCTGGATTCAAGCTATTTCTTTTGCCTCAGCCTCGCCTCCTGAGTAGCTGAGACTACAGGTGTGTGCCATCATAACCAGCTAATTTTTGTATTTTTAGTAGGGATTGGGTTTCACCATGTTGGCTAGGCTGGTCTGGAACTCCTGACCTCAGGTGATCTGCCCACCTCAGCCGCTCAAAGTGCTGGGATTACAGGCCTGAGCCACCATGCCCAGCCAATGTTAAATCTCTGTTTTAATAATAATGCTGGTCAGTTGTGCATGAATTCCAAAGAGAGGATGATATAATGAGATATGTCCCACCTTTCCCCCATCCTCACCACTTCCCATAATGGCCTGAACTAGTTTTTCATGTTTACTTTGGAATGCCCTTGGCTGACAGGGGGTCCATCAGTCAGTTGGAAGTCTTAAAATTTTAGTTTGGTTTACCACAGCAAGCAGGGAGACTACAGTAGTGTGTGGCATCAGTTAACTCCTAATTTAAAAAGTTTTAAGTTGTTAGCCAATCGGGTTTTAGTTTAGATTGTGAGGTCTGGAACCACATGGAGATAAAGCACAGCAGTAAGGACAACCCCAAATGCATAAGGAATAGATTTGTTGTATTCCCTTTGTTCTTTGTACTCTCATGGCATGATGGCTAGTGAGAGTACCCTTCCTGCAGTCCAGGAAGTAAAAACGGTATTGCTGAAAGATCCTTTGTCTCAGTGCTAATATTTCTTTGGGGCATAGAGCATCTGTTTCCATCATTTATTTCCAACAAGATGTTAATCAGCCCCTGGATTTATCTCACCTTCTTCCCCAAGCCCCATTGAAATGGCCAAACAAACTTTACAATTAAAAAAATTCTGTCTTAGTTCTGGAGAAGAACAGGTTGGAAAAGTTGAGACATATCCATATAATATAGTGGGGATGGAATGAGACTACAGGAAATGCTGACCATCCCACAGTTCAAGAAGTGAGTTGTCTGCACTTGCCAGCTGAGCCTCAGGAAATGCCTTGTCTTAGAGCAACTAGGCCTGCCAGTGAGAGTAGATGACTGAAGGAAGACAAATCACAGGACGCCAGCCTATGCCCAAACCAAGTAGCCCACTGAATCCAGCCCGGGGCATTGCTTCAGTGGGTTTCCAGTTCAGGTCCTGGTCTGGCAATAATACATAGAAAAGCAATCTCTTGGGTGGGTGTGGTGGCTCATGCCTGTAACCCCAGTGCTTTGGGAGGCCAAAGGGGGAAGTTTGCCTGAGCCCAGGAGATCAAGACCAGCCTGGGCAACATAGTAAAACTTTATTTTATTTTTTTTAAAGAAATCTCTCATTTGAGCAGTTAATGTCCCGGGCGTGTGATGACTTCCCAGGTAATAGTGCTGGATTGTTGTGTTTATAACTAATAATTGCTGAGCATTTGCTCTGTATTGGACACTATGCTAACCTGTCTACTTAATTTATCATAACCCCTTTTTTTTTTTTGAGACTGTAGCTTACTATGTTGCCTAGACTGTAGTGGCACAATCATGGCTAACTGCAGCTTTAGCCTCCCAGGCTGAAGCAATCCTCTCACCTCAGCCTCCCAAGTATCTGGGACCTACAGGGACACACCACCACATCTACTAATTTTGTTATTTTTTGCAACACTAGAACTAGTTTTGTAAGAATATTGTAATGTATTGTAATATTATAATACATACAAATATTTTCTCTCTTCTGTACTGAGAGAAGGGTATTAACATCTCTTAACTCTCTATTTCTTCCTCACTGTAGTTCTTTCATTTTTTGGCTTTATGCATTTTGAGTTCTGGTTATAGGTTCTTATACATTGATGCCTGCTATGGCTTCCTGAGGAGTGAACCCTTTCATCATTATGAAAAGTCCTTCTTAGCTTTGGTAACCCTCCTTGTCCTTAGGTTTATTTCATCATTAATATAGTCCATACCAGCTTTCTTTTTTTAAAAAAAATTAATTTTTAGGCTGGGCATGGTGGCTGACCCCTGTAATCCCATTACTTTGGGAGGCCAAGGTGGGGGAATCATGAGGTCAAGAGATCAAGACCATCTTGGCCAACATGGTGAAACCCCGTCTCTACTAAAAATATGAAAATTAGCTGTATGTGGTGGTGTGCACCTGTAATCCCAGCTATTAGGCAAACGGAGGCAGGAGAATAGCTTGAATCGGGAGGCAGAGGTTGCAGTGAGCCAAGATCACACCACCGTACTCCAGCCTGGTGACAAAGCGAGACTCTGCCCCCCCCCCAAAAAAAATTAACTTTTATTTTAAGGTCAGGGTAGAGACAGGGTCTCCTTAATGTTGCCCGAGTTGATCTCAAACTCCTGGGCTCAAGTAGTCCCCCCACTCTGGCCTCCCCAAATGCTGGAATTACAGGTATAAGCCAGAACACCCAGCCAATTTATCTTTATCTTAGCAACAGCTCTATGTGGGAGGTACTATTATGCCCACTTTACAGATGAGAACACTGAAGCTTAGGGAGCCACATCACTTGTCCAGAGGTTCAGGAAAATAAAAATACCTGTCAGGTACTATGCTTAGGATCTGGTGACAAACTAATCTGTACTGCAAATCCCCAAGTCAGGAGTTTATCTATATAGCAAGTAGCCTTTCTTGAGCCTCTGGCTCCTCATCTGCAAAAGTACTGCAAAAAAGTAAATTTCAAAAGACCGAAATTTCATAGAGTGTATAATTGAATCACAGTGGAAATGAATTAAAAATCGAGATTATAACTTTAAGTAGTTATAGTAAAAAATAAGAATGGTTTTAAACCAATTATCTTAATTTTCACTTCAAGAAACTAGAAAAAAAGAGTGCAGTAAATCTAAAGCAAATAGGAAAAAAAAAAAGGAAATCATAAAGAATAGAAATCAGTAGGAAAAAGACAAAAATGGTGATTTTAAATTTCTCGTCTGCTAATATCACCTGTGGGACTACCTCTCCCTCTCTCTTGTCGCTCCCTCCCTCCTTCCCTCCGTCTCTTTCTGTTTCACTGTCTGTCTAAATATAGCAGTGGGGGGGATACTCTTGCTTTGTTCCTCTCTAGTTTCTTCATTAAGAATAATGAAGGCTTCTAGAGTGACATAGATGCGCTGCCCATTCACTGCATTGACCCCCTAAGCAATCACATAACCTCAACAAGCCTTTCAGTGATTTCAGCCAGGTCTCAGGAAAGCAAACAGATTGTTTGTTTATGCACTAATGTGTTGAGCAATTCACAGCCTCATTCCCTTAGCTATGATAGGGGTGTTATTTCCAAGTATTTGGGGTTCTAACATCTTGGAGAGCCAGGGAGCTATATTTTAACCTGTGAGTAAGCACCACCTAGAGATCTAACAAAGGGCTGCCTGACAGCTGAAGACCAAACTTGGGAACACCAAAACAGAGCGCTCCTTTCTGTTAAATCTGGGAAGGAATTAGTATTTTAAAACGAGGCATGTCTCAGGGGCAGATTACAAGATGAGTTAGGGTTATAGATGTCTCCTGCATGTTACTTAGCAATAGAAAGTGTTCTACAACTTTGACCTTGTTGAAAGCACTGCAGCAAATGCCTTTCACAGAAGGTGCCTGCTCTGTCCCTGTGGCTCCACCCATCAGGGTATGTGCTCCAGAAAGTTTAGTGAATAAACAGACCCTCTATACTGAGAGACAGGATGAGCTAGAAAAACTAGGTGGAAATGGGGGTGAGAGGGCTGGTTGCAGTGGCTCATGCCTGTAATCCCAGCACTTTGGGAGGTGAAGGCGAAAGGACTGTTTGAGCCCAGGAGTTTGAGACCAGCCTGGGCAACATAGTGAGACTCCATCTCTAAAAAAAATAAATTAAAAGATTAGCTAAGTGTGATGTGTGCCTGTAGTCCTAGCTGCTTGGGAGGCTGAGGTGGGAGGATTGCTTGAGCATGGGAGGTTGAGGCTGTAGTGAGCTATGATCATGCCACTGCACTCCAACCTGGGTGATGGAATGAGAACCTACCTCAAAAGAGAGAGAGAGAGAGAGAGAGAGAGAGAGAGAGAGAGAGAAAGAGAGAGAGAGAGAGAGAAAGGAAAGGGAAGGCAGGAAGAGAGGGAGGTAGAGAGGGAGGGAGAAATAAGAAAGAAAGAGGCTGGGCACGGTGGCTCATGCCTGTAATCCTAGCACTTTGGGAAGCCGAGGCGGGTGGATCATCTGAGGTCGGGAGTTCCAGATCAGCCTGACCAACATGGAGAAATCCCATCTTTTTTTTTTTATTGCATTTTAGGTTTTGGGGTACATGTGAAGAACATGCAAGATTGTTGCATAGGTACACACATGGCAGTGTGGTTTGCTGCCTTCCATCCCTTCACCTGTATCTGTCATTTCTCCCCATGCTATCTCTTCCCACCTTCCGTCCCTCCCCCATTTCCCCCCAACGGACCCCAGTGTGTAGTGCTCCCCTCCCTGTGTCCATGTGTTCTCATTGTTCAACACCCGCCTATGAGTGAGAATATATGGTGTTTGATTTTCTGCTCTTGTGTCAGTTTGCTGAGCCCATCTTTACTAAAAATACAAAATTAGCCGGGTATGGTGGCGTATGCCTGTAATCCCAGCTACTCAGGAGGCTGAGGCAGGAGAATCACTTGGGAGGCTGATGTTGCGGTGAGCCGAGATGGCGCCTTTGCACTCCAGTCTGGGCAACTAGAGTGAAACTCCATCTAAAAAAGAAGAAAGAAAGAAATAAATAAGTAAATAAATCAAAAATAAATAAATGTGGATGAGATATGACC
Organism: Saimiri boliviensis; assembly: GCF_048565385.1. Lineage (NCBI taxonomy): Eukaryota > Metazoa > Chordata > Mammalia > Primates > Cebidae > Saimiri > Saimiri boliviensis. The sequence goes on along the minus strand of NC_133469.1, from coordinate 26,289,986 downwards.
ACAGAACTGTGATAGCTCATTAAGGGAAACAGGGATATTTCAATAGCATTTAATGAAAGAATGTGAGCCTTGAAGTTAGGCCCACTTTGTGGGTTATATTGCATTCCCTCCAATGTGCCTCATGAGTTCAGGGAGGCCATGAAAGCCACTTTTGGGGCTGTGAGAAGCAGAGACAGCACCTTCAAGATCCCAGCCTAGTCCCTGGAGTTGAATATTATCCTGCCTTACTAGGTTGGGAAAATTTTCCTGAATAATATCCTGAAGCGTATTTTCCAGCTTGGATTCATTCTCTTCGTCACATTCAGGTACACCTATCAAGCGTAGATTAGATCTTTTCACATAGTCCCATATTTCTTGGAGACTTTGCTCGTTCCTTTTTATTGTTTTTTCTCTAATCTTGTCTTCTTGTTTTATTTCATTGAGTTGGTCTTCGACCTCTGATATCCTTTCTTCTGCTTGATCAATTCGGCTGTTTAAACTTGTGCATACTTCACGTAGTTCTCGTATTGCGTTTTTCAGCTCCATCAATTCATTTATATTCCTCTCTAAATTGTGTATTCTTGTTAACATTTCGTCAAACCTTTTTTCAAAGTTCTTAGTTTCTTTGGATTGGGTTAGAACAAGTTCTTTTAATTCACAGAAGTTTCTTATAATCCACATTTTGAAGCCTGCTTCTGTAATTGAAACACACTCGTTCTCCATCAAGCCTTATTTCGTTGCTGATGAAGAACTGTGATCCCCAGCTGAGGGAGAGGCGTTCTGATCTTGGGTATTCTCAGCCTTTTTTGGCTGTTTTCTTCCCTTCGTTGTAGATTTATCCATCTGTGGTCTTTATAATTACCGTCTTTGTAATTGGGTTTCTGAGTGGACGTCCAACTTATTGATTCTCAGTGCCGAAATCTGAGCAACCCAGTGCGCCAACTAAATCAGCGGCGTTAAGATTGATGGAGCTTTTCTGACTCTGCACCAAGAACCGACGCTCCGAGGCGCCGGCAAAACTGCCTTGCCGGTCACAAGAGTCGCGCTGGTGACCCGTGGGGCTCCTCCGCTGGGAATCTCCTGGTGAGTGAGCAACAAGAATTCATGTGAAGCTGTGGCGTCCTCTCGTTCTTTGTGCTTTCACTGGGAGCTACAATCCCGAGCTGCTAGTGATCAGCCATCTTGGATCTCTCTACTACTCAGTACATTTTCATGATCCATAGTGTGCATCCAGCCTGTTTCTAATTGCTGCATAGTACTCCAAAAAGTTTCCTTCTCCTCTCATCTACCCACTTTACAGTAATGGACACAATCAACCTGTGATGAATGTCTCACACTTATTCCCTTATGAATGGCTGTGAGGATGTTTTAGGTGGATTCTGGGGAACATCCTTGCTAGGTCACAGAGTACAACATATTTAATTTTATTAAATCCTGCCAGATTGCCCCCCAGAACAGACAGCTGAATCTAGACTTCCCCCATAAGTGCACAAGTATCTCTAGATATCCATATCCTCAATGCTTGGTGTTACAGAGCTTTCTCATTTTTGCCGGGTGCATTGTGGCTTTAAATCCATTTCCCTGATACCTCTGAGTTATACACTTGTTGGCAGTTGCACTTGCTTGAAATTCCTTTTTCTATAAATTGTCATCATCGTTTGCCCACATTTCTATTGGAACTCATTTTCCTTATTGATTTTACTATTAGTGCCTTCTCCATTATAAACATTTCCAAGAATCTTCCCTAATGTGTCATCTGGCAACTTTGTTTATAGTGTTCTTTGTTAAAAAGTTCTGATTGACTGAGCATGGTGGCTCATGCCAGTAGTCAGCACTTTGGGAGGTTGAGGAGAGAAGACTGCTTGAGGCCAGGAGTTTGAGACTAGCCTGGGAAACATAGCAAGATGCCATCTCTACAAAAAAAAAAAAAAAAAAAAATCCAGGCCTGGTTGTGAGCACCTGTGGTCTCAGGTACTTGGGAGGCTGAGGTGGGAGGGTTGCTAGCCTGAGAATTTGAGGCTTTAGTGGGTTATGATTACACTACTGCACTCCAGCCTGGGTGACAGAGTGAGAGCCTGTCTCAGAAAAAAAAAAAGGACTTATATGTAATATGATAAACTGATATGATTTGTATTTCCCTCTCTGTCTCAAAAATATTCCCTAACATTCCCTTCTTTTATATTTTCCTTGTCACAGTTAGTCATTAATTCTTCTGAAGTCCACCTTTGTTTAAGTGTTAGGTGGACATGAAGTTTTGTTACTCCAAAAGCAAGCTGGTCCTTCCAGGATCATCAAAGAGTTAGCCTCTCCCTCATTGACTTGCTGAGCCCACTTGAATATATATTAAATTCCGGTTTGGCCAACATGGTGAAACCCCATCTCTATTAAAAATACAAAATTAAACGGGTGTGGTGGTGCATGCCTGTAGTCCTAGCTACTTGGGAGGCTGAGGCAGGAGAATAGCTTGAACCTGAGAGGCGGAGGTTGCAGTGAGCTGAGATTGCACCATTGCACTCCAGCCTCGAAAACAAGAGCAAAACTCTGTCTCAAAAATAATAATAATAACAATTCAGTAAACACAGAGGTCTCTCTCTCAGCTTTTTATTCTGGTTGCTGACTCTATGTGTCTATTCATGGTAATTTCTGAGTGTTTTCATTACTGTTACTTTGTTTAAATATCTGGTAGGACAAGTTCTCTTTTGTTTTTCATTTTCCAACCTGGGTTAGCTACTTGTGGTATTTTCTTCTATATAATGTTGAAACCTGATGTAATACATTGAAAGTACATTAAACAAATACATAGTTGTGTAGCACATTACCATGAAACCACCATCCCAATAAAGAGATGGAACACTGAAGGTACCTTAGAAGCCTCCTTGTGACTCTTTTTTTTTTCCCACATGGAGTTTCATTCTTGTTGCCCAAGCTGCAGTGCGATGACATGGTCTTGGCACACTGCAATATTCGCCTCTTGGGTTCAAGCGATTCTCCTGCTGCAGCCTCCCAAGTAGCTGGGACTACAGGGGCATGCCACCATGTCTGACTGATTTTTGTATTCTTAGTAGAGGACTAAACTATCCTTTTGTTCTTAAAACTATCATTTGTTTTTAAAATATTAGTAGCGGTGGAGTATCACCATGTTTGCCAAGCTGGTCTCAAACTCCTGACCTCAAGTGATCCACCTACCTCAGCCTCCCAAAGTGCTGGGATTACAGGCATGAGCCACAATGCCTGATCTGATTTATTTTTAAAGATAGGGTCTTGCTATGTTGCCCAGGCTAGAATGCAACAGTGTAACCATAGCTCACTGTAACTTCAAATCCCTAGGCTCAAATGATCCTCCTGCCTCACCTTCCTCAGTAGCTAGAACTACAGGTGCCTATCACCATGTCTGAACAGTTTTTTAAACATTTTTTTGTAGAGATGAGCTCTTGATATGTTGCTTAGGCTGGTCTTGAATTCCTGGCCTCAAGTGATCCTCTTGCCTCTAGCCTCCCAAAGCATGGGAATCAGAGGCATGAACCACCATGTCTGGCCAACAATACAATTTTTTAACGAATAATTTTCCAACCTGTAAGCTATTTGATGATGTATTACTGGATTTTGAGATACAGGGATTTTAAAAACTATCCTTTTCTTATTGTTTTCTACTGTTTCATTAGTTTGAACACATAGTTTGCATATTATTAATCCTTAGTAATGTAATATGTCTTCTTTTATAGCCTAATTATGGTCAGTACTTGTAAGTGTGCTTGGGAAGAATGTTCAGGGTGGGTGCAGTGGCTAACGCCTGTAATCCCAGCACTTTGGGAGGCCAAGGCAGGTGGATCACCTGAGGTCGGGAGTTCCAGACCAGCCTGACCAATATGGTGAAACCCCATCTCTACTAAAAATACAAAAAGTAGCCAGGTGTGGTTGTGCATGCCTATAATCCCAGCTACTCAGGAGGCTGAGGCTTGGGTGAGTACCCGCTTGAACCTGGGAGGCAGAGGTTGCAGTGAGCTGAGATTTGTGCCACTACACTCCAGCCTGGGCAACAGAGGGAGACCCTGTAAAAAAAAAAAAGGAAGGAAGAGAAAAGAAAAGAAAGATGTTCATTTTGTTTGCCGGGCACAGAGAATGTTATACAACTAAGATACAAATTTACACTGATATATAACTAAGCCTGTAGTTATATTGCTTAGATTCTAGGTAGATACTTTTGTCTACATGACGATTTTTTCTTTTAATTTTTTATTTCCGTAGGTTTTTGGTAGTTTCCCCCTGAGTCCCCAAAATACACTGTGTCATTCTTATGCCTTTGCATCCTCATAGTTTAGCACCCACTTATGAGTGAGAAGACACAAATTTGGTTTTCCATTTCTGAGTTACTTCACTTAGAATAATAATCTCCAATCCCATCCAGTTTGCTGGGAATGCCATCAATTCATTCCTTGTTTTTTTAAATGGCTGAGTAATATATATATATAAAATCACAGTTTCTTTACTCGTTGATGATGGACATTTGGGCTGGTTCCACATTTTTATAATTGTGAATTGTGCTGCTATAAACATGCATGAGCAAGTATCTTTTTCGTATAGTGACTCCTTTTCCTCTGGGTAGATACCCAGTAGTGGGATTGCTAGATCAAATGGTAGTTCTACTTTTAGTTCTTTAAAGAATCTCCACGCTGTTTTCCATAGTGGTTGTACTAGTTTACATTCCCACCAGCAGTGTAGAAGTGTTCTCTGGTCATTGCATCCACAACAATATCTATTTCTTTTTATTTTTTTTGATTATGGACATTCTTGCAGGAGTAAGGTGGTATTGCATTGTGATTTTGATTTGCATTTCCCTGATCATTAGTAATATTGAACATTTTTTCATATATTTGTTGGCAATTTGTATATCTTCTTCTGAGAATTGTCTATCCATGTCTTTAGCCCACTTTTTTAATGGAATTTTTTTTCTTGGTAATTTGTTTGAGTTTGTTGTAGATTCTGGATGTTAGCCCTTTTTTGGACGTCTAGATCATGAAGATTTTCTCCTACTCTGTGGAATGTCTGTTTACTCTGCTGACTGTTGCTTTTGCCGTGCAAAAGCTCTTGAGTTTAATTAAGTGCCAGTTATTGATCTTTGTTTTTATTGCATTTGCTTTTGGGTTCTTGGTCATGAAATCCTTGCCTAAGCCTAAATCCTAGAAGGAGTTTTCTGATGTTATCTTCTAGAATTTTTATAGTTGCAGGTCTTAGATTTAAGTCCTTGATCCATCTTGAGCTGATCTTTGTATAAGGTGAGAGATGAGGATCCAGTTTCATCCTCCTACATGTGGCTTGCCAATTATCCCAGCACCATTTGTTGAATAGGCTGTCCTTTCCCCACTTTATGTGTTAGTTTGCTTTGTCAAAGATCAGTTGGTAATGGCTCACTCCTGGTACCAATTTTCTGTATCAGTTCATTATCACATTGCTATGAAGAACTACTCAAGACTGAGTGATTTATAAATAAAAGAGGTTTATTTGACACCGTTCCACAAGATATACAGGAAGGATGTCTGTGGAGGCCTCAGGAAACTTAAAATTATGGCAGAAGGTGAAGTGGAAACAAGCACGTTTTATATGGCCAGAGAAGGAGGAAGAGAATGAAGGGGGAAGTGCTAAACACTTTTAGATAACCAGATCTCATGAGAACTCACCATCATCAGAAGAGCAAGGGGGAGGTCGACCTCCATGATCCAATCACCTCCCACCTGGCCCCTCCTTCAACATTGGGGATTACAATTTAACATGAGATTTGAGCAGGAACACAAATCCAACCCATATCACTATATTAACAGAACACAGGTGAAAAAGTCATCATCTCAGTAGATGTGGAAAATACACTCGATACCATTAAAAAACCATTGATGATGAACAGTCTTAGCAAACTAGGAAAAGAATGGAACTTAGTCTGACAAAGGTAGCTACAGAAAACTGACGATAAATATTTTATTTAATGGTGAAATACTCAAAGCTTTCCATTTAAGACTGGAGATAGGCAAGGAGGCCTGCTGTCATCACTTCAATTCAAGGCTGTGCTAAAGGTCCTGGCCAGTGAAACACGGCAAAGAAAAGAAAGAGGAAGTAGAAAGTTTGGAAAGGAAGAAAACAAAAGTAGATTTTGCTTACCTACCAGCACGTGTTCACTCTCCGGTATTTCACTCAAATTATCAACTTTTAGGGTGGACTTGGCAAGTTTTAAATACGCTGATATTTAACACTTGCACGCAATTAAACACAATCTGACTCTGCACTTTTATTTGCACACTTTTTAGTAAAAGTCTGTTGCAAATACAAAACCAAAAAAGACATGAGATTTCTACTCATTGACATGGAAATCTGCTTATAATATGTAGTGGTGGGAAACAGGCTGTAAAACTTCATGTTATGATTCTATTAAATATATATATCAGACATTTTAAAAAGTTTGTATATGAGAAGAATATCTTTGAAAAGATATACACAAAACAATATTGATTGCCTCTGGTGAGCAGAAGTGAGAAACTGAAGGTGACCAGTACTTCATTGTGTACCCTTTTTACCTAAAATTAAAAGTAAAAAAAAATAAATTTTATGAGAGTGGGTTCCCATGGTGATTAGTTTGAAGAATAACACTCACTTGAGTGTGGAAGGTGGTTTTTTTTTTTGCTTGTTTTTTTTTTTTTTTTTTTTTTTTTTTTTGAGGCAGAGTTTCACTCTTGTTACCCAGGCTGGAGTGCAATGGCGCGATCTCGGCTCACCGCAACCTCCGCCTCCTGGGTTCAGGCAATTCTCCTGCCTCAGCCTCCTGGGTAGCTGGGATTACAGGCACGTGCCACCATGCCCAGCTAATTTTTTGTATTTTTAGTAGAGACGGGGTTTCACCATGTTGACCAGGATGGTCTCGATCTCTTGACCTCGTGATCCACCCACCTCGGCCTCCCAAAATGCTGGGATTACAGGCATGAGCCAGTGCACCCGGCCGATGTTGCGTGTTTTTAAAAGAAAACAATGAGTTCATTACTTTATAATACTTTACTTATCAAAAAACTAACCTGATTACTCCTGTTAAATTTCTCAGTAAAGAATAATTATTTAGACATATAATTGCTAATGTTAAATAGAACATTTTACCTGTTCCTGAAGTTTATTTGGATGCCATTATCAACTTTTGGGGTGGACTTGGCAAGTTTTAAAAATTGTGATATATAACACTAGCACACAATTAAACACAGTGGCTTACTGTGTCTTACAGTCTGTAGTTGTGTCACTCAAATTAGTCATAGCCTCCCGGTGCATTTTAAAATGATCCAATTTGGGGGGCTGTGCCTGGGAGGTATTCTTCATCCTAGCAACACAACACTGAACGTACTTCATGGCGTGCGAATGCTTACTGAATGGTCCCACTGAGGGTTAGGTGATTCTGTTTGCTTCTGTCTGTTCTCATTCCATGAGGCTTAGCAACATGCTCTATGGAAGCATAATCCTTCAATTGCACTCATATATTCTTTCAGTAACTTTTCACTATCTGAGCTAAAAGCTGCTCCATTTGGGTTTCTGCAAGACCAATTTCCAACCCATGGAGCGGTGGATAACACCAGCCTCACTAAGCTCATATGCCCAGCTTTAGAAGCAAACTTCATTTTACAATAATACTACTTTGCCACTACAGGTGGTGTAACATTGTTAGTTTATAGATTAGCCTTGGGCATTAGAGAGATACAGCTCTTGGTGTGTCTCATGATCAACTTACTTAGCTGAGACTCAGTTTTCTCATCTGTAAAATGGGGATAACAAAACTAATGCTGCTTCAAAGCAATTGGGATGCTTAAAGGAGGCAGTATAGAAAAGTGCCCATATTGTACCTGATACTCAATTTATATCATATGCGGCACACTGACGTTTTGGTCAATGACAGACTGCATATATGACAATGGTTCCATAAGATTATAGTGGAGTCGAAAATTTCCTTTTACCAAGTAATGTCATAACTGTTGTAATGTCATAGCACAATGCATTAGTTATGTGTCTGTGGTGATACTGGTGTAAACATATTTACTGTGTTGCCATTCATATCAAAGTATAGCACATACAGTCACAGATGTACAGTACATAAAACCTGATAATGATCATAGAAGATGATGTAACTGGTTTAATGTATTTGCTATACTATACTTATTGTTATTTTAGAGTGTGCTCCTCCTACTTATGATAAAGGATATTTGTAGGACAACCTCAGGCAGGCCCTTGAGGAGGTATCCACAGAAGGCATTGCTATCATAGGAGATGACAGCTCCATGAGCATTATTGCCCCGAAAGACGGTCCAATGATACAGAATGTGGAGGTGGAAAACAGTGATATTGATGATCCTGACCCTGTGTAAGCCTAGGCTAATGTGTGTTTGTGTCTTTTTTTTGTTGTTTTTTGAGATGGAATTTCACTCTTGTTGCTCAGGCTGGAGTGCAATGATACAATCTCAGCTCACTGCAACTCATGGGTTCAAATGATTCTCCTGCCTCAGCCTCCTGAGTAGCTACCATGCCCAGCTAATTTTGTATTTTTAGTAGAGATGGGGTTTCACTATGTTGGCCAGGCTGGTCTTGAACTCCTGACCTCAGGTGATCTGCCCACCTCAGTCTCCCAAAGTGCTGGGATTACAGGCATGAGTCACTGCACCTGGCCATGTTTGTATCTTAATTTAATTCAATTAAAAAGGTTTTTTTTGGAAGGGGTTCTCACTATGTTGCCCAGGATGGAATGCCATGGCTATTCACAGGCACAATCCCACTACTAATCAGTGTGGGAGTTTTGACCTGCTCCATTTCCAACCTGGGTCAGTTTACCCCTCCTTAGACAACCTAATGGTCCCTGCTTCTGAGGTCACCATATTGATATTAAACTTAGTGCAGACATTCAGTTGGCATAGGGCACTATAGCCCAGCGCTCCCAGGCTCAAGCCATCCTCCTACCTCAGCCTCCCAATTAGCTGTCACTACAGGAATGTGCCACTGCACCTGGCCATTTTTAACAAAAAGTTTAAAAAGTAAAACAAAATTAAAAATTTTTAAATGGAGAAAAGCATATAGAATAAGGAAATAAAGAATTTTTGTACAGCTGTCCGTGTTTGTATTTTAAGGTGATTGGCATTACAAGAGAGTAGACAAGTTAAAAAATTAAAAAGTTTATAACATAAAAAAGTTAACAGTAAGTTAAAGTTATCATTAAAGAAAGAAAAAAATTGTAAATTAAATTTAGTAGGCCGGGCGCGGTGGCTCAAGCCTGTAATCCCAGCACTTTGGAGGCCGAGGCGGGTGGATCACGAGGTCAAGGGATTGAGACCATCCTGGTCAACATGGTGAAACCCCGTCTCTACTAAAAATACAAAAATTAGCTGGGCATGGTGGCGCGTGCCTGTAATCCCAGCTACTAGGGAGGCTGAGGCAGGAGAATTGCCTGAACCCAGGAGGCGGAGGTTGCGGTGAGCCGAGATCGCACCATTGCACTCCAGCCTGGGTAACAAGAGCGAAACCCCCTCTCAAAAAAAAAAAAAAAAAAAATTTAGTGTAGCCTAAGTGTACAGTGTTCATAAAGTCCACAGTAGTGCACAGTAATATTCTAGGCCTTCACATTGACTCACCACCATTCACTGACTCACCCAGAGCAACTTCCAGTCCTGCAAGCTCCATTCATGGTAAGTGCCCCACACCACTTTTAAGTTGTACCACATTTTATCTTTTATATCATATTTTTAGCGTACCATTTTTCTAGTGTACCTTTCTAGGTTTAGATACACAAATATTTATCATTGTGTTACAATTGCCTATAATATTCAATACAGTAACTTGTACAGGTTTACAGCCTATGAGGAATAGGCTACACCTTCTAGGTTTGATTAAGCATACTCTATGATGTTTGCACATCAAAGAAATTGCCTAATGACACATTTCTTAGAATGTGTCCTGGTTGTTTAGTGATGCATGACTCTACTAAATGCATCAGACAGCACTTTGTATAAGGAGTACCATGGTTCTGGTTCTTAAGTTTTGGATGTAGGGAGCATGATTATTTATGTGAAACACTCAATGAACAATTAGGTTATGTGTTTAAATATGTTGACTTTGTGGTAGTGATGGTAGTGATGTAAGCTCCAAAGAGTAGAGCTGTGTTGATGGAATAATGATGGCATTATGTCTTTAAGGGTGGATCTTCTGTTGACCTTGGTGGATAGATTTAATTGAGTTGACAAAAAGAAGATGGCCTTCTAACTGGAGAGGAAGAACACCAATCAAGGCCCAGAGGTGAGGAGGAGTGTGGTGAACCAAAGCACTAGAGTTTGTTATTTCCCCCATTCTTCGACTCCTCTTTCTTCTGAAGTGAAAAGAAACATCCACCTAAACTTTTCAGCATGACTTTCAACAAGGGTTGTCTTTGGGCCTCAGTCTCCTTGATACAGAAAGGCTGGGCTCCTGGCTAAATGTCACTCTGAATCCTGCAACTGTGGCCCTAAGTGAAATATTTGAGCCCATTTTTCCACCCAAATATTGCCTTTTTAGCCTGTCCTACCTCTATCCTGTGCCCAAAAAAGACTTCAGCTGGCAGACCAACAGAAGCAGCTGAGTGGCAATCAGAGAAGCAACTGAGCATCAGAGACTATGGATAGACGTGGCTAACTTCAGATGGTACAGCTTTGGAGAGGAACCTGGTGGGAGATGGCTGGGCTTCAGGGAAAGATGCCCTTCCCATCCCCTTTCCAGTCTTTCTGTTGAGAGCCTCCCACTACCGAACGAATTCTTCCACATGCATCGTCCTTCAAATGGTTCATGGAATCTGATTCTTCCTGGACCCTGGACAATAACCCAGGTGCTGAGAGGGCAGGGGCAGTCACCCTGACCCTACACTGAGCCGGTTAGCACTTGGCTGTTTCCAGACATAAGAGCTGGAAGAGTATTGGTTGTAACATACTTGGAAGACACTGCCAGGCCCGCACAGAACCTGCTCCTACCAGAGAGGAGTGATTGGCCGGTTCCAGCATTTCTTTACTCCGGTTCCCTCACTCTCTCACTTGCACGCTTCTGCCCGTGAGGAGTGGCCCATGCTGATTGAGTGAAATGAGCTGCTCCAGTTCCTGCCCATGAAGGTGGTCAAGGGAACTCTGCCATCTTATCTGGAGGCTTGCCCGGGATACGTCAGACAGGTGAGTACATAAGGATATGTCTCTTTTGGGTGAAAGGAATGTTGGCTCTGTGGCTGTTTTCCTTCATGGAGGTCTAGCTGTCACATGGGACTGGAATAAGGTCCTGGGGAACCAAAGGCATCTGGCTGATGCCATTCCTCAGTGTTGCTGGAAGGCCCCAAAACTAAACTCCATCCATGACTGCTCTGAAGCGTGTTGGCCAAAATCCCCAGACTTTGCTGTGATATCTTCGTATCTTTTCTTCTTTGATGGCTTGAAATGGCTTCTATCTCTTTTATAATGTTAAGGGTTTTGCTACAAACTGCAGAGATGTTATGTAGAATGAGTGTTTGGCCTAGCCATTAGATATGCAGTTCAGAACAATGTGATTCCCATTTGTTTTTAGAGGTGCCATCCCTACCCTCACCCCAACAGCTGTAGGCAGGCATTGTTCGTGGTGGTTCCTCTGCTTACCCCGTCTCATCCCTGCTTAGGAGCCTGGGTGTGTCTGCCACATGCGTGAGCCATGTTCAAGGGCCAAGCAGGGCAGGAATGAGCAGAGCACGCCTCCCAATCTCCAGGGCTGCCTCAGGGGTTAGGGGTCCCATGCAGCTGAATGGCCGGCCCCTCCCACTTGCCTGGAAAAAGGATGGGAAAGTGATCTTTTCCTAAAGCCCGACTGTCTCCTGTCAGATCTCTCTCCAAAGCTGCACTGTCTGAAATTAGCTGCATTTTTCCATAGTCTCTGATGCTCAGTTACTTCTCTGACTGCCGCTCAGCTGTTTGTACCTCGACACTCAGCTGCTTGTGTTGCTCTGGCCCTGAGGTTTTCTATGGGCATAGGATAGGGGTGGGGCAGGCCAAAAAGGCAACATTTGGGTGGAAAAATGGGGTCAGCTGTTTTCACTTAGGGCCACGGTTCCAGGATTAAGGGTGAGGTTTAGCTGGGGGCCCAGCCCTTCTATATCATCCTCATCTGTGAGACAAAGGTGCTGATGGCCCAGGCAGCTCTAGATCCAAAGGTTCCACCACAGTACCCAGTCTTCTTGTTTTACTTACCAAAGGCTATTAACATGACCGATCCCAAAAGTGTAACGCCAGCATTCAAGATGCTAGTATAAACCACAGCTGTCAAACCACCTGAACGGGCAAACAGAAAGAAAGCCACGTTTGACTCACTCTTCGGAAAGTTGCTCCTGCTTCAAGTACTCTGTATGACACAACTTAGGCCCCTCTGCCTCTGTTCTTTTCATTGTTCAGTCCCCTCGGGCCTTAGCAATGTCATTTACAGACTTAGGGTAAACGCAGAAGCTGGAGACTGCTGCCTTAATGTCTACTGGACTCCACTAAGAAGTAGAGTGTGCCAACGTAAGCACTTGTGTGGTTAGAGTAGCCTCACCTGAGATGGTATGAATGCCAGCAATTTTCAGAAAGATCGTGGTGATCAGGTTAACATCCGTTTCCCAAACTAGCTTTGTAAACATGGCAGAAGAGAAATGTAACTGAAATGAATACAGAGTCAGTAGGCTGCACTTTCGCTTCAGCTGACTCAACAGTGATTCCACAAAGACACTGACCTTAGACGCCGTCTACCAGAGGTGATATCTGACTAGCATGACATCGCCAGTGGACACGGGGTGAGGTTCACCCAAGCATAGGCTTGTGCCCTGTGAGTTCAGCCAAGGTTAGTACTTTTAGGGCTTGAGTTAACCCAATTCTTCCAGTTGGCACAACTTAGCCTCTTCCACTCTGGAGAGGGGGTTAGCTCAGAGAGTTCGTTGTTCTTACAGTTCCACCACTGGAAAAAAGGCATGGGAATGACATCTCAGAGATCAGCAAACTTTTCCCGTGAAGGCTAGTTTGCTGGCCACCTACCATCTCTGTTTTTTACAACCTTTTAAAACTATATAAATCATTCTTAGCTCAAGGGCTGCACAAAGCCCATCATTAGCTGGATTGGCCTGCCGACCGGATTTGTCGAACCCCGGCTTAGCTGACACTGATTTTGAAACATCTGCACATCATTAAACTGGATTACCCCTTGCTTTGTTATTCTGATCTCCAAAGCTCGGGATACAATGGGCAGAGATTCATCTATCCATTTATTCACTAACTGCTTACTGAGTGCCAATCATGTCATAGACACTCAGCAGTGTTCAGAAGACACAAGTTACCAACACTCAGTTGCTGTCCTCGAGAGCTTATGTTTAATGGAGACAAACCACCAAATAGGCATTTTCTATGCAGTGTAATAAGTGCCACTATTCCAGTTATTCAAAAAACATTTATGGAGTGCCTTATGTGCTAAACATGTTCTCAGGAGAAGGGGAAGGTAATGCAGTGAACAAGGCAGGAAGGCCGTTGGGTCTCAGGAAGCTTGCACTGAAGTGGAGAAGCCAGATGAGCAAGCAAATAAATTACTTTCACATGGTGGCAGACATTTCGCAGACAATACACACAGAGTAATGAAGCTGGGCGCAGTGGTGCACACCTATAATCACAGTTACTTGGGAGGCTCATTAGGAGGATTGCTTAAGCCCAGGAGTTAAAGTTCAAGTGTTCCTGGACCAAACCGAGGGTTGGGCTGCTTACTCTCATGGCCCAATAATAAGATGCAGGTGAACTGGGAAAGAAGAGAATTTTTATTTCTGTAACAGGGAGAAAGTAGACTTTGTCACTAGACCAACTCAAAATTACAGTTTTCTAGAGCTTATATGCCTTCTAAGCTACACGTCTACATGTAAGTGTGCATTTATCTGAAGACATAAGTGATTAACTTCTAATCTATAACTGAGATCTGAGTTCCTCTGGACCTTCCTCTGGAATCTTAGTAAATTTACTTAATCTAAATGGGCCCAGGTGCTGGGGTGATTGTAAGGTTTATTCTCTGTAAGGTTTATTGCTGAGTTTAAAATGAGGAAACTGAGGTCTGCATGAGAACAATTAGACACCAATTTATTCGGCTCCCTGGCGAGGTTCCGTGGTCCCACGGAAAGAGGCCAGGGAAGTCAGGCCTGACTCCTCTCAGGTGTGGGGTTATATAGGGAGGGAAGGCACTCTGATTGGCAGATCCTAGTGCTGAGTGCAGAGGGGATTTCCAACGGCGGGCTAGGTGCCGAGTGCAGAGTTTTGTGTAGCGTTCAGAGGTGGGCGTGGTGAAGCTAGATGCTGAGTGTGGATTCTGGTGATGTAATTTCAGGCTGGGAGAGGGATGGGTGTGTCCGAGCTCCCGGCGAGGCAACCGGCCTTACAGTGATTACCCTTATCTTGTCTCCTGATAAATTATGGAGATTTGGGGAGTTCCTGCAGACCTCCAATAAACTTGTTTGTGGAGAGACGTGGGGAGTTTCTTCGGACTCCCAATAAAACTTGTTTAATCCTAAATGGGTCCTGTTAAGAATTCGTTTTTTACCTTATCATGCTTCAAGGCCCAGGAAGGGCCTAGGCAAAACTCTTGGTGGACCTTTGTTAGATTACAGCATTTATATAAGAACTCCAGCTCTATCAGCTTTTAATTAAGTTAACCACTCAGTCAGTGCGGAAGCAGTTGTTTCAGAGGCCTGTGTTAGTGAGACCCCGTCTGCCACAGTAGTAGGTGATGATTACATTTATGAATAGCCTGGGCAACTGAAATAGCACTCCAGCCTGTGCAACATAGCAAGACCCTCCCATCTCTAATTAAAAACCAAAACTAGAGTAATGGAATAGAGATTGACTGGGTGCATTCTTGGAAGGCCTCTTCAAGGAAGTGCTGTTTTTCTTTCAAGGAATCATACAGGGAGTCAGCTATGCAAAATCTGGGGGAAGAACATACCAGACACAGTACCGAGCAGTTCTAAAGGGTTTTGAGTTGGAATAAGCTTGAGAATCAATAAGGCAAGCAGTGTGACTAGAGCACAGTGTGTAAACGGGAGGAACTAAGGAGACCCATTTAGAAAGGTAGACTAGGGCTTCAGCAGGGCAGCCCTTAAAAGCCGTAACAAGTAGTTGAAGCTTTCTTGTACAGTTGGTGGAAACTCCTGGATTCTTTTAAGCACATGACCTACTGATATGTGATGGGTCAGCCCAAGCTTTCCTGGGAATCCAGAGGAGGGACCTGTAGGCTTGCGGGGGTAAAGAAGATTCTTCTGCCTTTTATTTTTTGTGAATATTATTAAGTTAGTTTTTCTCTACTCTGGATTAACAGCAAAGGCCACAACAAGTAATTTAGGGGGCCCAGAATAAATTTCTGGGGTAAATCCAGCATAAGCTTGAGTCTCACCTGTCTTTTTTTTTTTCTTGGTTCTGTTTCTTGGGCTGGCTTTTACATAACTTGCTGACATCTTATTGAATGTATAGAGGAATAAACACAGAATGGAGAGGAAGATCTCACTCTGATAGCTACCAAACCTCTTCTTGAAATATTCTGGCACTGTCACCACCTGTATCACCACCAACAGTGAGTGCCGAAGAGGCAGACCCAGAGGGATGAGTCTTGCTCACAAGCTGGTTGTTACACAGAAATGGCTGATTCTGGGAGTAGCCCAAGAATATGAGAATGGGGAGTCACTGCCTCTGGCACCTGTTAAGATGGGAGAAATAAGAAAGGAAAATCAACACCACTGTCTCCAAGTAGTTTGGAATCCAGCTTCTTGTGCAATCTTTGATGCAGAAGAAAATCCAGCTAACTGAGAATGGTAATGATGACAAATCCCTTTTATGGAATAATCATAGAGCAAAATCAAGTGCTTAATCACATAGTACAAAGATAGCCAGTCTTCAAAAGAGACAGGTCCTGACTCCACAGCTCTGTGACTTGTCCTGTGCCAACATTGCCAGTGTGCACACTGGTGTCCCACACAATCCTGCTCTACCTCAGGCTGTGCACACCAGGAGGACAGGAACCATTCCTGTTTTGTTCACTGTATTCCTGGACCATAGCCTAGTGCCTGGCTCATGGTAAGTGAAGAGATACTTGTTCAGTGAACATTGTTCCACGATCTCTCTTATTCTCTTATGTTCTTGTCCACTGACCACAAACGTGTCTATTTTAAGTTCTATCTCAAATTCTACCTGCTTTATCAGACTTACCTGGGGACTTCATGAGAAGAATATGCCCTCTTCTAAATACCTATAGCTTTTATTATTTTCACATTTCATTTGGCTCTAAATCATAGATGGCTCACTTTCCCAGCAAGGTCCCAAGCTTCCTCAGCTGTTTCACACTTACTACTTATATCTTTGCTAGGGGTGCCATAGCAAAGTGAACTGTTCATTCTGCCCTGCTTTGCCTTTTCTGGAGAAACCTCAATAAAAGCAATAGCCCAACCCTTCTCCTTGGTTCTGCTTTTCCCTCCTGACCACTTGATATCTTTCCCATGTGGTCCTGCATTATGCACCACGCCTCCTGTCTCTAGGACCTGTGAGTATAAGAAACTATTTTTCCCCCTGAGCTTCTCCTGTGTCTCCCCTTGTGGCTGCACCCAACCCAACTGACAGCTCATAAAATAATACAAAAGAGTGTATAGTGATATCTTATTATTTACTTGTTTTAGAAATGGTGTCTTATTCTGTTGCCCAAACTGGCCTTGAGCTCCTGGGTTCAATCAGTCCTCCCACCTCAGTCTCCCAAGTAGTTGGGAATATATGCGTGTGACACCGTGCCTGGCTTGGTATCTTATTTGAATTAGCATTTCCCTAATGATTAACAATAACCTTTTAATATAATTATTTGCCATTTGTATATATCTTTTGGTTAAGCATCTGTTCAAACTTTCTTGTTAACTGAGTTACAAGTCTTAAATATATACAGATTCTAGATATAAGTGTTTTATTGTAAATGTGTTCTATAAATATTTTTGCCCAGTCTCCAGTAGATTAGCTTCACTTTTTTCTTTTATTTTTAATTGACACATAATAATTGTACATATTTACGGCATACAGAGTAACATTTTAATACGTGTATACAGTATGGAGTGATAAAGGTAATTAGCATATTGATCACTTTGAACACTTAATATTTCTTTATGTTGTGAACATTCAAAAGTCTCTTCTCTAGCTTCTTAAACATATACACTAAATTATTTTTAGCCAATTTTACCCTACGGTGCTACAGAACACTAGAACATATTCCTCCCATTAGCTGTAACTTCGTATTGTTAACCAACCTCTCTCTATCCTCCCCAGACCCCCCATTCTTCCCATTTCTGTCTCAGCTTTTTAGTTCTCATATAGAAGTAAGAACATGTGATTTGTATCTTTCTGTGTCTGACTTCTCTTACCATGATGTCCTCCAGGGTTATACATGTTGCTGTGAATGATAAGGCTATTCTTTTTATACGGCGGGATAGTGTTCCATTGTGTATATATACCACATTTAAAAAATCTGTTCATTTGCTGATAGACGTTTAGGTTGATTCCATATCTTGGATTGTGAACAGCACTGCAATAAATATGAGTGTGTAGATATACGTATGTCTTCGACATACTGCTTTCCTTTTGTCTGGATAAATACCCAGTAGTGAAATTGCTGGATTGCGTGATATTTCTATTTTTAGCTTTTTGAGAAACTTCTGTTTTCCATAATGGCTGTACTAATTTACGTTCCCACCAACAGTGCGTAAGAGTTCCCTTTTTTCCATTTCTTCACTAGCATTTGCTACTATGTTTTTAATAATAGCCATTCTAACTGGGGTGAGATGTGGTTTTGATTGGCATTTCCATGAGGATTGGTGATGTTGAACATTTTTAATATAGTTTTGTACCGTTTAAATGCCTTTTGAGAAATGTTTACTCAGATACTTTGCTAATCTTAAAATTGGATTATTTGGGGTTTTTGCTGTTGAGTTGTTTGCGTTCCTTGTGTTTTCTGGATATTAGTTCTTTGCTGGATGAATAGCTTGCAAATAGTTTTACCCACTTAACAGGCTTTCTTTTTACTCTGCTGATTGATTCCTTTTCTGTGCAAAAGCTTTTAAGTTTGATATAGTCCCATTTGTTCATTTTTGTTTTTGTTGCCCGTGCTTTACCCCCATAAAATAAAGTTTTACCTATTAAATCTTACTTATAACATTACTTACTTGTACACATTTATGGGGTACAAGTGTAATTTTGTTACATGTGTAGATTGCATGTTGGTGAAGTTACTCATAAAATCTTTGTCTAGACCAATGTCCTGAAGCAGTTCTCTTACATTTTCTTCTAGTTTTATAGTTTCAGATCTTACATTTAAGTCTTGAATCCATTTTGAGCTGTTTTTCATATATGGTGAGAGATAGGGATCTAGTGTTATTCTTCTGCATATGGATATCCAGTTTTTCCAGCACCATTAATTGAAGTGGGTGTTCTCTCCCTCATGTATGTTCTTGATGCCTTTGTTGAAGATCAGTAGGCTGTAAATATGTGAATTTATTTCTGGGTTTTCTATTCTGTTCCATTGATATATGTGTCTATTTTTGTGCTAATATGATGCTGTTTGGGTTACTATAGCTGTTGAGTATTTTAAAATCAGGTAAGGCCAGGCGAGGTGGCTCAAACCTGTAATCCAAGCACTTTGGGAGGCCGAGGCGGGCGGATGAGGAGGTCAAGAGATCGAGGCCATCCTGGCCAACATGATGAAACCCCGTCTCTACTAAAAAAAAAAAAAAATTAGCTGGACGTGGTGGCATGCGCCTGTAGTCCCAACTACCCGGGAGGTTGAGGCAGGAGAATTGCTTGAACCTGGGAGGTGGAGGTTGCAGTGAGCTGAGATCGCGCCACTGCACTCCAGCCTGGCATCTGGCAACAGAGCAAGATTCTGTCTCAAAAAAAAAAAAAATCAGGTAGAGTGATTCCTCCAGTTTTGTCCTTTGTTCTCAGTATTTCTTAAGTTACACCAAGTCTTTTGTGGTTCTATGCACATTTTTTCATTTTTTTCTGTTTCTGTAAAGAATGTTGATATTTTGGGAGGAATTACCTTTTTTTTTTTTCTTTTCTTTCACTTGTGTCTCACTCTTAATTGCTTCAGCAGGAATTACTTTTAATCCATAGATTGCTTGGAGTCGTATGGTCATTTTAACAATATTCTTTTAATTCACGAGCATGGGATATCTTTACATTTTTTGGTGTCCTCTTCAATTTCTTTCATTAGTGTTTTGTAGCTTTTATTATTGATAAATTTTACCTCCTTGATTAAATATATTCTTTGGTATTTTATGTTTTTGATAGCTATTCTAACTGGAATTAACTTCTTGATTTCTTTTTCAGCTAGTTAATTGTTGGCGTCTAGAAATGGTACTGATTTTTGTATGCTGATTTTATATCCTGAACATTACCGAATTTGTTTATCAGTTCTAATGTTACTGGTGGTAGAGATCCATATTACCCCATGTAATCAGCAGCCTATCCACAAGGGTCCATAGCAACTTCAGTTCTTCCCTCCACAGAAGAAAGAATTCCACTGAGGGGCATAAAGTAGAACAAGAAAAAGAGGCAAGTTCCAGTGCAGAAATGGAAGTTTCTTTGAAAAGGTCTTAGAACGGGAAAGAAAGGAAGGTGTACTTGGGAGAGGGTACTTAAAGGTTAAAGGGAAAAGGTCAAGTGCCCCGTTTAACTGTGATCCTAGGACTTTTATAAGCTCACCTCTGTCCTATGATTATTCCCTTAGGGTGGGCTTTCCGTGTGCCCAGTGCTTTCCTTACCCTTTGGAATTGAGCATGCACAGTGTATTTAGGGGGTTATACACATGCCATATGCCCATCTGAGGCTTTCTTCCCTCTTCTGTGGAGTGTGCCCCTGGGAGCACTTCACCATTTTTGTCTCTTAACATGCATGCCCAGTAAGTTGCTTTCCCTGGGGCCTGCATTCAGTTAACATTTTGATGTTAACAGGTGTGGACCAGGAAATGACCTCCATCTGGTGTTGCTGAATTATCACTTTCAGAGAAGCAATGTGATAATCGCGGAACCATCACCCAGCATTCCCAGCATTTCTAGTTGGTGGAGGGGGAGAACTCTTTCCTCTCACTCACGCCTAACTACCTGTACCCTAAGAGTTTTTTGGTGGAGACTTTAGGTATACATATGAACATGATCAGGCTGTCTGCAAAAAGGGATAATTTGCCTTCCTCTTTTCCAATATGGATGTCCTATCTTCCTTTCTCTTGCCTAATTACTCTGGCTAGGACTTCCATTACTATGTTGAGTAAGACTGGTGAAAGTAGGCTTCCTTCTATTCCAGATCTTAGAGTAAAGGCTTTTAGCTTTTCCCCATTCAGTATGAAGTTTCTGTGGGTTTGTCATAGAAGTTTTATTGTGGAGGGATGTTAAAATTTATCAAATACTTTTTCTGCATCTATTGAGATAATCATATAGATTTTGTCCTTCATTCTGTTGATGTGACATATCACATTTTTTGATTTGTGCATGTTGAATCACCCTTGCATTCCTGACATAAATCCTTCTCTATTGTGGTGTGGTTTTTGACGTGTTGTTGGATTCAATCTGCTAGTATTTTATTGAAGATTCTTATATCTCATGAGGAATATTGGCCTACAGTTTTTTTTTTTTTTAAATTGTGTCTGTCTGGTTTTGGTACCAGACAGAGTACTGATACTCTGGCCAGAGTATGCTGGCCTCACATAAGGAGTTTGGAAGAATTCCTTTCTCTTCATTGTTTTGGAATAGTTTGAGGAGAACTGGTGTTAGTCCTTCTTGGGAAGTTTGGTAGACAGTAGAGTTTTTATTACTGATTGATGTGGTTTGGATTTGTGTCCCAGTCCAAATCTCATATCAAATTGTAATCCCCAGTGTTGGAGGAGGGACCTGGTGACCTTCTCCCTTTAACCTTTAAGTGCCCTCTTCCAAGTGCACCTTCCTTTCTTTCCTGTTCTAAGGTCTTTTCAAAGAAACTTCCATTTCTGCTCTGGAACTTGTCTCTGTCTCTTTTTCTGCTTTATTCCCCTTGGTGGAATTCATTTTTTCTGAGGAGGCAAGAACTTGGGTCATGGGGCAGGGGGCTAAATACAGAGGAATAAATAGTAAGTTGTAATATTTGTTAGGGAAACCCTTGCTGTTCTCATGATAATGAGTAGACTTTCGTAAGATCTGGTTGTTTAAAAGTCTGTAGCACCTCCCACTTCAGTCTCTCTTTTTCCTTCTCTGGCCATGTAAGACATGCCTGCTTCCCCTTCACCTTCTGCCATAATTGTAAGTTTCCGATGGCCTCCCCAGTCATGCTTTTTATACAGCCTGTGGAACTGTGAGTCAGGTAAGCCTCTTTTATTTATGAATTATCCATTCTTGGGTAGTTTTTTATAGCAATGTAAGAATGAACTAATAGGACTGGTACCAGAGAAGTGAGGCATTGCTATTAAAATACCTGAAAATGTGGAAGTGACTTTGGAACTGAGTAATGAGCAGAGTGTAGAGGGCTCATAGGAAGACAGAAAGGTGAGGGAAAGTTTGGAATTTTCTAAAGACTTGTTAAATTGTGACCAAAATGCTGATGATGATATGGATAATAAAGTCTGGGTTGAGGAGCTCTCAGGTAGAGATAAAGAAGTTATTGAGAAATGGAGCCAAAGCCACTTTTGTTATGTCTGAGCAAAAAGATAATCTGAAACTGATACTTACATTTAAAAGGGAAGCAGAGTGTAATATTTTGGAAAATTTGCATCCTGGCCATGTGGTAGTAAAGAAAAACCCATTTTCTGGGAATGAATTCAAGTTGGATGCAGAGATTCGCATATATAAAGAAGAACCAAATGTTGATAAAAAAGATAATGGGGAAAATGCCTGGAATGCATTTTAGAGATCTTTGAGGCAGCTTTCCCATCACAGGCCTGGAGGCCTAGAAGGGAAGAATGATTTTGTGGGCCAGGACAAGGGCCCTGCTGCTTTGTGCAGCCTTGAGGCACTTCTGCCTGCATCCCAGGGGCTTTAGTTTCAGCTATGGCTAAAAGAGCACCAGACACCTATCAGGCCACTGCTCCCGAGGGTGCAAACCAGTCCTTGGTGACTTCCACATGGTGTTAAGCCTGTAGGTACGCAGAGGACACAAGTTGAGGCTTGGGAACTGCCACCTAGATTTCAGAGGGTATATGGAAATACCTGGATGTTCAGGCAGAAGTCTGCTGCAGGAGTAGAGCCCTCGTGGAGAAACTCTGCTAGGGCAATACAGAAGGGAAATGTGGGGTTGGAGCCCTCACACAGAGTCCCTACTGGGACACTGTCCAGTGGATCTGTCAAAAGTGTGTCATGGTCCACCAGACTCCAGAATGGTGGATCCACCGATGGCTTGCACTGTGCACCTGGAAAAGCCACAGGCACTCAATGCCAGCCTTGAAAGCAGCTGTGGGGCTATACCCCACAGAGACACAGGCGTAGAGCTGCCCAAGGCCTTGGGATCTCACCCTTTGCATGAGCATGACCTGGATGTAAGACATGGATTCATAGGAGATTAGCTTTAAGATTTAATGGCCACCCTGCTGGGTTTTGGACTTGGATGGGACTTGTACCCATTGTTTTGCCTAATTTCTCCCTTTTGGAATGGGAGTATTTAGCCAATGCCTGTACCCACATTGTATCTTGGAAGTAATGAACTGGTTTTGATCTTACATGCTCATAGGAAGAAGAGACTTGCCTCATCTCAGATGAGACTTAGAACTATGGACTTTTGAGTTAATGCTGGAATGAGTTAAGACTTTGGGGGACTGTTGCAAAGGCAGGATTGTATTTTGCAGTGTGAGAAGGACATGTAGTTTGGAAGGGGCCAGGGGCAAAATGATATAGGTTGGCTTTGTGTCCCCAGTCAAATCTTATGTTGAATTTTAATCCTCAATGTTGAAGGAGGGACCAGGGGGAGGTGATTGGATCATGGGAGTGGACTTCCCCTTGTTATTCTTGTAATAGTGAGTTTTCATGAGATCTGGTTGTTTAAAAGTCTGTAGCATGTCACCCTTCACACTCTCTCCCTCCTTCTCTAGCCATGTAAGATATGCCTGCTTCCCTTTTGCCTTCTTCCGTGATTATTAGTTTCCTGAGGCCTCCCCAGCCATGCCTCCTTACAGCCTTGAAACTGTGAGTCAAATAAACATCTTTTCTCTTAAATTACCCAGTCTCAGGTAGTTCTTTATAGCAATGTGAGAACAGACTAATGTACTGATTCAATCTCATTGCTTATTATTGCTCCATTCAGGTTTTCTTTCTTCCTGGTTCAATCTTGGTAGTTACATGTGTCTATGAATTTATCCATTTCCTCTAGGTTTTCTAATTTGTTGGCATATAGTTATTCATAATAGTCTCTATGACCCTTTGTATTTTTGTGGTATCAGAAAATTACCGCAGAATGGTAATTTCTCCTTTTAGTTTCTGATTTTATTTATTTGGGTCTTCCCTGTTTTCAGTGTAGCTAATGGTTTGTCAATTTTATCTTTTCAGAAAACCAGCTTCTCCTTTTGTTGATCTTTTGTGTTATTATTACTATTTTTTTTTGATACAGGGCCTCACTTCAATGCCCAGGCTGGGGTGCAGTGGTGTCATCTCTGCTCACTGCAACATCTGCACGTGGGTTCAAGTGATTTTCCTGCCTCAACCTCCTAAGTAGCTGGGATTATAGGCACCCACCATCATGCCCAGCCGATTTTAATATTTTTGGTAGAGATGAAGTTTCACTATGTTGGACAGGCTAGTCTTGAACTCCTGACCCCAAATGATCTGCCTGCCTCGGCCTCCCAAAATGCTGAGATTATAGGTGGGAACCACCATGCCTGGTCCTTTCGTATTTTTTTTTTAAATCTTGATTTCATTTAGTTCTTCTGTGATCTTTATGATTTATTTCCTTCTTCTAATTCTGGGTTTGGTTTGGTCTTGCTTTGCTAGTTCCTTGAGGTAGATCATTAGGTTGTTTATTTAAAATCTTTTTTACTTTTTTTGATATAGGTGCAGAAAGATTGCTATAAGCTTCCCTTGTAACACTGCTTTTGCTCTGTCTCATAGATTTTGGTATGTTGTGTTTTATTTTCACTTGTTTCAAGAAATTTTTTGATTTGCTTCTAAATTCTTCTTTGAACTAATGGTTGTTCTGGAGTATGTTATTTAATTTCCATGTATTTGTACAGTCTCCACAGTTCCTCTTGTTATGGATTGCTAGTTTTATTACATTTTCGTCTGAGGAGATAGGCAATATAATTTCAATTTTTAAATATTTGGTGAGATTTGTTTTGTCACCTAACATATGATACATCCTGGAGAGTGTTCCATGTGCTGATGAGACAAATGTGTATTTTTTAGCTGTTGGATGAAATTTTCTGTAAATGTCTGTTAGATCCATTTGGTCTATAGGCCAGATTAAGTGCAATTTTTCTGTTGATTGTTTTTTAGATAATCTGCTCAGTGCTGAAATGGGGGTGTGGAAGTACACAGCAATTATTGTATGGACTCTCTCTCTTTCAGCTCTAGTAATATTTGTTTTTTATATCTGGGTTCACTGTATTGGGTGCATGTGTATTTACAATCATTATATCCTTTTACTGAATTAATCTCTTTTGTCATTATTTAGTGACTTTTTCATTTCTCTGCTTTTTTACTTGAAGTATACTTTGTCTTATATAAGCACAGGTATTCAACCAGTCTATGTCTTTTAATGGGGATATTTAAATTATTTACATTCAAGTTGATTACTGTTAGGTGAGAACTTACTTCTGTCATTTTACTAGTTCATTTCTGATTGTTTTGTATATCCTTTGTTTCTTTCTTCCTCTTTTAATGTTTATCTTTGAGGTCTGGTGGTTTTATATAGTGGTAAAGTTTGATTCCATTTTCTCATTTGTGTATCTGCTCTATGAGTGAGTTTTTTACTTTTGAGTGTTTTCATGATGGTAAATATTGTCCTTTTGCTTCCAGATGTAGAACTTTCTTAAGTATTTCTTGTAGAACTAGTCTAATGGTGATAAATTTCCTTAGTTTCTGCTTGTCTGGGGAAAACTTTACTTCTGCTTCA
Organism: Saimiri boliviensis; assembly: GCF_048565385.1. Classification (NCBI taxonomy): domain Eukaryota; kingdom Metazoa; phylum Chordata; class Mammalia; order Primates; family Cebidae; genus Saimiri; species Saimiri boliviensis. The sequence continues at coordinate 26,264,880 of NC_133469.1, read as the reverse complement.
TTTCTGAAGGATAACTTTTCATGGTATTGCATTCTTGGCTAGCAATTTTTTTTCCCCTTTCAGCAGTTTGAATACATCATTCCATTCTTTCCTGGACTGTAAGATTTCTTTTGAGAAATCTGCTTTTAGTCTGATGGGGATTCCCTTATATGTGACTTGACACTTCCATTGTTTTTAGAATTCTCTCTTTGTCTTTTGACAGTTTGATTATAATGTACCTTGGAGAGTACCTTTCTGAGTTGAATCTATTTGGGTATTTTTTGAGCTGCCTCTATCTGGCTGTTTCTATCTTTTCTAAGACTTAGAAAGTTTTCAGGCATTATTTTATTAAATAGATTTTCTATGACTTTCCTATTTCTTCTGTTTCTGGAACTCCCAAAATTTGAGTATTCTTTTACTTAATGGTGTTCCATATGTCATGTAGGCTTAAAAAGATTTTTTTTTCTTTGACTGGGTTATTTCAAATGATTCCTCTTCAAGTTCAGAAATTCTTTCTTCTGTTTTGTCTAGATTATCATTAAAGGTCTCAGTTGTATTTTTTATTGCATTCATTGAATTCTTCAGTTTCAGAATTTCTGTTTAGTTCTTTTTAAAATATCTATCTCTTTAGTGAATTTATCATTCAGATTATAAAGTGCTTTCCTAATTTCTTCATATTGTCTGTGTTCTCTTATATCTTACGAAGTTTCCTTAAGATCATTAGTTTGAATCTGTTTTCAGGCATTTCAAAGGTTTCTTTTTCTTGGGGTATGTTACTGAAGAGTTAATGTGTTCCTTTGAAGGTGTCATGATTCCTTGCTTTTTTGTTTCTTGGGTCCTATCTGTGCATCTGATGCAGTGGTTGCTTCTTCCAGCTTTATAAAGCAGCTTTCATAGGGAAAGACTTTTCCTAAAGATGTATCTATAATATTGATTGGGTAGGATCTTTTGGCATTGGTTTTGGGTGGGTTCCATAGTACAATCTTGATATGATTTATTCAGCTATAAGAAACATCAGTGGTGTCTTCAAGTTCTTCAGTGGCTTAGGTTAGTTGTTTTTGAAAGCTGTAGTGAGGCTTTGCTGAAAATGAGGGTGATTGTCCTCAGGCTCCTAAATAACAGGCTTCCTGATGGCTCACTCGGGTGGTGGCAGTGATGGTCTGGTACTTAGGCCCCTGGACAGTCTGTGTTGGTGCTGATGATGGTGGCAGGGGAGCCCTGGGCAAGTTCTTAGTCTTCAGGTCCCACAGTGGAGTGTGTAGGCACTGGTGATAGTGGTGGCAGGCCCCGGGTGACTTTTAATTTTCTTAATAATATCTTTCAAAGAGTAAAAATTTAAATTTTGGTGAAGTCCAAAATATCAATTTCTTTTCCTATGGTTTGTGCCAATCTAAAAAACCATTATTTACTCAATTGCCTTGATTTTGAAAAATATTTTTACTGAATATAGACGTCTTGGTTTACAGTGTTTTCTTTCCTTTTGTATTTGCATATGTTATTCTAATGGTTTTTGACCTTCAGTTTCTGATGAGGTGTCAACCATTAAATGTATCATTATTCCCTTATATGTACTGTATTATTTTTCTTTTACTGCTTTCAAAACTTTATTTTTTTTTTTGCTTTCAGCAGCTTCACTATGATGTACCTAAGTGGGGTTTTCTTTGTGTTTATTCTACTTGGTGTTTTGTAAGCTTCTTAGATCTGTATAGTAACATATTCCACCATACTTGGTACATTTTCAGTCATTTTTTCAAAAAAATTTTTTCTTATCCTTCTCTCTCTTCTCTTTCTGTGACTCCAATTACATTTAAGTTGGACTGGTTGATATTCAGTCACAGATCTCTAAGGCTTTGCTTCTTTTTCTTCAATGTTTTCCTTGTTCTTGGGTAATTCTTATAATACTTAAATTCACTAATTCTCTCTTCTGCCATCTTAAATCTGCTGTGGAGATTCTTTTGAGAATTTCCCATTTTATTTAGTAGCTTTTCAACTCTAAAGTTTCCATTTGGTTCTTGTCTATAGTTTCAACTTCTCTGTTGACAGGTTCTATTTGTTCATTCATTAATAACACATTTTCCTTTACTTTTTGGGCATATTTATAATAGTAGTTTTGAAGTCTTTGTTCATTAAATCAACATCTGAGCCCAGAGTCAATTTCTGTTTATTGCCTTTTCTCTCTTGGGTTCCATTTATTTCCCCATTTCTTTGTATGTCTAGTGCATCTTGGCAGAAAACTGGCCATCATAAACAATACAATGTAGCACTCCATTTTGGTTTTCTGGGGCTTGCTGTTTCTTGTTTTAGTAGGCAATTAACTTCACTGGACTAAAACTGCAAAATGTTTTATGCCATCCTCCATGCCCACTCTGCAATGTGCAGCAGCTGATGTTTCTGCTCTCCGCCCCCCCCCAACCCCCAGCTTCCAGCTGCTGCTAATTTAGTTTGGCTTTCTCCAGGTTTCCCCTGCACCTGTGTAATTTGGCAGTCAGCCAAAAATCTGGACAGTATTTATGCTCAGATTTGGGGGTTTACTCTCTCTTTGGTTTCTTTGTTTTTGGAGCTCTCACATAAATTTCCAGTTGCTTTGCTAGTCCTCAGTTGTGTCCTTTGACACCTGAAACCAGTAAAACTTCTGATTTCTACTGCCTTCATTGTGTGAGTTGAAGAATGTACTCACTTGAAAGCACAATAAACTCACAAATCTCACCAAGTACAGTTATACCTTTCCAGGATAGATCTCATTTTGGTTTCTGCTTTTTCTGACTGGGATCCCTGGGGTCTCATGCATATATGTGTACTTAGTTGTCAGCCAGGGGTTTGGGATTTTTATGTCTTATTTAAAATCCTTCTCTATCTCAAGGACATAAAGATATTCTATACTTTCTTATAAATGTTAAAAATGTTTACCTTTTCTATTCAGGTTTTTAATCAATCTAAAAGTGTTTTTGTGGATAGTAGGAATCTAATTTTCTTTTTTCCATTCGATAATCAGTTGGCCCTCCTTTCTTCAGTTACCTGCAGTGCATCAATGTCATCATTCAAGTATCCATATATGTGAGTGTTTCTGGGCATTTTCTCTCTTCCATTTATCAGTGTTTATCCCTGTGTCAAAGTCACACAGAGTTAATGATTACAACTTTATAGTAACTCCTCATATTTTGTAGGGCAAGTATTTCTTGAGTATCTTTGCAATTCTTTTACTCGTATTCTTCTACATATATTTTAGAATCAGCCTGTAAAATTCTTCAAAAGACTCTTTGGATAAATTTGGAATTACATTCAATATAAGTCAATTTGGGAAGAGCCAACAGTTTTAGGATATTGAGTCTTCAATCATTAACATAGCTTTTCTCTTTATTTATTTAGGTCTATTTTTTCATAGAGCTTTAAAAGGTTTGCTATAAAATCTTCAAGAGGTAAACTCTTGAATAAGATCTAGAGTTAAATAGCAGAGAGTTATAGGTGTCTGTTTGCTCCAAACAGAATGATGGCATTTCAGGCATCTCAGGATTTAGGGAAGTCAGTACAAGGATCAAAAGACTGAGAAGTTTAACTTGTCCTGTAGGATGTTTTTAGTACACACATTATGTTTATAAGAAAACATATTGTAAAGAATAAAGTAACTGATAATGGCCACTTACCCAAGCCTTAATATAAACAGAAACAAATATCCAACCAATGGCATAGAGCAGGAATACAGCCTGAAACCAAGAGGAAAAGAGCAATTAAGTCAGGATCTCATCTAGCCCAAGCTTGAAAAGCAAGCTTAGTTCCTATTTGTCTTCTGCCTAATGAATGTGTCCTTACTGGAGACCTTACCAGCAAAGGCACTTGGATACATTTTCCAGCACACAAACTTAATTTGCAGGCATGTGATCTTTACCTCTAAAAGGATACAATCTGAATTTGGGGCAGTTATTTGAGCTGATTTTCAAGGTATTTATTTTTAATTTGTTTTGTCAGATGGGAATAAAGGTGGTTTATAATTAAATTTAAAAGATAGTTTATAAAAGAAAAGAAATATAAAAAAAATTCAGGGAAGAGGGAAAGAAACTATACTAACATTCCATACAATTGAAATTAAATAATAAATTTGGATCTGATTTTTTTTTTTTTTTGCAAAGAAGTAGTAAGGTGAGTTAAATATGTGAAGAAAGAAGATACTTGAAAATTCTGAGAGACCAGGCAGCTGGTTCTCACAGAACCTTGTGATCATCACTGAAACCCCAGGTTCTCCCAGCCCTGGGAGTTCCTAAGTTTTCTCTGTATAGCTTGCCTCCCAATGGGTCAAGAGGAACCAGAGTACCTTTGGATTCATCAGGACACTTGTGCTTACATGACTATTTCCCTTGAGAAAACCCCAGAAACTGATGTATCCAATGAGGTCTTGCGCCTTCCATCTATTTACTTCCTTCTCACCTTCTCCTGGGAATCCTCACTCCTACCTTAGCTTCTAGCTCTGGGCAGATCTCCAAGTGCCTAGAGTGCTCTTTGCAAAGACACCTCTTCAAGCTCCAGGACTACCATGTAGGTGATCTGGCTCCCTGTGCTGAGGTTTGTCACCTGGACTGTTATAGCCAGCAAAGTGCCCCTCCCACCCTTGGAGTGTGGAATCCAAGTCTGAGGTTACTTCCTAGTCACATGAAGACATGACCCAGGAAATCGAATTTGGAGGCTTGATGTGGGGTTTTACCTGGCCCCAGCCTTTGGGCTGTTTTTCCTTGTTGCCCAGATGTAGACTTTTAGCAGATCTGCAGGCCACAGGTTTTATTGGAAGGAGTGGCATCCTGCAGATGTTCCACCCACCTTCAGAGCCTGCTACCCAGGCCCTCAAAACTGAGCCACATTTGTCATTCTGATGCCATCAGAGCAGACTAGTCTGGCTATGAGAGAAAATGGCCCTGTTGCTCCACATTGAGGGAGATACATTCTTGCATCTTCCCACCCCTTCACCAGGAACTGAGGATTTGGGATGAGATGTGGTAAAATGTGTAGATAACTCCAAAGATGTAAAGATGTCTTGTGAAATGATTTTGAATGAACAGACTGGTTATCTGTGACTCCCACCAAACCTGGCCAAGCTCAGCTTCTAATACAGGAACCAGCACTGACTCTGTGCCTGATTCACAGCATACAAGTTAGAAAAGAATGAAGATGGCATTCTTGGACTTCACTGGGGCTGGATGGAAACTTTTCTGGAAGAGGCAGAAGGGGGTCAAACCACTGCCCTGGTTTCAGGAAGGGGCCACAGGTAGATCGGAACAACTGCAGCCAGACCACTAAATGACTTGAGAAACTTAAAACCAAATGGCTCATGGAGAAAACAAATTTGACCTAGGAAATAATTATAGCAATAATGTTTAGATTTGATTTCCCCACCTCATAATCAAGAAGGAAAATTTGCATCTACTCCTAGTCAGGCCCATTATCTCTAAAGCTTAGAAGGCTGTCTTCCAGCAGCCTCCACAGCCTTGGGCTTCACTGGCTTCTCTGCAACTGGTCTATTGATTATGTTGACACAATGTGTATGGAAACTATGGAAAGTATAACACAATCTTACCAAGGCGACGACCAGGAATGAAAAAAAGGAAATTCTGAGGGGTAAGTGGTGGTGAAGAACAGGGCTTCTTGTTAGGTTTTGACCGTAGAAGTATTCTTTATTTTAAAAAGGATGAGACTCATCAAGGGTAGAGCTTTCTGATTTATTTTTAAAATGTCAAATAGTTTAATTGGAGATAGGTTAACAACCAAAGAATAATAAGATCATTTATAATTTAGGAGAATAAATTTTACTTCCTATAACAAAGGTATACTACGAATTAAATAATCAAATGTTTACAAGGTTAAAATCTGGTTCTCCTGGGTTATTAATCAGGAGATTTGTAGTTACTGTTGAATATCTCAAGGAGCTTGGTTGAGCCCATTCTTAGTATGTACTGCAAAGGGCAGAATATATACGTACAGATATATGTGTGTATCTATATCTATATCTGTGTGTCTCTATACACACACACACACACACACACATATACATATATATCAGTATATGTATTTAATGTTTATATGGTCTTTTCTAAACCTATCTACTAACAGTTCTTTCTTCACTGCATTCTTATTTCCTAGGAATGTAAACCTTCTCTCTCCATTAATTTACTAAGTAGAATGGAAATCAGTAGAAACCTTTTGAGAAGTCAAAAACTTGACTTCTTTCCTCTATGACTTGACAATAATTCTTTCATATCTACTTAAAGTTGAAAGGAAGTTTTTATGTTTATCAGTTTTATGGACAATGATAAAGATGGAGGTTTGTTGCTGCAAATAGTATTATGTAAATTCTACTTACCAGCCCTAATAGCAATTCCTGAAGATGTGCCTATCCCAGTCAGGTCCATAATATGACTACTGCCAATATTCAAGGCAAAAAGAGATACACCTATCTGAAAATCAAAAGAGGACTACATATCAGAACTTTTAGCCCAACTCCAAGAATTAATTCTCACAAATATACATTCCCACTGAATTTCACAGTTTCTCAAAAGGAATGATTCCCCGGGCAGAATTCCCATTAATGTTTCTTCCATACAACCTCTGACCATGAATTAGAAGACAGGCCATAAGAGAGAAAGTGAAAAAAGTAGAATAGCTGTTCTTAAGCTGCCACTGTTCACGTGCTCCACTGATATACAGGTTGGGCGTCCCACATCTGAAAATCTGAAATCTGTAATGCTCCAAAGTCTGAAACTTTTTGAGCACTAACATGAGGAAATACTCATTAGAACATTTTTGGATTTTGGATTTTTAAATTTGGGTTGCTCAACTGAGGTAGGAGGTGAGACTGGACTCCAGAGGCTGGGCTCAGACACTGGACCAGATTTAGGACTAGCTAAAACAGGGCCAGGGTAAAAGCAACTTTTCAATCATGTCAATTTACCACTGCCATGGCAACACTTGGGAGTTACCGCCACTTTCTATGGCAATGACCTGAAAACCCAAAAGTTACTATGCCTTCCCTAGAACTTCCTACATAAACTGTCTCTTAATCTGCATGTCAATAAAAGTGGGTATAAATGTGACTGCAAAACTGCCCCCAACTGCTACTGTCTGTCTATGGGGTATCCTTGCTTTGCAAAAGCAGTATGCAGCTGTAACACTACCTCTTCAATAAAACTGTTTTATTCTACCTCTGGCTTACTCTTGAATTCTTTCCTGGGCAAAGCCAAGAGCCTTCATGGGCTAAGCCTCTCTTTGGGGCTCGCCTGTCCTATATTGTAGTATAATGCAAATATCCCCAAATCTGAGAAAATCTAAAATGTCAAGCACTTCTGGTCTCGAGCACTTTGGAGAAAGGATACTAAACTTGTACTTGAAACTCACCAAAGCAGAAATATTTGTAGGAGTGTAATTTGTTTGAAATACTGTAATTTAAAAATTTAACAATCTAACAAATATCTAGAATTAAGAGACTGGTTAAAATACTGGGGTACATGAATATGATGAAATATAACAGTATACAAAAATAGATGCACATTTTATGACATCTATTAAGTCATAAAAATAAGGTAAATAATGCATATAAAACAAGGTATCTTATTGTCTAAAAATAAGGTAAATAATACATGTAATCTTGTTAAAATTTTATCTATGTCTATTATACTTGTGCACATATATGTTTATATTTGCTTGGGAGTAATTCTACCAGTGGATATAACAAAATATTTCTGGGGTCTGGAATTATTGGTTATAGAGATGAAGAGGAAATTTCAAATTTTATACTTGGACTGTAACTGTTCTTTTTTTTTTTTTTTTTTTAAATAGCACCTGTTACTTTCAAAATAAAAAAATCTGAGAAGCATTTACAATGAATAAAATACCTATTCAAAATCAAAAGCAGGTCAGGTGTGGTGGCTCACACATATAATCCTGGCACTTTGGGAGCTGAGGTGTGTGGGTTGCTTGAGCCCAGAAGTTTGTGACTAGCCTGGGAAACATTGTGAGACCCCTTCTCTTCAAAAAACACAAAAATTAAATTAGCTGGGTGTGGTGGCATGTACCTGTGGTCCCAGCCACTTGGGAAGCTGAGGTGGGAGAATCACTTGAACCAGGTTGTTGAGGCCATGGACAGCCATGATTATGCCACTGCATGTTAGCCTGGGCAACAGAGAGACCCCATCTCAAAAAAGAAAAATGAGAAAAACCCAAAAGCATTAAAGAAAAGACTTTTTCAAGATAAGTATAAAAGGTAAAATGTACTAACAAGACATAGTTGGGAACATACATGCTTTAAATATCTCAGCAGTGGCAAATATAAGGCAAAAAATTCTTAGAAGAGGCACATAATTGCTTGAGTAATAGTTATTTTTACTGCTAAGAATGTTGACTGTATCATAATAGTGAAAAATCATCTACAGTCTAAATTGCCTAGTAATGCAGTGCACAAACATTATATATATCTATATAATATAGTACCATGCAAAATATAAAATATCTATATGTTTATAGAGACTTAGAAAGATATTTTTATTACATTATTAAATGAAAAGGTAGAATAAAAAGCTATTCATGGTCGGGTACAGTGGCTCATGCCTGTAATCCCAGCACTTTGGGAGGCTGAGGAGAGTGGATCACTTGAGGTTAGGAGTTTGAGAACATCCTGACCAACATGGTAAAACCTTGTCTCTACTAAAAATACAAAGATTAGCTGAGCATGGTGGAGGGCACCTGTAATCCCGAGAGGTGGAAGTTGCAGTGAGCTGTGATTCCACCACTGCACTCCAGCCTGGGTGACACAGCAAGACCCTGCCTCAAAAAAAAAGTAATCCTTAATTCCATATGCATTAATGTCCATTGCCAGCTCTGAGTGAGATACCATTGTAGGTGTTAAGTACACATTAGTGAGTAAAATAGACAAAAATCCCAACCCTGCCCTCATGAGCCAGGCATGCTTTCCGAAAGAAGAGAAACAACATGATAAATTAGAGGATGATTTTATAGTATAACAGACAGCAATAAGCACTATATAACAACTTCATCCATTCAGTAAGTATTTGAGGGCCTACATACGGGTGGATTAAGGAGTGGAAAGTTTAACAGAAGAAAGGAGAGAGGAGAGCAGCTCCTTGCAAGAGAGAGACATCCAAAAAGGGGGAGTTGGCGGATCACAGCAGATTTTATAGGCAGGCTGGAGAAGGCACTGTCTGATTTACATAGGGCTCACAGAGTGGTTCAATCAGGTATGACATTTACATAGCATGAAAGGAAGGCTGGTTGTCTCACCCTAATCTTATTATGCAAATAGACTTTCTGGTTGATCGGCATCATCTTACCTGCTCTTTATTGTACACGTGCTGACAGGGGAAGATGGAGCCACCATCTTACTTATGTGTAGTCCCTAGTTCCTGCTGGCATTCACCCATGCAAGCTCCCAGCTTGCTTGTCTATGTCTGCATCTCTACTTTACAGGCTGCTCTTTGTTAGAAAATGATTTGGGGCTGATTTTCATTAAAGAGAAAAGCCTTACAGAAGACTCCCATACCCTTACTATCTGCCTAAGTGATTTCTTCTTACCTCCTATACCATTTCTCCTCCTGGAGTGGTAACCCTAACTGCTGTTGGGGGTATTGGGTGTTGACTCTTTCTGGTTACTTCCTGCTGAAAAGGGTCATCGTGTGTGGAACAGCAGCTAGGGCTCCTCCTGGGCTGATCTAAGGGTCCTTGGAAGAAAGGTATGTCCATGTGTGGTTTGATCTGTAGCACTATTTAGAGTTTGATTGCTGTCAGTCTGATACTGACAATGGTTTCTGATACTGGATTGCCTCCACCAGATTCTGCTGAAACATTAATATAAAAGTAAAATTCTTTTTAGAGTAAGTGGCATTGAATTTGGGTGGCTAGAGTAACTTCAGTGTTAACCTTGGCTAAATCTTTCTTGCAATTATTAATCCCCTTGTGATTTCCACAGACCATCTAAGACATGCTTAAACTTTTTGACTTGTCCTAGAAACTCTTCTTTTTAAACAACCAACTATTCTTTTTAGAAGTATTTATCATCCTTTTAATCCTTTCATGACTTCCATGAACCATCTAAACATGCTTAAACCCTTGTTCTTAATATCCATATTTTAAATAACCAACTATTCTCTTTGCAACAAGTATTTGCCATACAAGATCTTTTTTTTTTTTATATAATATCTCTTTCCTTTATAACATTCTTGCTTAGCCATGGTGTAACATATTACCAAACCCAATAAGAAGTTCTAGCAGACTCAGTGATATTAAAACTTTCATACTTCCTTTTTATTGGTAACTATTATTCCTGCTATAAGGATTAATTAAGCAAAATACTACAGCAATGGATCCCCAAAAGGAGGGAGATACTATGGGAGAAGATAGTGCAGTGCCTCTACTATGCATTTCATTGCAAGAAAACCCAATGACAATTGACTTATTTTGTAACCAGCCCATTTCCCATGGGAGTCTCATCTCTCAGTGGGAGTGGTGAGGGGTGGGGTAGAGATATTTCCATATCTTTCAGGTGGCCAAGAGCATGCTTCTGTGATTTATAACTACTATTATTCATCCCTTAAGTGTATTCCCTACCTGGTTTTTAGACACCAAAGCTCTCTATAATGTGAATTAATTGATGCCTCCCAAACTTAAAACTGTCAGATAACACAATGCAAAACAGAACAAAGTCTTTGATTTTGAGAGGGAACTATTTCCTTTTAATTCCTGGGGTTTTATGAGGAAAACAGAGGTTCCCTCCCCCAATGGGATTTGTGGTCTCTGTTTTTACCAAGGAATTCCATGTTACCAGAAGTTATCTTAGGGCCTCTTGTGCATATATTAAAAGTGGTAAGACAAAAAAAAAATGGAAAAAAAAATGATTCAGTCAATCAAGAAGAGAAAACTCTTTTCCCAGAAAAACAAAATCCAAGAAGACAAAAACATAAAGGCCTTTTAAATATACCTATAACTTGAATATCCACTTTTAATTAAGCTAAGTGCTCTTTAAGAAAATTCTTTTAAATCTCTGTTGCTCAACTTTAGCCATGCCAAGCAAGTAAGAGTTTTGGCTTTTGAACTTTATAAAAATGAACCTCACAGGTGAAGCCAACAAGCCTTAATTAGGTTATGACTTAACCGTGAATGTGCAAAGTATTTTTAAAGGGAAGATAAGCAGCTTTTGAAGCTGTCGTTGCAAAATTGTTACTGAGACAGTAAAAGAGATTGGACCCAACCAACTTCATTTTGTTTCCAGTCCCCAAGCTGTCCTTGCCAACCCCTGGGCATAGGCCAAACCAACTTTGGGAGGGGCCTGGTTTACAGTTTATAGTCCAAAACAAAGATGATAACCATCCTTTCCTAAAATATACTTTTCTTTTGTCTGGGGACCAGACAAAAACTAGCCACAAGATTGGAAACCATGACTCAGGAGTCACACAGCTGGAATATGCAAGATTTTGACCCTCTCTTAACTGCTCTTAAGATCAGTTTATAAGATATTTTGTAAACCCTGCCCTTATGGATCAGCTGGCACCACCCAGATTGACAAACTGGCTTACCTGATTTTGTGGCCCTCACCCAGGAGCTGACTTAGCACAAGAAGACAGCCACCATTGTAAAATGACAGAGAGTAAACCAAAGTATGGCCACGTGGTTATAGGTCACGTTCCTAAGGATGTGAAACAAGATGGTGTCCTGTAGCCAAGTTTGTTACTGACCATTTTGTTTGGCTTGCTTGAACAGCAGGCTTATGGGGTTCTGGGTCTGTATCTTAACTCATAGTACCCATTCTTTCGAAAGAACTATACAGAAAGCCACACAAAGCACACCAGATTGGCTACAGCTTAAGACCAACTTAGTTAAAACTTTACGGAGAATATAAACAGTGATGCTTATTATCCCTTTTACTGGTTTGCACAGGGAAAGAGGAGTCAAAAGCCTGACTGGTAAGAAATTTTTATCCTTTTGCCAACATGGCAGGCTTCTGGGCTCCCCTCCCACTAACTCAACTCAAAGCCAAGCATTTTAAGATTTAGAAATTTAACTTTTCCCAGGTTGGAAGAACATTATAAAAGAAGGTACAAGCCATTTTAATGTGAAAAAAGAAAAAATACCATAGAAATTCTGGGGTTCCAATTAGATTGGTTAAGAAATACTGCTTTCCTTCCTATTGGCAATGATATTTTCTCCATTTCTTCACCTCCCCTATTTTCTCTTTTTCATTTTGGCCTATTATAGGGGACAGATTGCTCATCTCCAAAATTCTCTGCTGCCTGCAGAGTTGCCTGTTTTTCAGCTGCAGTTAGGGTTAGCAGAGCATAACATCCGTCCATTAGAGGTCAAATATCTGAGTTAAATTTTGGAAAGCTTCTATGTACCTATCAGGGTCATTAGAAAATTGGTCTAAGCCTCTCTTTACTTGCTTAAGGTTCTGCAATGAGAAGGGAACTTGAACCTTAGTGGCATCACCTCCATTGGGCATTTCCTGTAGGGGTAAGAGTGAAGGTGGGGGAGTGGGAAATTCTGAGATGGTGGAGGTGAAAGAGCTGGTGGTGTGGTTGGAAGTGGCCTCAGATAAGGGATACTGGAAAGGTTGGGACACCCAGTAGCTCCCTCAGATGGTTCCCCCAGAAATTGCTTTTCTAACTTGGGGAAATTATTCTCTTTAGGTCTGCCTGATATAATTTCTAGAAGAGCTGGGTTGATTTTTGCAACACTTGCAAAGGTCTGGTAGAAAGGCCATTTCCTTGTGCAAAAGAAAATGAGCCACTTCTTTAAAGTCTTAGGGTGAAAGGAGTCCCTGTGCATCAGAATGCACTCAGGGGAGTGCAGGCCGAAGATGGCACCCATCTAGGAAAAGAAGTGAGAAAAAGGCATCCCTTTAGTCTTCTTCCTTTTGGTGTGACCCAGGGTGGAGAGAAAGACAGTGAGGTTGTTCCCCCTGCTGTTTTTTCTCAGTGATTCCTGGGTCCCGGCACTGTGTTAAATGTGCCGCCCATGGTTGCAGGCATGACCCCCAGTCATGGAGCCAGAGGAGCTAAACAACTAGGGTTAGTCATGCTCACCCAAGTGACCCTAGTCCTCTGCCTGTGATTTCCCTTTGACTTCCTAGACTTGTGTGACCTGCCTGGCTCCCCAAAAAATGGATCTCAAGAGAGACTATGTGACATTTAGGCAACTGTTGCACTTCCCTCCTTAATGGAAGATGTGTGCTGGTTTGAGCTTTATATCCTGCTGTTTTGGCCTATGCTAAATCATTTACCCTTAGAGAATGGTTCTGGTTAACTTCCAAACTTAAATCCCCTTATTAAGTACTATTCTAACTGGAGGCAGAATAGGTGCCTTAAAAGAACGTAAGGACCAATGGCCATTTTCCTGCTGACGGGACAGTATCGAGACTAAAATTTGGTTTTGGAGGATATTTTACTCCTCCTGTTGAAGGCAGAATTTTCCCATTTGCAGAAGCAGCATGAAGCCTGGTTTCTAGTAGAGAGACATAAACTGGAGAGAATTGGAAAGCGAGGCTGTTTTGGTGAACGACCAACAAAGTGCCTCATGGAGAGGATCCCTATTCCACTAGGTGGCACAGTTGACCTTGAAAGGCCGAATACTTTACAGACCAAGGGCAGAGAGAGGCCTGGAAATGCCATGTGCTCTCCAGACCAAGGGCAGAGCGAAATGCTTACTGTGTATGGGGGAACCCTCTATTCCTAGAAAATCACAGTTGCCTTCTCTTGAGCTATCTCCTTGGTTAGTATGATGTTACCTGATCTTGTCAAACATGATTACTTCCCTGAACTGTAAAACTTTCCACACACTGAACATAGAGAGGATAGGAGACATAGCAACTGTGGATAGAGAAAGGAGGAAAATTTTGCAACAAGATAGCTGGGGATCCTTTACTAACACACAGATGGGCTGTCAGAGGCTGGGTTCAGTCCAGAAGCATTTGAATAACACCAGGGTGTGCCCTGGCCAGAAACTTAGTTGGTCCATGACTTCTCCTGGCGTCACACAATGGTTAGCTTCTCTGTGAAAGGAAGCTGGTTTGAAGCATGGGCAATGTGCCCAATGACCTGTGAGTATTGAGGGATTCTCCATATTCTCCCCAATAAGCTTGACATCTGAGTCTTTAAGAAGGGCAGCCATGATAAGCATATTTTCAAATGACTGACAGATAAGTGTTATTGATTTAATTTTATTTTAAAATGAAGGCTGAGAGAGCCTCAGAATGAAAGGACAGATTTTGAGGTTCACTTCATAGTTACCACTGCGATGATTCTACCTTCTGTTCTGATCCCAATCTCAGAAGAGAACCCCTAGCTGAAATGGCTACGGTATTTGGGGCATATACCTTGTGGTTAGTTGTCTCACACAAGGAAGGAATCAAGGATATGGACACATGTGGGTGGGTTAAGGAGTGGAAAATTTAATAGAAGAAAGGAGAGAGGAGAGTAGCTCCTTGTGTGTGTGTGTGTGTGTGTGAGAGAGAGAGAGAGAGAGAGAGAGAGAGAGAGAGAGAGAGAAAGTCTGAAAAGGAGGATACAGCTAACTGCAGTAGATTTTATAGGCAGGCTGGAGAAGGTGGTGTCTGATTTACGTAGGGCTCACAGATTGGTTCAATCAGGTATGACATGAACATACATAGGCTGTTTGCTGTTTGCCTTACCCCTCTAATCTTATTATGCAAATGGATTTACCAGTTGCTCAGTGCCATTTTGTCTGCTCTTTACTGTTCATGTGGCTGACAAAGAGAAAGGAATATGCAACTGTCATCTTGAATATGTCTAGTCCCTGCTTTCTGCCAGTATTCACCTGTATAAGCTCCCGGCTTGCTTGTCTATGTCTGCTGCTTGACTTCACAGGCTGCTCATTGTAAGAAAGTAGTTTGAGGCTGCCTTTTATAAAAGAGAAAAGCCTTACCAAGGACTCCTATACCCTTACTACCTGCTTAAGTGATTTCTTCTTAACTCCTATGTCAATAGCATTTGGGAAGAGAAAAGGAAAGCTACAATGAGACATTACTGCTTACCCATCAGATTGGCACATGCAGAAATTAAACAAGCAGTAGCTGTCAAGGCTGGGGAGAGCCTGGGGAAAAGGGCATGCTCATATGCAGCCAGTGTGAAATGCAGATGTCAACAACCTTTGGGGATTGCCATTTAGCAATAGCTATTATAATGTAAAGTAAACATGTACTTCTGACTCTGCAATTTCGATCTCGGGAATCCACACCACACAAATGAAAAGCACCAACAGAATAAACAAACAAACCTGGCAACAATCTGAGTGTCAATTAATAGGCAAGAGCTGAATAGTACACGTTTGTATGACTACTACACAGCTGATTAAAACATGAGCTAGATCTGTATCTATTGTATTTATCTATTGTACCTTTTAGGACTCTAATATATTAAGTTAAAAAGCAAGCTACGGAGTAATGTGTTCAATATAATCCTGCTTTTTGTGAAGACAGTGCAAAAATTCTACGTATGTGTCCATTTGCATAAGCACTGAGAAAGGTGATGAAGCTTAGTGCCTCTAATCCCAAAACTTTGGGGCAGCTGAGGCAGGAGGATTATTTGAGTCTAGGAGTTTGATACTAAACTGGGTAACATGGTAAGACCATGTTTCTACAAAAAATTATATGAGTTTGGGGCAGCTGAGGTGGGAGGATCATCTGAGCCCAGGAGTTCAAAGCTGCAGTAAGCCTAAATCATGTTATTACACCCTGCACTCCGGCCTGGGCAAGAGAGAAAAGACTCTGCCTCAAGAAAAAAAAAAAAAAAGAAAGAAAAGAAAGGGGAGGAAAGATACACAGCTACATAGCCTCTGGTTACCTCAGAAAGATAGGAATGGATGGGGGAAGAATGGTAACTTATTCTTTAAGTTTTTATGCATTTTTCACTTCTTACAGTGAGCATGTAAAACTTTTGCAGTTAACAATATATGATTCTTAAAAAGAACTAGGGGAAAGATAATCTTAAGAAGGAAAGGAATCAGAGTATTCTGGATCTCCATGCATGTTTTATGACTTCCGGAAAGGAAGGAGCAGCAGGTGTCCTCTGGAAGTGACCAGGTGACTCACTTGTCCTTTGGCCAGACATAGACCCAAAGTGTTGCCAAGACAAAGCTATGTATGCGCTTTGTAATTCAATAACACTGAGGGAAAGATCTCCAAACAGGCACTCAATCTTCAGAGCCCCTGCCCTGGGCCACCCAGAAGGATGCTGTACACTGTTATCTTTAAACTTTTTTTGCACACCCAACAAATATCTCTTCTGTGGCAAGATGACTCCTGTGCTCTAAAATCTGTTTTTATGTTAGTATAACCACTTTGGCTTTCTTGGATTAATGTTAGCATGGTCTATCTTTTTCTATCATTTTAGTTTTTAGCCTATTTGTATCTATAGTTAAAGTGGGTTTCTTAGAGCTACCATACTGTTGGATCTTACTTTTTCATTTAATTGGGTTATTTCTGCTTTTTAGTTAGCATGTTTAGACTATTTACACTTACTATGAGTATTGATGTGGTTGTGCTTAAACATACCAGTGTACTGTTTCTTCTTTATTTGTCCCATGTGTTCATGTTCTCTGTTTCTTCTTTTGGATGAACTGATATGCATGAATGTGTGTGTACTTGTGCTTTCATTTTATCACCTTTGTTAGTGTATTAACTATAACTCTTTGTTGTATTATTTCAATGGTTGCTTTAAGGTTTGTAGTATACATTTAAACTTAATCTAGTTTACTTTCAAGTGATATTACTTTAAGTATAATATAAGAATTCTACAGTGGTATACAGTTGGCCCTCTGTATTCACAGGCCTCTGTGGATTCCACCATTCATGGATTGAAAATATTTTTTAAAAATGACAATAGACTTGTGGCAGAGCAAGATGGTAGAATAGAAAGCTCTACCAATCACCTCCTCCATCCCCAAAACGACACCAATTTAACAACGATCTACGCATAAAAAGCACCTTCTTAAGAACCAAAAATCAGGGGAGCACTCAGAGTACCTGGTTTTTACTTCATATCACTAAAAGAGGCACTAAAGAAGTCAGAAAAATAATCTTGAATCATGGGCACCACCCCTCTCCAATCCCCTGGAAGCAGTGGTGTGGTGTGGGGAGCATTTTTATGCGCTGAGAAGAGGGAGGTCACAGCAATGGGGAGGCATTAAACTCAGTGCTGCTCTATTATTTCAAAAAACAAAACTGGACTAGACTCAGCTGATGTCTGCCCATGGAGGGAGCATTTAAACCAGCACTAGACAGAAGGGGATCACTGATCCCAGTAGTTCAAACCTGAGTTCCCACAAGCCTTGCCACTGCAAGCTAAAGTGCTCTGACGCCCTAAATATGCTTGAAGATTGTCTAGGCCACAAGTACTGCAACTTCTAGGCAGGTCCTAGTGCTGAACTGGGCACAGAAACAGTGGACCTTGGCAGGGGCAGGAGCATGCAACCTACTGACAGGTGGCTAGGAAAGTGCTGACATTACTCCTCCCCCTAACCCCAGGCTGCACAGTGCAAGGCTGCAAAAGAGACCCCTTCACATTGCTTAAGGAGAGGAGAGCAGGGAGGGCTTTTTCTTGCATCTTGGATACCAGCTCAGTCATAGAAATATACAACACCAATCAGAACACAGAGAGCAGGGAGGACTTTTTCTTGCATCTTGGATACCAGCTCGGTCACAGAAATATACAACACCAACCCACACCTTGGGCCAGAAGGATACCTGATGCCTTGATGGGAAGAAGCCAGTCCTAGAAGAATTAATCACCTGCTAACTGAAAAGCCCTTGAGCCCTGACTAACTAGCAGTGATACCCAGCTACTACGTTGAAGGCCTTGGGTTAGCTTCTGAGACTTGCTGACTATAGATGAGATTCAGCACATTTCCAGCTGTGGTTGCTTTGGGGCAAGACTCTTTCTACTTGAGAAAAGCAAAGGAAAAAGTAAAGAGTACACTTTGTCTTGTACCTTAGGTACCAGCTTGGCCACAGTGGGGTGAGCATCAAGCGAACTCTTGGGATCTCTGATTCCAGGACTTGGTTCTTGGATGGCATTTCTGGATCTGTCCTGGGCCAGAGGGTAGCCCATTGTCCTGAAATGTGAGTCCCAGGCCAGGTAGCATTTACCACAAGCTGCCTGAAGAGACCTTAGGCCTTAAAGGAATGTCAGTGATAGTTTGGCAGGACTCCTCATGGGCCTTTGCTGACAGCGGCCATGGTTTGAGGTTTCTCTGTTTTTGGAAAGGAAAGGAAAGAGTAAGAAGGACTGCAGCTGTGGTTTGAATGTCAACTCAGCTGCAGTACAATAGAACACCAGGTAGATTTCTAAGGTTTTTGACAGTAGTTCCTGGGTCCTGGACAGAACCTAGGGACATGCCCAGAGCCTGGAGGAACTTATCATTCCAAAGGGAATAACACAGGCCTGGCTAGCTTTTATATCTATCAACTGTAGAGTCCTAGGGCTTTCAGCAAACAAGCCATAGCCAGGGTGTGGTGAAAGTAGGCCTTGGGTGAGACCCAGTTCTGTGCTGGCTTCAGGTCTGACCCAGTGCAGTCTTAGTGGTAGCCAGAGGGGTGCTTGTGTCACTTCACCCCCAGCTCTAGGTGGTTCAGAGCACAGAGAGAGAGGGACTCTCTGTTTGGGAGGAAGAAAAGAGAATGAGTGTCTGCCTGGTAATCCAGAGAATTCTTCCAGATCTTGTCTAAGACCATCAGGGTGATACCTCTGTGAGTTTGTGAGAACCATAATGTTACTGGGTTTGGGGTGCCCCCTAAAGCAGATACAATTTAGATGACAATACCCAAGTTCTTCCAAATGCCTGTAAAGACCTCCCAAGAAGGCTGATTACAAACAAGCCCAGACTGAGATTACAATAAGTTCCTAACTCTTCAATGTCCAGACACTGAAGAACATCTACAGGCATCAACACCATCCAAGAAAACACAATCTCACCAGATAAACTAAGGCACATGAACTAAGTAAGTGTCCAATTTCAGGAAAAACAGAGATATGACCTTTAAGATGGATAATTCAAAGTAGCTGTTTTGGGGAAACTCAAAGCAGTTCAAGATAATGCAGAGAATGAATTCAGAATTCTATGAGATAAATTTAACAAAGAGATTGAAATAATAATCAAGTAGAAATTCTGAAGCTGAAAAATGCAATTGGCATACTGAAAAATGCATTAGAGTTTTTTGTTTTGTTTTTTTGAGACTTGGTCTCTCTCTCTGTTGATTAGGCTGGAGTGCAGTGGCACAATCATGGCTTACTGCAGCCTCGAGATCTTGGGCTCAAGTTATCCTTCTGCCTCAGCCCTTAGTAGCTGGGACTACAGATGTGCACCACCATGCCTGGCTAATTTCTGTATTTTTACCTAGAGATGGGGTTTTGCCATGTTTGGCTAGGCTGGCCTTGAACTCCTGAGTTCAAGAAGTCTGTTTGCCTTGCCCTCCCAAAGTGCTGGGATTACAGTTGTGAGTCACTGTACCTTGCCAAGTTTTTAAATAGCATAATTGATTAAGCAAAAGAAAAAATTGGTGAACTTGAAGACAGCTACTTGAAAATATAGTCAGAGGAGTCAAAAGGAAAAATAAGAAGAAGAATGAAGCATGCCTACAAGATCAGAACATAGCCTCAAAATGGCAAATCTGTTATTGGCCTTAAAAAAGAGGTAGAGAAAGAGATATGAGTAGAAGGTTTATTCAAAGAGATATAGGGAATTTCCAAAACCTAGAGAAAGATATCACTACTCTTATTACATTTTAGCAAAGAGACTGGTGGCATTTTGCCCCTGCTGTAGAGATTTGTGGAACTTTGAACTTGAGGGAAATGAGTTAGGTATCTGGTGGGAAAAAAAAATTCTAAATAGAAAAGCATTCAAGAATTGACGTGGGTGCTGTTAAAAGCTTGCAGTTTTAAAAGGGAAACAGAGCATAAAAGTTTAAAAAATTTGCAGTGTGACAATGTAATAGAAAAGAAAAACCTTCATGTAGATGATGGGGTGATGGATGCAGCAAACCACCACCATGGCATGTGTATACCTATGTAAAAAACGTGCATGATCTGCACATGTACCCCAGAACTTAAAGTATAATAAATAAAATTTAAAAAAAGAAAAACTTATTTTTTTCTGAAGAAAAATTGAAGCTGGCTGCAGAAATTTGCATAAGTAAAGAGGAGTCAATGTTAATCACCAGGACAATGGGGAAATGTCTCCAAGGCATGTCAGACACCTTTGGAGCAGCCCCTCCCATAATAGGCCCAGAGGCCTAGGAGGAAAAATGGTTTTGTGGGCTGGGCCCAGGGTGCCCTGCTGTGTATAGCCTAGGGACTTGGTGCCCTGCATCCCGGCTGCTCTAGTACAACAAAGGAAACAATCAGCAAAGTGAAGGGTAACTCACAGAATGGGAGAAAATATTTGTGAATTACCCATCTGACGAAAGACTCATAACCAGAACATACAAGGAGTCAAACAACTTTATAGGAAAATATCTAATAATTCAATCAAAACATGGGCAAAATATTTGAACTAACATTTCTCAAAAGAAGACACAAATAGCAAACAGGCATAGGAAAAGGTGCTCAACATCACTGATCATCAGAGAAATGCAAATCAAAACTCCAATGAGATATAATCTCATCCCAGTTAAAATGGCTTATATCCAAAAGATAGGCAATAACAAATGCTGGAGAGGATGTGGAGAAAAGGGAACCCATGCACACTGTTGGTGGGAATGTAAATTAGTACAATCACCATGGAGAACAGTTTGGAGCTT
This sequence comes from Saimiri boliviensis, assembly GCF_048565385.1. NCBI lineage: Eukaryota > Metazoa > Chordata > Mammalia > Primates > Cebidae > Saimiri > Saimiri boliviensis. The sequence goes on along the minus strand of NC_133469.1, from coordinate 26,244,107 downwards.
CCTCAAAAAACTAAAAATAGAGCTACCATATGATCCAGCAATCCCACTGCTGAATATATATCCAAAAGTAAGGAAATCAGCATATTAAAAAGATATATGCACTACCATGTTTGTTGCAGCACTGCTCACAATAGCAAAAATTTGGAAGCAACCTAAGTGTTCATCAACAGATGAATGGATAAAGAAAATGTGGTACACATACGCAATGGAGTACTATTCAACCATAAGAATTAATGAGATCCTGTCATTTGCAACAACATAGATGGAACTGGAGGTCATTGTGCTAGGTGAAATAAGCCAGGCACAGAAAGGCAAACACATGTTCTCACTTCTTTATGGGATCAAAGCAATTGAACACATGAAGATGGAGAGTAGAAGGATAGTTATCAGAGGATGAGAAGGTAGTGGGAGGCAGAGGGGGAGGTGGGGATGGTTAATTGGTACAAAAAGTAGTTAAAAAGAATGAATAAGAATGAATTTGATAGCACAACAGTGTGACTATAGTCAATAATAATTTAATTATACATTTTAAAATAACTAAAAGAGTGTAATTGAATTGTTTGTGACGCGAAGAATAAATGCTTCAGAAGGATGGATACCCGATTTTACAAGATGCGATTATTACACATTGCAATCCTGTGTCAAAACATCTCATGTATCCCATAAATACATACACCTACCTAGATACCCACTAAAATTAAAATTGAAAAATATTTTATTGCTTAAAGTAATATAATCAAAACAATACAGTATAACAACTATTTACAGAAAATTTACATGTATTAGGTATTATAAGTAACCTAGAGATGATTTAAAGTATATGGGAGAATGTGCTTTAAGTTATATGTAAATTCTACATTATTTTATATAAAGCTCTAGAATATTCTTAGATTTTGGTATCCTTTGGGGGTCCTGGAACCAGTCCCCTGGAGATACCAGCTGTACTTCATTTCTCCTCTTCCAGCCTCTGTGATATTGTTGTATGTTTTACTTTACATTTGTTATTAATGTTGAATTTTGATTTATGAATGTTATTATTTCTCCTTTAAATAGTTTAATATTCTTTAAAGGGATTTAAATAATTAGGAACAAGTCTGTATATCTATCCATATAGTTACCATTTTTGGCACCTTTCATTATTCCTTTGTGTAGATCCAGATTTCCATGTGATCTCATTTTCTTTTTGCTTGAAAACTTCCTTTAACATTTCCTATAGTGAAAATCTGATAATACATTCAGCTTTTGTATGTCTTAAAAATCTTAGCCTTCATTTTCAAAAGATATTTTTGCTAGGTAAAGAATTCTAGGATGAAATGTTTTCCTTTCAATTCTCTAAAGATGTTGTTCCACTCTCTTTTACCTTGCATTGTGTCTTTTATTTTTTATTTTGTTGAGACAGGATCTCACTCTGTTGCCCAGGCTGGAGTGCAGTGATGTGTTCATAGCACAGTGCAGACTCTTAATTCCTGGGCTCAAATGATCCTCCTGCCTCAGCCTTCTGAGTAGCTAGAACTGCAAAGATGCACCATCACACCAGCTAATTAAAAAATTTTTTTTTGTAGAGATAGGGTCTCACTATATTGCCTAGCTAGGTTGCTCTTGACCTCTTGGCCTCAAGTGATCCTCCCATCTCAGCCCCCAAAGTGCTGGACTTACAGGCATGAGCCACTGTGCCTAGCCACCTACATTGTTTCTCTGAGAAATCTGCTATCATTCTTATTTGTTCTTCTGTATATAATGTAATTTTTTTCTTCTGGCTACTTAAAATTTTTTCTTAGATAAGTTGTTTTAAGAAATTTGATGATCATGATTGCCTTTGTATGGTTTTCTTCATGTTTTTGTGATTACGGTTTGTTGAACTTTTTGGATCTCTAGGTATATAGTTTTTATAACATTAAGAAAATTTTCTGTCATAATTTTTTCAGATCTCCCTTTTTTGAAGTCTTTTTCAGGGACTTCAACCACATATGTATCTTACCACTTACAGTTATCTCACAGGTCACTGATGTTCTTTTTTTTACTCCTTTAACACTGATAATTTTGGATAATTTCTACTGCTGTGTCTTCAAGTTCATTAATCTTTTCTTCTGCAATTTCTAATCTGTCATTAATTTCATCTGGTGCATTTTTTATCACACTGTTTTCTATAAGTTTAATTTGGTTTTAGAAAAAAACTTTCTGTGTATTTGCCAAAAATGTTTAATCTTTCCTCTAGTTTCTTATACATATGGAATCGTATTATAATAACTGCTTTAACGTCCTTATCTATTTATTATCTACATCAATTTTGGATCAGTTTTGACTGGCTGGTAGTTTCCTAACTATGGATCATATTCTTCCACTTCTTAGCCTGCATGTTAATTTGTAGTTGAATGCCAGACATTGTCAATTTTATCTTGATGGGTGCTAGATAATTTTGGATTCTTACGTGTTGTTCTGGTACACAGTTAAATTATTTTGAAACGGTTTAATGTATCCCCAGCTTGCTTTTAACATTTTTAGGTGAGACCACAAGAGCATTAAGTCTATGGTTAATTTTCTTCACAGATCAGGAAGATTCTTCAGGGTACTCTACCTGATGCTTCATGAATTATGAGATTTTTCTGTACTCGCTGATAAGGTCAGGCGTGATTCTCAGCCCTGAATTTTCTCTGGGGATTGTTTTGTTTAATGCTTCAGGGTAGTTATTTTCTTGGCCTCAGGTACATTTCTCATAGGCCTACACTGATCACTACTCAGGAGAATACTTACACTCTCATATTTGCAGAGGTATCTTTATGTTAAGCTCCTTCTTCTTTGGCACTCTGCCTTATGAACCACAGCAGCCTGGGATCCCAAGCAGCTCTGTTTCTTCAGCTTGGGGAGGCCAGTGGGCTCTGGCTACATCCTCTCCTCCTTGAGCTTCAGCCTGAAACTTCCCGTGCAGTAATCTGGGGCAATCGTAGGGCTCATCTTGTTCATTTCTCATCTGTCATGAACTTCTCTCGTGTTCAGTGACTTAAAAAGTATTTTGTATTGTTTTAAAAATTATTTCAGGCCTAAGAATAAATCCAGTTTCTGTTACTCCATATTGACCAGAATACGTACTTGTTACTGTTTTGTTTTTTTTTTAACCTCTTTATTGAGATGACTGGTTCAATTAAACTAAGGCTCTTTTGCAGGGACAGTTTTTGAGGTCAGTGTTTGAGGTTTGCTTTGACCTCAAGACGTCTCTTTTTAGCTGTGTCTTTCTGGTTCTCTCTGATAAACTAGCTGGCCTGTGGTCTGGTTTATATTGCTAATGGACTTAGCGGTTTTCCCCAAGCGCCATTGTATTGAGAGTCCCCTTAACGTTGAACTTCATACTCGTTCACAAGTAAAGTCAGTTCATTTGGGGTGGGCTTTGGAGCTGTCTATGTCCTGTCTTTCTTCTTGGGAAAATGTTTCAGGAGTTTTGGATTATGGCTTTGGGGCTGGGTGGGGACAGAGGTAGCTTCTTTCTGAGTGACACCCTTGCTTTGGGAAGTGGGTGCTTGTTGGAGGGTCTATGGCATTCCCAGCTGGCTTCTCACAGCATGGAACCTCTACTTTATGAGTGAGGTAGGGGAGGGTGCTACTATTCTCAGTGTGTTGTACTCAAGGCAGAGTCTTTGTCCTACAAGTTGGGGCTGAGCAAAAGAAGAGAGCCTCAACTGATGACCACAATCACCTGGAATTCAGTGTCTGCAACAGGTAGCTGGGGTGGGAAGAAAAATGCTGATGGATTTTCCTTCCTGGGAAAATACCATAGCCCTTGACTGGGAGCTGGGTGGAGACAGTGCTGTGTTCTTGGCTGCACCCACCCGTAGCGGAGTTTCTGTCACATTGCGCTGGCAGTGGGGGGAATGGAGGAGGTCATGGTTGAAATGTCACAGACCCTCCCAGTTCTTGCCAAGTTTTAATAGATTTTCTTGAATTAAGTGTTTTTTTAAAAATTTGCTATATGCCCTAAGGCCATTTCTAGAGACTTTAAGTAAACATATATCTTAAATATTTTAAGCACACACACACACACACACACACACACACACAATTGCCCATTCTGGAAGTGGAGCTCCCCTGTCTCCACCCCCAGGAGGTTTTCCACACTCTGTATGTGAATGCCCAGCTGACTGCTCACACCATCTCCCACTGCAGCTCGAGGATCAGAAGCCCCAGTGAGTCAATCCTCCTGGCTTCATTTCAAATTCAAACAATTTTTTTTCTAGCCATGCCTTGGTTCATAGGCTAAAACCCTTGCTACTTGGATTTGACTTTTCTGAGCCCTTCTGAAGCATGCACAGTCTAGTTGAGCCCTAATGCAACCAAGTAGTTGTGCACGTCTCTTCTAGGGTCAGACCCGCTCTCATCAGAGGACGTGCGGACCTGGGAAACAGGAATTAGCTGTACTTGCGGGCCCTCTTCCTGCATTTCCGCCACCTGGTGGGCAATTGTTACTTGGCCTACCTTGAATCTGGATTATATTTGGTGGTCTCTGGAACCCTCTGGTGACGAGACATTTTAGCCATGTGTTTTGTGGTAGTTTGACAACACTTCATTTTTGATGAGGTGATTTTTTGCCTGCGTAACTGCTTTACAAAGAAACATATTTGGAGCTTGTTCACGAGAGGCTGGAATAATCAACCTGCATTCTTGTCCGCAAACTACTGGCTGACCTTTCTCCCATGGTGGGTCTGGTTTGGGCTCATTGAGGGAACATTTAAGGTACGTGCATCCCTGGGTCTCGAGTGTTCCTTCCAGGTCCTGGGCACCTATCTCAGCAGATCTTGGTGGCAATCATGAAGGATATCCTGGGGACAACACAACATGGTCCTCTTCCAGTTTTGCTGGCCAACAGTGAAAAACCGAGAGGCTGCTTTTGGGTCTTGTTTTTACTAGACCTTCAGGGGACATAAAGCATCTGTGCCCCTGCTTTGTGGGGTTCCGATCACCCTATATCTTTTTCTTCCTCCCATGAGCAGTGGGGGATCACCTAAACAATTTGGATCCAGTCATTCTCAGCAGCTAATGTCCTTCCAGCAGAGACGGCATCTAATGGGACTGTCCCATTGTCGATGTTCCTCTAGTTCAGCCATCTCTTGGTTGCCAGGCCAGATTGCCTGACTTTGTTACCCAAGGGCTGAAAAGCTTGTTGTCCTTGTGGCCAGTTGGAAGCTCATGTTCTTAGCCTCTGAGCTGTACTCTATCATCTATTTAGCTTAATCAGTTCCAAGGACTCCAGTTCCTTATTTTACTTGTGAAGGATCATTTAGAAAAAAAATTCAACCTCCCTAGCAGTAGTTTGTCCTGGAATGTTGGTTTTATTAATAATGACTGTGGGTTACATCTCCCCTGCCTTCTTACCTTCCATGAGGGTTCCCCACATGAAAACCCCTAACATTGATTGAGGGATGGTCAGATTTTAAAAAATGTGATATTGGGGTTTTGAGGAACAAAGTTCATGTCCATCCTGTGTGAGACCATTCCTGAAGTCAGAAGTTTTCCACCCTGAACCATCACTAGAGGTGTCATCATTATGGTGACATGATGGTTTCCTCTCTTTCTGTCAACTTGGAAATGGGGAAATATTTGAAAAGATAGAGAGCTGAGTGTCCAAACTTACTCTGGCCATATGACATCTCTAGGGGAGCAAAGGCTAGAGGAAAATTGGTTTCCTCCTTGCTGTGCAATGCATGAGCTTTTGAACACATGGCCGTCCTGTCACTTTTTTCTGGAGCTAGGCCTGAGGCATTTGCAAGAGTGTATGTATTTGACCCCAAGCTGTGACACGTTCTGGGTCCACCAGAAATTCTTGATTTATTTATTTTTATTTTTATTTTTTGAGACGGAGTTTTGCTCTTGGTACCCAGGCTGGAGTGCAATGGTGCGATCTCGGCTCACCGCAACCTCCGCCTCCTGGGTTCAGGCAATTCTCCTGCCTCAGCCTCCTGAGCAGCTGGGTCTACAGGCATGCGTCACCATGCCCAGCTAATTTTTTGTATTTTTAGTAGAGACAGGGTTTCACCATGTTGACCAGGATGGTCTCGATCTCTTGACCTCGTGATCCACCCGCCTCGGCCTCCCAAAGTGCTGGGATTACAGGCTTGAGCCACCGTGCCCGGCTCTTGATTTCTTTTATACCCTACTGGATGGGCTTCTCTAGGGTAGTTATCCTGGGATTATATCTCACAAATCCTTGAGGACTTTGTAGTTCACGTTGCTTGTTAGTGAGGAGAGAGCTTCTGCATCCATTGTTTGCTCCCCACCCTCCCACCCCCAAAATGGCCGTTCCAAAGAAAGCTGCCTGTGTTCTCACTGGCTGATATCTATCCCCATTTTAACCTGATTTAGATGGGGCTGACCAGCATTTAGGGTTTGGTCACAACGCTTGTCTTCTGCAGTTTACTGTAGACAGCTGACTGTCTGCATTCTGCAAGATGCAATGCCTGGAGCCTTCATTTGACTTCATTTGATTGAAAGTCAATCATAGACACAGTTTGGAGATGACCTTCATTTCCATGCCATCTTTTGATGCCAAGATAGTGTGTCAATCAGGTTAGACTCAGGAGGCAAACCACACCAGTAATTTGAACATGGAATTTTTCAGAGTTGTTAAACTGTAAAGAGTGGTGAACTCACGAAAATAATAAAACAGGACTGTACGCCATTCACGAGTAGCAGATTCAGAAAGCAGCTGTGACTCATGTGGAGGGAAGCCAGCCAGTGAAGGAACTAAGAGCTTGGGAATGGGACCCCAGGCAAAGCTGAGATTCAGACTTCCAGGAGAGCATGGCTTTGCTGTGACCTGTAGCCTGCTAAAGGCCAAGATGCTTGCCAGAGAGGATGAGCAGAAACTGGTCCACAGAAGGGCCTAACATTGCCCAGGGGTGTGTCGGTGGGTGGGGGCAGGTCTGCAGGATCAGACCCAGGGTGGAAAGCCAATTGCCTGAGGATGCAGAAGGATCTCATCTGTAGAAGTGGCAGCCAGGGAATTGATGTTTGGATTGATCATCATTTCCCACATTGCCCTTTTAGGGATATGGAAAGTGGACTCCTGGGCTAACAGATGCCTTCTTCAACAGGGCACTAAGAAAGCTGGATATGGTGGCTCATATTACCCCAGCACTTCGGGAGGCCAAGGTGGGAGGATTCCTTGAGGCCAGTAGTTCGAGATCAAGTTAGTAAACATAGTGAGATCCCCATCTGTGCAAAAAAACTGCAAAAATTAGCTGAGTATGGAGGTGTGTGCCTATACTCCCAGCTACTCAGGAGGCTGAAGCAGGAGGATCACTTGAGTCCAGGAGTCTGAGATTGGAGGGAGCTATGGATGTACCACTGCACTCTAGCCTGGGTTATACAGGGAGACTCTGTCTCAAGAAAAGGAATACACTGTGGAAAAAGAGATGAGTGTTCAGTGGTCAACAGCCTGTTGCCGCCATAGGGGATTTTAGTGGCCAAAGGCTAAGTGTAATGGCTTTGCTATTGCAGGGGCCACCCTCATTTCTCCACCTATCCTACCATAGGCTGAGATATTTAGGCCACTGAGATTTTGGACACAAGGCTGACACGTAGAATCAGAGGGAAATTGACCAAAGAAAGGCCCTGAGATGGGTATCCAGATTCCAGGAGGATGCGCTCACGGTGAGCAAGCGCTTCAGGGTACACTAGCTGAGTAACTCTTGTTCTAGGACTGCTGTGGTGACTGCTTTGGGTTGAGGGACCCTTCTGATAATTCTCAACTAGGGAGAAGGCAGGTGGTTTACAGGCAGTTAGTGGGAATTACTGCTCTAGGAGGCCACTGCTTATTCCAACCGCAGGAGCCAAGCCACTCCACCTCAGCTGCCCCAGGAAGGGAGACCTGCAGGGTCCTCCTCTAGGAACTCCCCAGGCATTGAGTTTTTGCTGGAGTGGATGGGTCCCAGGGTTGGTTAAGAAAGAGGACAGAAACTTTTCGTGGGGGTGCCGTTGGGAGAAGTGGGGTGTTTCTTCCATACTCTTGGCCCTTCTCTACATGGTCTGGGATTTACTCGACTTTGCCATTAGGTGACGCTGTTCACTTGTACGGAAGCACGGGGAGGTGACTGCTGCCTGCCCAGATCCTAGACTTTTTAAGAAACAGGAGTTGCTTGACTGGGCACGGTGGCTCATGCCAGTAATCCCAATACTTTGGGAGGCTGAGGTGGGAGGATCACGAGGTCAGATCGAGACCATCCTGGCCAACATGGTGAAACCCCATCTCTACTAAAAATATAAAAATTAACTGGGTATGGTAGTGTGTGCTTGTAATCCCAGCTACTCAAGAGGCTCAGGCAGGAGAATTGCTTGAACCTGGGAGGCAGAGGTTTCAGAGAACCAAGATCACACCATTGTACTCCAGCCTAGGCAACAGAGTGAGATTCCATTAAAAAAAAAAATTAACAGAAGGAAGAAAGCACAACTCACCCATATTGAGTGTAAACAGGGCTGGGGTCGGGGTTGTTTTTATAGATGTGGAATACCTAAAATGTAATGGAGTCTGTTTAACAACATTATGCCAATACTTTGAGATGAAATGAGAAGGTTCTTAGAAAAATCTAATCAAATACGTATATTTGACTCAAGAAGAAATAGAAAATCTCAATTCTTATAAAAGTATTGAATCAGTAGTGAAAAACATTCCCACAAAGAAAAGTGAGTTAGGCCGGGTGCGGTGGCTCATGCCTGTAATCCCAGCACTTTGGGAGGCCAAGGCGAGCAGATCACTTGGGGTCAGGAGTTTGCGACCAGCCTGGCCAACATGATAAAACCTCTTCTCTACTAAAAATACAAATATTAGCTGAGTGTGGTGGCATGAGACTGTAATCCCAGCTACTCCAGAGGCTGAGGCAGGAGAACCACTTGAGCCCAGGAGGAGGAGGTTGCAGTGAGCTGAGATGGCGCCACTGCACTCCAGCCTGGGCCACGGAATGAGACTGTCCCAAAACAACAAGAACAACAAAACCAAAACTGGCTCAGAGAGCTTCACTGGTAGGAAATTTCAACCTTACACAAGTTCCTCCAGAGAATGAAATAATTCTGAAGAACAAACGATGCCTCATTGGCACCAATTCCAGGTATAGTGGTAGCTAAGACATAATGGACGAGTCTGGTTCATGCATTCCAAGAGTGAAAAATCGGTCCGACATGAGAAGAATAATAAAAATTGCAATACTAAAACAGAAAAAAATCACAATAAAAGATGCAGAAAAAGCATTGAATAAAATCTGAGAAGTGATTTTTAGAAACCACTAATCAAACAAGAAATATAAAATAACTTAATCTGGTGAGACTCCCGCAAGGAACCTCCGGCAGGCATCGTGTTTAATAGTGAACCGTTGACAAACATCCTTAGTTAGACAAGGATACCCAGCAATGCCCATCATCTTCCCTTCTGTTGCACATTGTACTGAATACCAGCAGGGGGAGTAAGGCAAAGGAAACAAATGAAAAGTATAGAAATTGAGAAGATGGCAACAACTTTGCCGTCATTCATGGATGACACGTTTAATTGTGCAGCAAATCCCACAGACGGCACAGATATACTTTTAGAACTATAAAAAGTGGAGCAAATTTACCAGATATGATTTCAAATATATAAGCCTACTATTTAGTATATTTCTGTACATCAGCAGGTGAATGGAAAATAATATTAAAGAGGAATGCGATTTACAGTTCCATTAAAAATATCAGTTGGGCTGGGTGCAGTGGCTCACACCTGTAATCCCATGTATTAACTCATCACATCACAAATTACAGCATCATGTGGTGTTTGTTCCAGTCTTGTGTCGCCCAGTGGCACTTGGTTCCAGGGCTTGGCCCCTGACGCCACCACTGGGTCCCCTGGGTGTAAAGCCACATCCAGAGCTGTTGAGTGGCTGCATGTGGAGTGAGGGAAAAGGGCGAGGGAAACAGAGGGGAATCTGACCTGATGAGTTGTATTTCCTCTCTTAGTGAAAGCATCTGATAGTTGACAACAGGCCAGCATTTGCTACTGCTGTGGGTCAATGTTCTTGGCATTTCTGTTTTCCTAAAGCCCAGTCCCTCCCCTCTACACCCCATTCCACCTGGCACAGAGGAGTGCTGTCTCTGGGACTCTCTGGACTGGAAATTCCTCTCCCCCAACGGGCCTTTTTCCCTCCCAGGGGACCGTGCACCCTGTGTATGTGAGAAATGGGCATACAAGGCCCTCTAAATCCTCTGCTCCAGCCCCTCCCTTGGGAGAGAGCCCAGCCTCTGGGCTCTGACAGCGCCTCAGGAGCCTGAGTTAGTTGGAATGGGAGTACTCAGACCATAGATGGAGGGTGGGCGAGGGCTGTACCACTTCCCTGCTGAGGGACCTTGGCCAGGTCACATCCCTCTCAGTAAAAGGAGATAATAATCTTGCCAGACTCACGCATCCTGGGGTTTCAGATGAAGACTCCTGGGGGTTGTGACTGATAAGGCGAAGACCTTGTAGAGAAGGAACAACAGCAGACAATAGAGGGCGCTGTCGGCTCTGGCGAGTGCACGTGAGTGGGTGTGTGTGTGAATGCGTATGTGTGTGTGAGACCGTGTGGATGAATGAGTATGAATGTGTGTGGATAAATATGTGAGCATGAATGGGTGTGAGTGTGTGCGTGTATGAGTGTGTGTGTGGATGTGTGTTTGGAGCCCCTGTACAGGGACGGTTGGTATGTGTCAGCCAAGGATGCAGGTGGTGATGAAGATGCTTTCACAGGGTGCCCATAGAGGGCAATCAAGTGAGGACAGTGACATCCCTGTTCAAGTGACACTGTGCAGTGCGTGGCTGGACTCCCGACTACTCAGCCACCCTGCTCTGGGGCAGTCTTCCTACAGCCCCGAGCTCCTGTCCCAGACATTGTCCCAGGCTCCTTGGGCTGGGGGTGGGCACAGGACAGTGGGGTCACTCTGGCCTCCAGGGCTGGAAGGAAGGGGAGGCAGGAGGGGGATGGCTGCTCTGCTCAGACCCTGCGTATCCCTCACATTCAGTAAATCCAAGGAGCCTCGGGACCAAGGTGCTGGGATGTTTAGTGTTGAGCGGGCTTCAGCCCCGTGTGCCCTGAGGAAGGAAGACAGGCAAGGCTAGGCCTGTATGAGCTGCACTGGGGCCCCCTGTCCAGAGAGGAGCCGGAGGCCAGGTAGCCTGGGGTGGAGGTGCCGGCTCTCTGACCTCCCCAAAGACACAAGGGCTCCTCTGCTCAGAGTGACAAATATGGAGTCTTGGGGTGCAGGTAATGGGGCTGGAGCCTGGCTAAGAGGGGACCTCATCAGGGCCATGAGTGTGTGACAGCACTCTGTAGGGTGTAGGGGAGCACTGGGCTTTAAGACTGGCAGGCAGGCTCCCAGTGGGACCCATGACAAGTCCTTTGTCCCCTCTGGGGCTCAGTTTTTCCTGTGTAGGTGAGTGGTGGGGCCCATTCTCTGACTCTTTTGGTGTCCCCCAGACCCTCCTGGCACCCGGGAGCCATGAGGGGCTGACAGCCCAGGCTCTGAGACCTGGGCCAGTGCAGAGCTGGGGGCACCAGGCCCTGCTGCTGGAGGTGCTGGGCTGGAGATGCCCCTGGCTTCCCACAACTTGAGATTCCTCCCAAGCTCCACCCCAGGAAGACCAGGCTGAGCACTGCAGCCTTGGGAACTAAGGAGCTAGGGATTATCTGGTGCAGGAAGAACCAAATCTCCTTTCTGGGCTCTGACTGTGGAGACAGTGGCCACCAAGATGGCCTCTTAAGCCGTCCATCAGCCCCACATGTGCACGCCCCACAGACTCCAGCCCATAGACCCCTGACCTGGGGTAGCTCTCCCAGCCCCCACTCACAGCCCTCATGCCTTTCTAGATCCCCAGAACAGCCAGAAGCTGAGCTTACAGCCCTGAGCCTTCTTCTCTGATGGTGTGGTCATTAGCAGTGGGGTTAGTTGGTGCTGCTGGAGACAGACACAGAACAGTCACGGTGGAGGCTGCAGAGGTGGAGGAATCTGAGGTCCCCCTGAGGAGGGGGCTTGGGGCTTGGTTTAGGCCACCTCACATGGATACTCTAGGGTGTCTGGAGGAGGTCCTGGGGGCCCCTCTATGTCCCCAGTCTCAGTGTAGAGCTGGGGTCAGGTGGGACAGGTGGAAGTCCGGTGTCTGTGGGTGCCTCTCCATCCACACCCTCATGGGTCCTTTTGTGGATGCAGGGGGGTCTCTTTGGGCACTCAGCAGGGCAGCCCAGCTTCTCCTTGCTGGAAGTCAGTTTGGGACATGCGTCCCAGGTGTTAGACCGGAATGACCTTTGATCTTTGCAGAGAGGGTCAACCCCAAGTCAGTCATCGGATCCTTGCACAGCAGTGGGGGCGAGGGGCTTTGGCTGTGTCCTGCTCAGAACACTGAATGACTCAAACAGAGTAATCTAATTGTCCAGCGGGACCTGGCAAGAGGCTGCCTCAGTGTTGCTGGAGCTGCTTGTTCCCAATGTGTACAATGTGATGTACATCCAAGTTTATCCACACCTGTGTGGGTGTGGTATTAAGTGACAAAAGTAGAGAATCTTCGTCTGTCTATGTATGTATGTATGTATCATCTATGTTTCTTCATAATCATATTTTTCTTCATCATCATCATTATCATCATTATCATCTGTCTATCATGGTCTATCTGCTGTGTGAAATGCAAGGCTGAGTCTGGAATTCCACATATAATGAGCACAGATCTCCAGGCTGGGCTGGAAACTTTTCTTCTTTGATTAGGAGAGAATTCACTATGTTTGAAAAACAAAGTGAAACAATGTGTTGTACAATGACAGGCCCTGGAAAAACTGTCACACTGGACTCCAATTGGGTGTTTGCCATGCCCTGCTCCTGGGCAAAACTGCAGAGTGGGCAGCGGAGTGGCGGGACCTCCATGCAATGGGCTTACAGTCAGCGGTGAAAATGAGTAATTCATCCACATCAATATCAAAGAGTCAGTGTTGAGAAAGAAGCAAACCATGGAACACATATAGGGTATCCTTTAATCCGTATGAAGCTCAAAAGCAGGCTGAGCTGAAAAAGAGTTTGTTGAGGGGCACACACAGGAGGTCATACTTTAAGGAAAAGGAAAAAGATGATGAATTCAGGGTTCCTGGGGTATTGGCAGTATTCCTAGCCTGGGAGTCTAATAGAGGTGAAACTCACATCATGTAGAATTCACCATTTTAAAGTGTACAGTTCAGTGTCATTTAGTACATTCACAGTGTTGTGCAATCATCATTCCTATTACTACTTGGTAAACTTTACAAATTCATTGTATTCGTTTAATGGTTGTTACAGTTTGCAACTAAAATAGAAATACATCAAAATATTAGCAATGGCTTTTCTGGGTGAAGTACAAGGGGTGAGCTGTTTTCTCCTGTTTGTTTTTCTGTACTTTGTTCACTGTACTCCTTGTTTACTGTACACGTTGTTTATTGTGAATAGTTATTATTTGAAACTGAAGATCAAGAGCAATAAGCTGTATTTTAAGAGGAAGTCAGAAAACAAACAAGGTGACTCTCTCCTATGCTGTGCTGACACCTGTGTCCCTGTAGCCTCAACTATGCCTATTGCCTCCACCTGCGCCTGAGGTTTGAGGTCCCTGGTGGCACCTCTCTGCCAGGGGGCCCTGGAACCTCTCCTAGGGTGGTCCCAGAGATAGGAGATCTGCCTCCTGGAAACTCGGCTCCAGATGCTTTGGTTAACTCCATGTCATCTGTGTTCGATAAACTTGATTTCCTTTTGTTTTGGTCCCTCTTTTAGTGTGTTTTTTTATTAGCAGAAGTTCACAAACAAGAGAACCGCAGGTCCCCCGGGCACGTGACTTGAGGTGTTTTTTGACATCAGCCGCGTCTTTCTCCCCCAGTTTTCTTATTAAAACTCCATTTTGACAATCTTGAAAGATAAGTTTTAAAAGAAAGTTGCAATTTTCTTATGATTTTACTGCTTGATTCAAATAGTGACTCCTGCGGTCCCCTTTCCCAATCCTGGTGGTGTTCCCCCTGCCCCTGCCTCTCACCAACGTATGCTGCTCCCAGGTGGCGGTAATCCTACCTCAGGTCTGGCATTCCAAGGCAGGCCCTGCTCCTGGGTGGGGAAGGCCTCCATGCTGAGCTGAATGTCTGTGCTTTGCTGCCCCCTGACCCACCAAGTGCCTGTGGACAGAACTTAGGTCTCGGTTTCCTAATGGAGAGTCTTTGATGAGATGAGTATGGTTAACTCTTTATGAGTCATGGCCTCTTTCCATATAAAGCCACAGATCTTTCCTTGCAATGAGCATTTATACAGACACTTTTCAGGTTTGTGAACCCATAAGCTAGACATCCTATGCCCCTTCTCCAATCCCATGGGCTGTAGGACACCCTACTCTGGAAAGGGAAGATTGGACCTCCCTTTAGGGAACCTGGAGGGCAGACCTTAGATTCATCATGGCTCCCTTGCTGGGTGCTGTGCCCAGGGCTTTCCATGGTGATCCCACTAAATCCTTGCACAGCCCTCAGAGGAAGCTGCCACCATCATCACCTCCACATCACAGAGGAGGACACATGGAGGACAGTCACACATGGACAAGTGGTGGAGCCAGGACACAAACCCAGATCTATCTGGGCTCTAAGCTTATGCTCTTACCACAGACTGTGATCCAACCACAAGGAGAGACAGCCCAATGACCTCCAAGTTCCCTCCAATGCTAAGGCCACACCTGGGAAGCTTGCTAGAATTTCTAAAGTGTCTTTATGCACATATGTCCTTCCAGTGTTCTTCCCAGCAGTTTGTGAGATGGTGAGGGCAGGTGAAGGGAAAAGGCTTAGAGACATTAAGGAAAGGGCACAAGATCACACTGGAATCAGGATTAGAGCGGGGATTGGAACCCATCTCCTCTATACAGAGCTGCCAAGCACCAATCTGTGCTTCTCATGGTTAGAATTTACCTACCCATCCAACTATTCACCCATCTACTTACCCATCCAACTACCCACCCACACATGCACCTACCATTCCACCCACTCATCTATCCACCCATCCACTCACCCACCCAACTATCCATTAATCCATTCACCCGCCAATCCACCCACTCATCCACCCATCAATTACTCACCCATCTATACGTCCATCTACCTACTCCTTTCTCCCTCCCTTCCTCTTTCCCTCCCTCCCTTTCTTTCCCCATTCAAACTGTTTATTGAGAGCCTTGGAGTCAGGCATTTGGCTAGCTGCTGGGGAGGAGGTGGAGTTTGAAGATGTGGGAACCAGCTGTATCTCTTGGGGACATCATCTTTTCCTTCATCAGTGAGGGTTTTGGAAGGGGAATGTGCGCAGGGCGGCAGGCAGGATGGAGAGGTGGTTGTTGACTTCCTGCCCTTTGGGTTTTGGGTCACAGTACTAGACTCACAGAATTGAGTTAAAAACTTGTATTTTTTTTTTCTAGGGAGAGGCTGGAAAGTGAACCATTAAGCTAGGGTGTCTGGCTTCTTGCTGTGTATAGAACAGATATCGAGCAGTGACTATAGGTGGAGAGTTTATTTATGCAGAGACATTTTGAATATAAGAAAAGAAGTGACAAATACATATGAGTTACTATATAATGAATATAAATATAATTAAAATAAACTAACTATAAGTAATGTAGAGTGAGTTTCCAATAATAAATTCTAACCTGTTTCTATCATTCCTGGAACCAGATATTCTGTTCAGGAGCTATCATGCATTCTCCCATGCACTTCCCATTATATACATGGGAGGTAGTGACTCTTATTATCAATATCAAATAGATTGGAACATGAGGAGAGAGATGAGTTACCAAGGTAGACTGTCACCTCCAAGTGACAGAGAAATTTGTCAACTGAGGTCTTCCTAGAAATATCATTCTCTGACCTACTATACAGTTATTTCTGCCTGAGGAACTGGTAAAAACTCTCAAAGTCTATCCTGGCTTCCTTCTTTCCTTCCCAACTTCTGCTGATCCTGACCTGACCTTGTCCCAAGTTACTCTATGGAGCAAGGCTTTTATTGCTCTTTGCAGAAATTGCTTCAACTTTTTTTTTTTTTTTTTTTTTTTTTTTTTTGCGGTTGCTCCCTCCTCTGTGTTTAACTGTATTTTAAGGGGGTGCATTTTCCATCCTCTTTGCTGTCTGCTGCTAGGTACCCATCCCCACCGAATACCCTCTCTTTCCATTTTTTTTTTTTTTTTTTTTTTTTTTTGAGATGGATTCTTGCTCTATCACCCAGGCTGGAGTGCAGTGGTGCGATCTCAGCTCACTGCAACCTCTGCCTCCCGGGTTCAAGCGATTCTTCTGCCTCAGCCTCCCAAGTAGCTGGGACTACAGGAGCCCGTCACCACATTTGGCTGATTTTTGTATTTTTAGTAGAGATGGGGTTTCACCATATTGGCGAGGCTGGTCTTAAACTCCTGACTTTGTTATCCTCCCGCCTCAGCTTCCCAAAGTGCTGGGATTACAGGTGTGATCTCTTTCCATTTTTATGGCTTAGCCACTTTCCCTGGGCTTCCTGCCTCTGTGCTGGCTAGAGCTGTGAGACCATTTCAGGGCTTTGGGCAGCACCTAAGATGCAGAGGATGCAAATCCGTGTTAGGATCATAGTGACCTCTTTCCATATAATCCCCCGTTGTACTACTCAAGAGAGACCACTCTATCTTCTCATCAGTGTCATCTCAAACCCTGCACCCTGTCTGTTGGGGTGTAGCAGGCACACAAGAAATATTTGCTGAATGTCAAGTGAATTGGAATGAACATGCTGATTTAAGTGATAAAAACCTATTTTTCATAACTGCACAATTCATGTCTAATTGTTGTTGAAAAATGAAAAAAGTTAGATATACAAAATGAAAACCAACGTTATCTGCTGTTTACCCCCGCAACGGGTAGCCCTAGGGAATAGATGTGGATATGGATATGCACCTAGGTACGGATACAGATGCAGGAATTTATGCACATGCATTGGGTTACATCTTGTCTGGTGACCTCTTTGGGATAATATTACGTTCAAGCCTTTTCAGATGCCATTCAAATCATCAAGTACAACATTTTTTTAAAGGATCTTAAATCAGTTTAATGATTTGCTCTCTGATTATAAAACAAATTCCTGCTTTTTGAGAAATCAGAAAATGGAAAATCATAAAGAATATAAAGCAAGTCTCTGATGTTGCACTGCCCAGGAGGACCTGTTAGCACCTTGGTATGACGCCTTCCAGATCTTTCTCTGCATGTGATCATGTGCTTATCACAAAGATAGGAACTTCTTTCCTCGTGTGCCCTGTTTGGACGTCGGTCTATGGCACTTCTCCAAGGTCATCTGGGGATGTGGATATGAGGCTGGCATCTGCTCTTGGACTCTTTTCCTCAACGTTTTGCCGTAGCGCCCTGGCCTTGCATCCACTTGCAGTGGTCCCTGGCATCTCCATGATAAGTTCTTATGAGCAGGATTTCTGGGTCAAAGGTGAATGTGTTTCCAGGCTGTGGAGACAGGGGACATGTTCAGGAGGGCCTAAAAGGCGGAACCGTGTCTCAGCCTTGAAGCCTCTCAGAATCACCAGCTTGGGAAGTTAGGAGGCCTGTGCTTGTTCTTCACCCCCTCACCCACTCATTCTGCCCAGGGAAGGGCCTGGGGTGGGGGCTCTAGAGCCCTGCCCTGGTCACATCCCTCCCTGGGGTCCTGCTGACAATCAGGGCCACTGCTGGCTGGTTCTGAGATGCCTTCTGGTGGACCCTGGGACCCAGGATGGAGCTCAGGGTGTGGGGAGGCAGCCAGGGGGCAGCATCAGGCCCAGGGGCTGGACTGGGATGGGGTGGGTGGGATAGGGCACAGGCTCTGCTGCCCCCACCTGTGGGCTACACAAACATCCAGCAGCAGCCCTGAAACTGCCCCTTGCTCCTCCTGGGCCACACCTGGTCCTGTTTGTCACTCATACCATGCCCGGGTGGCCATGGGCTCAGTTTCTCTTCCTCTTATTCTTCTCCTTTTGTCACTCTGAGTTCTAGTTTCAGCCAACTTGGGGTTAACTTTAGCCTGGGGATTTCCAGGGGTGGCCAGCTGCAGGCAGAGCCACCAGAGCTGAGGAGGTGAAACCCCCACCCCCATCCCTTGGCCTGGTCCCTACCCTACTCCCACCTCAGGCCTCAGAGCCTCTCCAGGCCTTCCTGGCCAATGCTTTCACCCAGGAATCTGCTGGTTTCCTGAATGGCTGGCACTTTGAGTGCCTGACCCAGCTCCTCCTTGACCAGAGGGAAGACTGGGCCCAGGAAGGCAAAGGCACTTGCCCAAGATCACACAGTGTCACCCACAGGCCTGGGCAAGGGCAATGACTGGGGATAGGTGAGGGTCCCTATGGGCCAGGCACACCTTAGACATCATCTCAATTAATCCCCAAACCCACCCTATGGGGAGAAACTATTGTTATCACCCCTTGTGCAGATGAGGAAACTGAGGCCTACAGAAGAGAAGTGAATTGCCCAAGATAAAGGGTTGATGAGAGCTGAGCACGGGGGACACCCCTTCTCTGTCTGACCCTGCGGTCTGGGCTCCCATGGCTGATGCCCTTCTGGGAAGAACAATGCTCTGAGCTCCCCCAGGCCTTTGCCAGACATGCTCCCTCCTCGCATCTCCTAGTGTCCAGGGCAGGGATGGCCATCAGGGTCTGTAGCCCTAACTCATCCATGCTGCTCTCAGGCCTCTTATCTGCATCCCTGAAATGGAGTTGCCGCTGGGGAATGGTGGAGGAAGTAAGCAATCTGGCCTCTGGCAGAGAACAGTGCTCCATATAGGTGCCCTCTATATGGGTTCTCCCCACACAGTCCCCTCCACACGGTGCCTTCCACGCAGTCCCCTCCACATGGCCCCCTGCACACGATCCTCTCCACACCATCCCCTCCACATGGCCCCCTCCCCACAGCCCCCTCCACATGGCACCTCCACACAGCCCCTCCACGCAGTCCCCTCCACATGGCCCCTCCACACAGCCCCTCCACACAGTCCCCTCCACATGGCCCCTCCACACAGCCCCTCCACGCAGTCCCCTCCACATGGCCCTCTTCACACACCCCCTCCACAAGGGTCCTTCCACACGGCCCCCTCCACACGGTCCCTTCACACAGGTGTGCCTGTGAGAGCTTGGGCAGGTCCCTTGCTGTCCTGGTCTGTTTCCCCATTTGTCAGATGGGAGATCCTGGGCTGGACTTCAGGATACCCCAGAGCTGGTTCTGCCTCTCTGGGATTTAACTGCTCTGAGCCTCAGTTTTCCCACCTGTGAAATGGGATTATGATTCTGGCTGTGACCTTACAGAATCCCTGAGTGGCTCAGGTGGATAGCACATGTCTGCGTGTTTTATCAATGGTACAGGGAAAATAAGGCTACTCAATAGCATCTCAACACAGGACACACTGCCTTTAGGAGTCGCAGATCTGGTCAGACCTGAGGTTTAGGGCCTCTACTCTTGGCCCTTCTCTCTTTGGTCCCTGCCCCTATCCCTCTGCAGGGCTTTGGGGCTTGGGACACTCTGACCCACTGGCCTGAATCAGCATGAGAGAACTCCTGTGCACCTCGCAGGTCCCTGCCTTAGGCCTGGCTCCCAGCATTCTTTGCTCATTCCCTCTCCTCCACCAGGTGGTCACTACCTGTGTCCCACTCAGGGCCCAGACCTACTTTCTCCCTTGTCCCCTGCCCCCGTGGAAGCCTGGTCCATCTTGGAGACCATCACATGGCACAGATTCCAAGGACTTCCTGGGTGTTAAGCAGAGTGGCAGGCCAGGTGACACAGCGGACAGAGTATAGGGTCTTTGAGGTGAGCTTTTGGGGTACTTCCATGAGGGCCCCTGTGCACTCTGCGACCCTGTGGGAAGAAGGGGCACTGTGGTCACTCCTATGCCTTTGCTCACACTCACCCCCAGCATGCCCGTCCTCTCTCCGCCCTCCAGCTCCTAGGCCTGTTTGAGGTTGCTGCTGCCACCAGGCCACCTTTGTTGACCACATGGAATCCCCAATATCCCTTGCCGCTTGTCTTCTTCACAGGGAGGTCTTATCTGCGTCAGAGCTCTGGACTGAACAGGGACAAGTACCCCCCTCACTTGCTTCGCCATGGAAACTGGCCTGGCTGACTGGCATACTGTGCACATTGAGGGGATGGTGGTGCGGATGCCAGTGAATGGCAGTGGATGAGCTGATTGAAGATGGCTGGGTTTAGGGCCACTCTGCTCAGCCTCGTGGGTGGGCCACTGGCCTGCCCACCCTAGACTTCGCATCTTATGTGTCAGGACATGTGCCATGGCTGTGTGTGGTGGGCCTGGCTTCTGGCTTTCCTGGGCCAAGGGAGCTATAGGCTGGTGTCCTCTGAGAATGAGCTGGTGAAGTCCCACAGGTGGATGGGATTTGCCACCTGCAGGGGTGAACCCAGGCCCTGAGGCTGGGTAGTTGGTCCCCTCCCTGACTCTTATTAGAACCTGGAACCCTGGAATATCCTGGGAGCCTTTCCTCTGTGTGGAGAAAGGGAGGCCTGTAACGGGGGCAGTGGGTGGGATCTGATTACTCACTGGGCAGGGAGCATCAGGCCTCACCACAGTGGCCTGTCCCTCACACCTGTCAACCTCCCTTTGACTTCAGCATCTAGACCCAGCATGGGGAGACTGGACAGGGAATGGGGTGCCCCAGTGCCGCAGCCTCCTCCTCCCATGGCACCTGAGCAGGCACACTCCAGGTCTCACCGGGGCTGGGCTGGGGCAGTCCTGCCTCGCATGGGACAACACATGTCAAGAGCTTTGCACAGGCCAGGCCTCAGGAGGCTCGTGGAAGGATGAGTGTGTGTGTGTATGTGTGTGTGTGTGTGTGTGCACGTACAGATATATGGATGGACAGACACATAAACAAGTGACTGACCAGTCTGAGGTCCTGTCCACTGGGAGGGACCCTGGAAGTCGT
The DNA here is from genome assembly GCF_048565385.1 of Saimiri boliviensis. Taxonomy (NCBI): domain Eukaryota; kingdom Metazoa; phylum Chordata; class Mammalia; order Primates; family Cebidae; genus Saimiri; species Saimiri boliviensis. Next base: position 26,223,181 of record NC_133469.1, on the reverse strand, counting down.
CTTGGCAGTTGTGCTTCCAGGAGCTTCATTATTGCCCCAGGCTCTGGGCTCCTAGGGAAGCTCTTGGAAGGGCCCTTGTTTCCCTTCCCCTCACCATCCTTGGCCCAGTCCCCTCGAAGGGTCCAAGGCCTGGGGGCAGCAGGTGGAGTGTGACCTGCAGAGTCCCAGGTCCAGCCCCAGCCAGCCCTACCCACCCCAGTAGACACTGTTTCCCATCTATTGGGTCGATTTACCTGCCTGCTGGGCTCCTCTGAGCTTCAAGTGTCTGGCTGTGCCCCCCAATTGGCCACAGCTCTGGACCTGGTGTTTAGAACAGTTCCTGGGGAGCTGTGAGGAGGGGGCAGGGCTTGCATGAATAGAAGCTTTGGGAGCAGAAGATACTACTTCTGACCACTGATTAACCATGATCTCCAGACCCTGTCTAACTCAAGCCTGGGCATGGGGCTTGGGTGCCTTGGTGCTGGGACACAGGACCATTCTTCCAGCTAGGCTTGTGGAAGCTTTGGAAACTGAGGTCCCCCCACCCCCAACCCTGGGGAGGAGGCACCTGCTGCCAGGGCTGGGGCTTGGTGGGGTTTCCTGGCTATTTTGGGCCTCAGGCACTCTTGGTTTCACCAGGCCAGCTGCACTGGGGTGAGAGTTCCAGGGCCTGTGGAGAGCCCAGCATGGGCAGGGGGCTGGCCTGAGGCTGCCTGGGGTTGGAACAGCCCAAGGATGAAAACAACCAACGGCAGAGACAAACAAAATGTTCATTTTCCATCTGATTGTCCCTCCCCCAACCCAGGGATTCAGTTTCCATTATTATCAACCCAGCAACACAGAGGGGAAACTGAGGCTGAGCCTGAGCCACCGACTCCAGCCACAGGGTTTGGCCCTAGTCAGGGCTCCTCAGTCCCTGGCTGCCTCTGGCCCTTGGGATGTTGCCCACCGTGAGACTCCAGCCAGGTGCTCCCGACTCCCCATCCTCTGCCCTATTTCTCCCCAGCACAAATCTCGTCTCCTACATGCCATTGCTCCTTGTCTGTCGGGTTGATTTTCCTCTCCCCACACGAGCTCTCTGAACCTGGCTGTGCCTGCCTTGGCCCTGCTGTATTTCTAGGAGCAGGAAGTGCTTAGGAGAGAGCTGAACATGTGACTGCTCTGGGCAGCCCCTGAAAAGGGGGCTTACCTGGCCAGTCTGGGGTCTCACCTTCTTTAGCCACTCTGCCCAGCAGCCCCTAGAGCCCAGCACCCCTTCTCTCTGGGAGCTGCTCTCTGCTGCCCAGGCCTTTGCAAACTTCCTGTCCCCTGTGGGAGCCCAGGCCAAGTCTGGCGACCACTTCCCGTCTTCCTCCCCAGACAAGTCAGGAGAGGGTGTGTCTGGGGGTCTGAGTAGGAGGCTCCCTTTTGGCCTGCAGCTGGGAGGATGAGGCCCCTTTCTCCTCTGTCATCTCCATAGTCAGAAGGCCCCAACATGTCCCTGCACAGGCTGGGCACTGGGTGGGCAGGAATGGCCCATCTTAGGGACACCTGTCAGGGGTCCAGGCTCTGGTGCCTGCCTGGCACAGCAGCTGGCACACTGGACGCTCAGTGAACATCAGACCTGATGTAAGAAGCAGAAGGGACCTGTGGCCAGATCAGGGGTGTTGATGTTGCTCTGGGAAGAGGGGGTCACCATGAAGGATGGCCTGTCTGGAAACAGATGCATTGCGGGCGTCCTGGTGGGTCACCCTAGCTATGGGCTACTCTGTCCCCAAATTGACATGGATGCTCTGTGATGCCAGCCACAGAAGTCACACAGCCCCTCCCTGGCTCCTGTCCCAAAGCCAGGAGACATTCTCCCTGCTGCCTGTGGTCTCCCCAGGGACAAGGGCTGCCCAGAGGAGCTGTCTCTTGCCGGTCTCTGCACATGCTGTGCTGTTGCTGAGGGGGAGATGGAGGTCACCCCTTGTTCTTCTGTGAGCTGGGCTTGAGTGAGCTCATTGCTGAGGGTTCCAGGCAGGCCCATGTGAGACCAGGAACCTCATGGTGACTGCCTGAATGTGGCCCCTAGTGAGGGCCTCCTGGCCCCTGGCCCCATTGTAATGTCCAGAACTGCTTACTATAGTGCTAGGTGGCTGGGCCTTGGCTTCCTCCCTCTCATTATAAACCATTATAAAGAACATCATTCAGTCATTTAGCAAACAGTTACTCTGAGCTTGGGCAACCAAAATTTCTTGTTTAAACTGGGATGTTCCTGGGAGTGGAAGGGGCACTGTTAATAATTTCACCGGCTGTCTGACAGAAATGGGTGGGAGTCCCTGAGGCAGCCCTGGCCTGGATCTCTGGGCAGAGCCCACCATCACTGCTACAGTGGGCCAGGCATGGCCAGACCTGGGTCCTGAGCTGAGGCTAGGTACACACGGCCACTTGGGAAACTGCAGCTGATTGGTGGCCAGTGGTCTAGGACCTGGATGGGGCTGGCCGGGGTCACCAGGGGCTAGACACTGCTCCAGCCCCAGCATCAACCTCAGCTCCCAGAGTCAGTGAAATGTCCTGGAAAATGCAGGCTGCAGGTCATCCCCTTCCCCTTAGACCTCCCCCAGCCTGTGAGGTTCTGGGGGAGACCACTCTTGAGAAACTACTGGCCAAACAGGGTTAGTTTTGATGTGGTCCCAAGTGACCAAGTGACAAAGACTGACCATGATCCTGACCCTACTGCCCCTGCTCATGTCACTGTGTTGACATTTCCGTGGCCCATCTGCAGTCCTCAAGATGACCATGTAGTAGAACAGTTTCCCCAGATCACTCCAGAAGGAGGGAGTCCTCATGCTCGGGTTATTGCAAGAGGCATGGGTACATCTTGGGGTGTTTGCATAACTAAACATTTTGGGGAAAGACATAGCCTGCCTGGCCTCCGCTGATGCCCGCTAGGGATGCTTCTGAATCCCCGAGGGAACTGGAACATCTCATATGTGGAGCGGGGGACCCTGGGCAGATTTAGGGCCATTTCTCCTTCATGTCTCATTCAGGACAGGGAAGAGGACAGATATCAAGTCATGACATGCAACTCCTTCAGGCCTATAAAAGCTGGTCCTTAGGTCGGAGATGGAGCCCAGGTGTGGGCTCAACATCAAGGACTTGTGTCCTGATAGTGTGGCAGGTGGGGGATCCAGAACCTGGCCCCGGTGTGACAGAGACCCTGGAGAAGAGGATGGCGTGTTGGGAAGGAGGGGCAGTGTTCCTCAACATTGTGCTGTGTCATTAGCAGTGGGCATTGCAGGTGGAAAGTGACTGTTTCCTCTGTCCCCTAAAATTCGCATGTTCTAGTTGGCTGGAAACTTGGTTTTGGACCTTTGTGTCGGGGAGTGGGTGCTTGGCTGGGATCTGGTGGCCTCATTATGAAGCATCTAGACCTGGTTTGCTTGTCCCCAGGTGAGTGTCAGTGCCCCTCTTCCTGCCCCTGGACTCAGTAAATATGGGGTTTGAAGGGTAAGGGTGCCTTTATCCAGGCCTGGCTGGGGACACTCTCTTGGTGGCTTTGCAGGCCCTACAGGAGGCTGGGCCAGATGGGAGAGTCACCCACTGACCTCAGTGGTAGCTCCCAGTCCTTTCCTTTCACAGGGCCCTCCCTGAGCAGCTACCTCCCCTCCCCCCACAGGGCCCTGCACCCCCACCCAGGCTATTCTGGGCTCTGGCTTTGCTGTAGAGGAAGCTGCAGGCACCCTCCCCAATCTGACTCAGATCACCTCCCTCAGCCCAGGCTGCAGCTAAGCACGGCCAGGGCCAGGATGAGTTCCCTCCTCCCCATCCCCCACTGTGACCCTCTTCCCTGTACCTTGAGGGATTCCCCCAGCACAGACCTCCCCTCCTTCTGTGTCATGAGCCCATCACTCCTGAGGGGCTGACCCAGGTCTGAGCTAGACACAGCAGCATGTGAAGACAGGCCTGGGCTAAGGCCTGACGTGGCTACTCCTGGACTGGATGAAGCCGGCCCGGGAAGCGCCAGTGTGTCCTTCATAGTCAGTGTCCCTTCTGTGAAGTCGTCAATGGAAGTTCTAGGCCTCAGGGTCACTGTGAGGGCCAATGAGGGACTGATGTTCCAAGTGTGACCCAGGGATTGTAGCTGGGGCTCCCTCAGATGCTTCTTTTGGATAAATATTTTCCTCAGTGTGGGGAGATGCTCTGCTGCCCCAGACACTCCCTGGGCAGAGTGCCAAGCTTGGAGACTCGGCGGGGTTGGGGGCAGTGGGGGCTCCGTGTCGTTCCCCAAGCTTGTGAGCTCCTCCAGGGCAGGTGGTCCTGGGCTGCATGCACCAGCCCCTGGCCCATAGCTGAGAGTTTATTGAATGAATGAATGAGTCAGTGAACAAGTGAATGGATGGATGAATGAATGAAAAGCCTTTAGGGCTCAGGAGTCATGAAAAGAGGCTGGGCGTGGGTCAGCCAGTAACTTACTGTGTGACTCTAGGTGGCTCATCATCAGTCCTCCCATCGGAGCCTCAGTTCTCCCATCTGTGAAATGGGCACATGAACGCCTGCCCCAGCTCTGCTTTGTAGACTCAGAGGACACCCCCATGACTCCCCTCCTGCCTGCTTCCTTCACCCACTGAATTAACTGAGAAGTTAATTCAGAGACTGAGAAGCCCAGGTCTCCCCACCCCATAGAGCCACAAGGGGATTCATTCGCTCAGCACCATCTCTTGACCTTGCTCAGGTACAGCCTCAGGAGGAAAGGGTGGCCTCAGGTCAGGGGCCTGGACACTCACTGTGTTGCCCTGAACACCTGCAGGACATGGACAGGTTTAGCCTCCTCTGCACCACCTTAGGGAAGTGGGTGGCCTTGGGTTGACCTGGGATCAGAGTCCCAGTGGCCACCACCTGTGCAGCCCAGAGCAGCTGTGGGACCCAGGCAGGCTGCTGCCTTCTGAACCTCCGTCTCCTCATCTATAAGGTATGGGGGGCATTGACATGTGCCTCTTAGGGTGGCCTGGGATCCCACCACATAAAGAGGACAGATACCAGTGCAGGGTTCCTCTGGAAGTGGTCCTGGGCCAGGTGGCAGGTGAGGTAGCATCTTCAGCAGAGCTGGGAGCAGTTCCACAGTCGAGCAGTGGCCATCAAGGGGCTCAGGGATATCCATCCCAGCACCTGGCTGAACATCTGAGGATGTGAGGGGTGTTGCCCCTGCCTTCAGGCTCCCGTGGTGCCTCAGAGCTGTGATGGGCAGGACTGCACCAGGAGAGCATGGTCAGCAGCCCTGGGCGCACATCAAGCCTGAGGCACCTCAGGGCTGAGGGTCGGGCCAGGGAAGGAGCAAGGAGTCCTTTTCCCTGCCGGCAGTTCATGGGTCACACAGTGAAAGAAAGAGTCACCAAGGGTGCCAGCTCCCGGTGGCCCTGACAGGGTAGCAGCAGAACAAAGGGGGAGGGGACCCTAGAGGAGAGGTCCCAGGGGAGTGGCCCTGGCAGAGGTGGGTGGGTGAGGAGCTTCAAGATGACGAGAATGACATGAGTTACCAAGCCCATCCAGAGGCCAACAGAGGGAGCACAGTGAGGGTACCCTTGGATTGAGTCACTTGTAGGCCACTGGGGCCATGATGGAGTGGCGGTGAGACCACTGGGCTTGAGGCAGGAAGGGATGGGACCATGGCCTCCAGGAGCCCTTGATTACCACTGTAAAGGGCAGGAGAGAGGGAGGTGGCAGCCAGAGGGAAGGCAGCATCCAAGATGGGTTCTGGGTTGGGAGAAGCATAGGGAACTGATTTAGGGGCGGGAGTTAAAGAGGGAGGGGTCTGTTAGGTGAGGAGAGTGACAGGGAAATGGATTGGCCCAGGGGTACCATCTTGAGGGTCAGAGCAAGGAGGTGTCAGGGAGAGGGCCGGTTGCCCTGCTCTGGAGGGACCCAGTGATGTGGAAGTGCCAGGGGTGCCTGCCAATGGAGGGAGGTCAGAGGTCAGGGGCCCTGCTGGGATGCCCTGTGGCGAAGGCTTAGGGGGCTCCTCATGCAGTCCCTAGAAGGGCTGTGTTGCACTCACAATTCCCCATTTCTTACATGTCCCCAACATGAAACCCTGGAAAGTTTGTCAGGTCACAGATAGGCCCTATTCCAGCCCAGGCATTTCATTACTTCGAGGCTGCCCCCTCAAAGAGCATCCTGGCAGGATCACAGCTTAGATGACATCTGTGCTCCTAAGATGACCATCAGGAAGGTCCCTGGCCCTTCATGCTGAGACATGGAGGCGGAGAGGCTGTGGTCCAGGTTCTCTGTAGGAAGAGAGAACTGCTGCTGTGGGCCAGGTAGGGCCAGGCTGGGTCCCAAGCCCAGGATGGGCACATACAGGTCCTTGGGAAACCACAGGTGATTGGTGGCCAGTGGCCTGGGACCTGGATGGGGCCAGGGTCACCAGGGGCTGGTCACTGTTTCAGTCCCAGCATCAACCTCAGCTCCTAGAGTCAGTGGGAAAGGGGGCTGAAGTGGGGTCCAATTACAGTGACCACAGGGAAATGAGGCCACAGATTTCATTGCAGGGATAAGGTGGGTCAAAGAAGGCCACGTGCTCCCATCCTGACAGCCTGGAGCCTGCCTGTGCCTGGGGCGGCCGCTCCCTTGAAGGGCATCCGTCCATCTTGGGGACTGAGGGTCTCTGAAGTCAGGGTGGCTCTGCTGGAAAGCCCTCTGCCACCTTCCTCTTGACTTAAGGGGATGGACTGGGTTGGCCCTGGGAGTGGCTGGGCCTGGAGTGGGCACAAAGAACAGGAGAGGAACTCAGGAAAGGAGCTGTGGTCGGCTGAATTAGGCCCCCAGGGACAGTCATGTCCCAATCCTGGACCTGTCCCTGTGTCATGTTGTGTGGTCACAGGGGCTTTGCCTATGTGATGGTGTTAAGGGGCCTGAGGTGGCAGATGATCCTGGGGTATCCAGGTGGGCCCAAGGTGGGGTCTTTATAAAAGAAAGAGGGAGGCAGGAGGGTCAGAGTGAGAGGAGATGCGGGGATGGAGGGAGAGAGGGAAAGAGAAAGGGAGGGAGGGAGAGAAGAGCAGAGGATTTGAGGATGCTGAGCTCTGGCTCTGAAGCTGGAGGAAGGGGCATCCTCTAGAAGCTGGAAAAGTCCTGGAAACGATTTCTCCCTAGAGCCCCCAGAAAGAGCCCAGCCCTGTTGGCACCCTGATTTTAGCCCCCCATGGACTCATTTTGGACTTCTGAACTTCAGACCTGGGAGAGAATCAATAGGTGATGTTTTAAGCCACTAAATTAGGGGTCATTTGTGACAGTAGCCACAGGAAAGTCAAACAGGTGCCATGGGAGTGACTCCCCAGGATGCTCCTCGGGGATGATGGTCCCTCCCCTGACCGACCCACACTGACCCAGGCCTGACCCCTGCAGGTGCCCCCGCCCTTCCAACACTCTACGGAGCAGGGACCATGCAGGAGGGGCTGGGAGGGGCTGGGCCGTGTTCTCTTCCCCAACACCTTTCTCTCAGAGAGCAGCTGGAGCCCCAGATTGAGGGAGCCCTACAGAGAGTCCTGATGAGGGACATGGTTTTCCAGCGAAGGTTTGGGATCCAATGGAATAGTGTACCCAAAAAGATGTTCCCAAAGACAGCCAGTGACTCTGTTCAGGCACCTGAGAGAATTGCCATGTCTTAGGGCTGCCAGACACTTCCCTGTGTGTGTGTCAAGCTTCAAATCCCATCAATACTGAGGCCTTGGGTAGAACATGTTCCCACTTTTGATTGTGACGAGATGCCTGGCCTATCGTCACATTTTTTTTCACTCTCGAGCTGAACCTGGAGTTGTGTCTGTTCGAAAGGGTCTCCATGTCGTCAGAAGTTATACTGGGGATCTGAGTCTGCAGGTTTTCCCTGACAAACAGGCACCCGTCACAGTCACCGTCCCTATCCGGAGTCCTTGTCCTGGGCATCTGCTCTGGGGTCTTCCTCCAGTGGGGGAATTGGTAAGGGTCCACATTTAGGAGCTGAGTTTTCTGAGACCCAGCACCCTGTCCATGGTGTCCTGCCTGTCCTGGGGGAGGGAGTGTGACCCAGCACCAGGGGACACCTTCTCACAGGATATTCTTTCTCCATCTTTGTCTTCCTCCCGTTTCCTCCCCCATCTCTCCAAGTCCTCAGTACAAGGCCTGCTGCCACTGTGTTTAACACGGCCCCATAACTGTGATCTCCAGAGGACAGCACCCCAGGAGAGGCTGGGTTACCACACTGATCCAGGAACCCAGACAAGGAGGGACAGAGGTTCCAGACACCCAGCCAGGCTTAGACCTTAGCCTCAGACAAGACAGGCAAGGGAAGAAGCTACCCACATTTCACTTGGGGTGTCAAAGAGGAGACAAGCTGGGAAATTTACCAAGGTTGATCAGCTGCGTGCCAGCTCCAAGCACAGCACACAGTGACACAGCTCCACACACAAACCCTCCTGACCCACCTGACCCATTCCCCACTGCAGCTGCTGGGGCGCCCGGGTCCAGCGGCCCTGTCATGAAGCAGGTGTGGCCGATAGGAGGGTGAGGTGGTTGGTCCCTCCATGTTGGATGCACACTTTCCTGGAAGTTAGGAATCCCTCCAGAATGGGGAGCGGGAGGCGGCACATCTGCACATCACATCTTGATGTCCTGGAGCAAGCCATGTGTCCCGGCTAGGCTCCTTTGGAGACTGTCACCATGGAAGAAGTGAGAAGCCTGTTTATGCCACAGGGAAGGTGGAGCTGGTCCCTATGGAGAACTGAGACCCCTGGGAGGGTCCCGGATGCCTAGCACAGGCCCTAGTGGAATGCGCAAGTGGCAGTGATTCTAAATAGCACCGGAGTGTGTGTGTGCGTGCGTGTGTGCGTGTGTGTGTTTGCATGCAGGCATGTTTGTTTGTAAATACCTGTGTGCGTATGAGGTGCGCATGTGTGTTTATGTTTGTGAATATGTGTGTTTGTGAGTTTGTCTCATATTCCAGGCCTACCACCCCATGCTACCTCCCGGGACAATAATCAATCGGGTTCTTAGGCCCCGCATAGAGCTCTTAAAAAGATCAGTTGGTTTACAGGCATGTCTATGGCACTGGTCTGGAATCTTACAATTGACTTTGACCTCCACAGGTCCCACTGACCATCCATGGTTACCTGGACATTAGGTTCTTGAGGTGTGGTCAGTTTGGGGCTGCCTAGTTAAGGGTGAGAGAGAGCAGAATTGACTCTTATCTCCCAGGAAACTTGAGTACAAACTGGGACACTGGTGACCCTTATGGGACCAGAGGTACCCAGCTGGCCTGTGGGGTGAGTGACCTGGGTCCAGAGTGTCAGAGTGCAGTGGGTGCCTGCTTCAGAGATGTATGTGGGGGTAGAGGGCAGGATCTTGGGAGTCAGAAAGAGGGTGGGACCCTAAGGAGTTGGGGAGCCCAAGGGCCCACGGACTGGAGAGGCTCCTTTGGCCTTAGAAGGAAGGACCCCTCGAGAGAGGGAGGCTGTCCTTTGGGTGAGGGCTGACGATCCGTGGAGGGAACTCGTTCTCCTGGAGGCCATGGGGAACCAAGGAGAGGTGGCTTCAGGCCATGGAGGTGGACATGTCCACACAAACCCAGCATGTATGGGAAAGAGGGGCAATCCTGGGACCTGCTGCCCAAGGCTCTGTTCTAGAATATTCTCTGGCCCTTTCTAGGTGCCGGTGGAACTACCCCTCAAAAGCAATTCAGACTCCATTTCCTGGCTTCGTTCCCACAAGGCTAAAAGAATTCTGTTCATCTTGCAGGGTGGTCCAGTTAAACAAAACACAAACCCAGGCTTTCTGGTTGATAGTGAGAACATTTATTAAGGGTTTACTGGGTGCAGGGAGAAAGGCTGGATGATGGGATGGAGGAGAGACCCCTCCCCTGGGATTCTGCAGCTGCAGGCCCCACGGGTAGGGTGAGGGTTGGGGGCCTAAGAACATCCTGAAGGGGCCACTGTCTTCTCCACGGTTTTCCCCTCGTGCGTGACGTGGCAGCTGTAGCTGCTGCGAGACTTCCACTGCTGCGGCGTGAGGCTCAGGTAGCTGCTGGCCGCGTACTTGTTGTTGCTCTGTTTGGAGGGTTTGGTGGTCTCCACTCCATCCGTGACGGTGTTGCCATCTGCCTTCCAGGCCACTGTCACGGCTCCCGGGTAGAAGTCACTTATGAGGCACACCAGTGTGGCCTTGTTGGCTTGGAGCTCCTCAGAGGAGGGCGGGAACACAGTGACCGAGGGGGCGGCCTTGGGCTGACCTGGGAGAGGGGCAAAGGGCAGGAGGTCAAAGTCCCGGTGTCCACCTGGGAGCTCCCGGCCTCAGTCATGAGGTGGGCGCAGGACCAAGGCCCAGGACAGGGACCTGAGGCAGGGCCCTTGCTGCATGAGGTCAGCTCGGCGGTGGTGGGGACGCTCACCTCCCGATGGGAAAGGCCTCAGCGTCCGAGGACTGGGGAGACTCAGGTCTCTTTCACTCCAGCCTCCTCTCTAGATGCCCCTCCTTGTGAGCCAGGCCTCACCTCACCTGTGCTCTCCGCTGCTGGCGGGGCGGGGTTAGCCCTGGGCCCTCGCCTTTCCTCAGGGAATGTCTATGTCTCAACAGCCCTCCCAGGTCCCTCTGTGTCTGTTCACGAGGGCGTCTGTGTCCTGTTCGGAGGTTCTCCTCCCTTTTGAGGAGTCAGTTTCTTCCCCACAGGCCCCCTGGTGCCATCACTGCAGTCCCCACCTCACTTTCCGACCGAGCCGCCTTTTAGGGAGAGGGTGTTAGTCCCGGGCTCTGTCCCTGGGAGTCCCTGGGAGTCCGGGAGATGGAGGGCTTGATGTGAGGTACGTTTTCTGTTCTGAGCCTTGGGCCGTGTGTGCTCCATGGGGTCTCCCTGTCATATTGTGAGATCTGGCTGTTCTAGGATGTCTGTCTGCCCTGAGAGTTCCCTGTCACCTGTGCCCAGCAGGGGTTCCTCCCATAGCATCTGCTTTGGCGTGTCTCCGTTTTTGTGAGTGGGAGGCTCTAGCCTTGACCTGAGTGTCCTGAGACCCACCCTGTCCATGGCAGCCTGCCTGTCCTGGGGGACAAAGAGGGAACCAGCACCCTGGGGCCACCTTCTCACAGGACATTCTCTCTCCATCTTTGTCCCCTTTGATTTCCCCATGTCCCCAGTCAAAGGCTTCCCTTCTAGGTGTTAAAAGCAGCCCCACAGTTAGGACCCAGAACCCTAAGAGCTGAGCTGCTTCCCGCATTCTTCTCCTTTCCCAGGTCCCTGGTACCCTAGCCTGAGTCCCTGTTCCGCTTGTCCCCTGACCCTCAGACTCTGAGGGAGGGAGCACAACAGCCCAGAGCCCAGGGAGAATGCCCATGGGTGACAGCGGCAGGGTCAGGCCAGAGCAGGGAGCAGGAAGAGGTCACTGGGATCTTTCCATTCTGCCCCATCAGGTGCCTAAGAAGGGACAGGATGGAGGAGTTTGAGGGCAGCAAAAAGGCAATGGTAGCAGACCCCAGAGAGATTGAGACCCCTGCCCCAGACAGAACAAAAAGCTGAGGAAAGTGTCCCCTGAGCTCACCCTAGACCCAGAAGAAGAGAAAAAGGGGACTCACCGAGGACAGTCAGCGTGGTGCCACCGCCGAACACATTACACTGTGATATAGCCCTGCACACAAACCCTCCTGATATGCCTGACCCAGGCACCCCGCAGCTGCTCACAAGGCCCAGGGTCCAGCCCCCACTTCTCATGTGTGGGTGAGCCACAGGTGGGTAGCCTTCGACTGACCTGAGCATCACTTCCCTGGGAGCTTAGGAGTTCATCCACTGCAGTCATAGGAGGTGTTGACAGGTCTGTGTGTGGAGTTGTCTTCCAGGTAATCACATTTCTGAGGGGCAGTTGGGTGGCCTGGATCAGCCGGTGTCAGGAATGCCAGGGAGCAGGAGGAGGAGGTGAGCATGGGGTGACACCACTGACATGGTGCAGCTGGGACCCCTCTGAGAAGCTGGGAATGGTGGGGAGGGTCCTGGATGCCCCCCACATCGTCAGCACTGGAGCTTACTTGGGATCGGCCTGGAATGACAGCTGGGGGTTGTGGGGAGAATTACATTGACCATGGGGACACAGACCCTCCAGCAAGGCCTGAGCTCCAGCATCCTTGGCTCAACTGATTTGAAGGAGCAGCTCACAGGTCTCTGCCCAAGTCCACCTCCTGAGTCCGTGGGGCAGCTTCCTCCCTATGGGCTGTGTGTGCTGGATCAGAGCTGCAATGGAGCAGAGGAGAGGTCCTCAAGGGGGTCATAGGCCTCACTGGCAGAGTGGTTTCCTCCAGGAGCTCTACATGTGGGGGTCTCTGCTGTCACCTTTGGCTCCTTCTAGCTTACACATGCACCCACGTGTATAACATGCTCTGCAGTACCCTATGCATACCGGTGACCCACACAGCCTGTCCTCAAGGGTGTCACCTGCACAGGATGCACCCACAGTGGATGGGCACGTGCAGTGTGGGGCCTGGACACACTGGGCCTGGACCTGCATCCTTGTCTGGGCCCATCACCTGAAGAGCTCACACCTGGGACACACACCTGGCACCCCGCAGTCCCCAACAGTGTTCCACACAGCAGGTGCCTCACCTGACCTCTGAGATGTGGCCTGCTGCTCCCTGATCAGAATCCTGTCCTTATTGTCTCCTGTCTCATTCTTGGCCTGGACAGAAAATCTCGCCCCATCTTCCCATGCCTGGGGGCGATCCCCTAGTCCCATAACCTTGAGACTGCAGGTCCAAGCTTTGCTTTGCTCATGTCCTAACCTAGGCCTGACTGAAGCCCTTTTTACCTGGGAACTTCTGATCCTGCCAGAAGGACGCCCAACATGGCATGTGTGTGTGTGCACATGTGTGTGTGAGTGTGTGTGTGTGTGTGTGTGTGTGTGTGTGTGTGTGTGTGTGTTAGACCTCAGATCCCATGCTGGGTTTTTCAGAAGACACGTCAGCTTCACCCAAGCCCCTGGCATAAGCCCAGAATCTGACTCTTGACTTTGAACTCACCAGCCAATTGACAGTTTGTGCACTCAGGATATTAGGCACTGATAGTGGCGTCAGTGAGGAGCTGACACTTGTCCCCTAGGAACCTTAAATACAGCTGGGACATCCAATGACACATGTGGGATGAGAGGCACCCAGAGGGGAAGGTGGGGTGAGTAACCAGGGTCCGGGGGTAAGGGTCCTATCAGTGATTGTTACAGGGAGGCCCTGTGGAGGCAGAGGGTAGGGTCCTTGGGATGACAGGAACAGAGTGTGCCCAGGAGGAAGTGGACATGGTCTAGGCTTTGATGAGAGGAAATACAGGTGGGGTGACCGTATGTCCTTGGAGGGGGATGGAAAAACATCTTGAAGGAGGAACAGCATCTGGACAATCAGGGCTGAGGGCAATGGGGAAGGGGGCTGAGATGTTCTCCTGGGGCCATAGGGATTTCAAGAGGGTGTGATCCCGGGCAGCCAGAGGTGGACATGTCCACAGGGCATCAGGAAATCCAGCAGAGACCTGGGTAAGAAGCAAGATGCCTGGGTCTGACTATTTCCTTATTCTGGAACATTCTATGGGGAGAGGGTGATGAACAAAGTGTGCCTCAGGAAACATCAGGATGCTCCCCACTGTTTTTTCAGAAGTTCAGAGGGTTCTGTTCACCTTTGGAGATGGTCAAATTTAGGATGGAAAATGTATAAGCAAAAATGAGCAGACAGCATGTTTTCTGATTGACAAGGATGACATTTATTGAGAGTTTACTGGGTGTAGGCAGAAGGGCTGGATGGCTTGGGGTGGGAGGGAATCTGTCCTGGGATTCTGCAACTGCAGGCCCCACGGGTGGGGTGAGGGTTGGGGGCCTAAGAACATCCTGAAGGGGCCACTGTCTTCTCCACGGTTTTCCCCTCGTGCGTGACGTGGCAGCTGTAGCTGCTGCGAGACTTCCACTGCTGCGGCGTGAGGCTCAGGTAGCTGCTGGCCGCGTACTTGTTGTTGCTCTGTTTGGAGGGTTTGGTGGTCTCCACTCCATCCGTGACGGTGTTGCCATCTGCCTTCCAGGCCACTGTCACGGCTCCCGGGTAGAAGTCACTTATGAGGCACACCAGTGTGGCCTTGTTGGCTTGGAGCTCCTCAGAGGAGGGCGGGAACACAGTGACCGAGGGGGCGGCCTTGGGCTGACCTGGGAGAGGGGCAAAGGGCAGGAGGTCAGAGTCCCGGTGTCCACCTGGGAGCTCCCGGCCTCAGTCTTGAGGTGGGCGCAGGACTAAGGCCCAGGACAGGGACCTGAGGCAGGGCCCTTGCTGCATGAGGTCAGCTCGGCGGTGGTGGGGACGCTCACCTCCCGATGGGAAAGGCCTCAGCGTCCGAGGACTGGGGAGACTCAGGTCTCTTTCACTCCAGCCTCCTCTCTAGATGCCCCTCCTTGTGAGCCAGGCCTCACCTCACCTGTGCTCTCCGCTGCTGGCGGGGCGGGGTTAGCCCTGGGCCCTCGCCTTTCCTCAGGGAATGTCTCTGTCTCAACAGCCCTCCCAGGTCCCTCTGTGTCTGTTCATGAGGACGGCTGTGTCCTGTTTTGAGGTTCTCCTCCCTTTTGAGGAGTCAGTTTCTTCCCCACAGGCCCCCTGGTGCCATCACTGCAGTCCCCACCCCTCTTTCCCACTGAGCCCCCTTGTTGGGGAGAGGTCGTGAGTCCCGGGCCCGGTCCCCGGGAGTCCCTGGGAGTCCGGGAGATGGAGGGCTTGATGTGAGGTACGTTTTCTGTTCTGAGCCTGGGGCTGTGTGTGCTCCATGGGGTCTCCCTGTCATATTGTGAGATCTGGCTGTTCTAGGATGTCTGTCTGCCCTGCGAGTTCCCTGTCACCTGTGCCCAGCAGGGATTCCTCCCATAGCATCTGCTTTGGCGTGTCTCCTTTTTTGTGAGGGGGAGGCTCTAGCCTTGGCCTGAGTGTCCTGAGACCCACTGTGTCCACGGCAGCTTGCCTGTCCTGGGGGACAAGGAGGGACCCAGCACCCTGGGGCCACCTTCTCACAGGACATTCTCTCTTCATCTTTGTCCCCTTTGATTTCCCCATGTCCCCAGTCAAAGGCTTCCCTTCTAGGCATTTAAAGCAGCCCCATAGTTAGGACCCAGAGCCCTAAGAGCTGAGCTGTTTCCCGCATTCTTCCCCTCTCCCACCGCCCTGGTACCCCAGCCTGAGTCCCTGTTCCGCTTGTCCCCTGGCCCTCAGACTCTGAGGGAGGGAGCACAACAGCCCAGAGCCCAGGGAGAATGCCCATGGGTGACAGCGGCCGGGTTATGTCTGAGCAGGGAGCAGGAAGAGGTCACTGGGATCTTCCCTCTCTGCCCCATCAGGTGCCTAAAAAGGGACAGGCTGGAGGAGTTTGGGGCCAGCAAAAAGGCAATGGTAGCAGACCCCAGAGATTGAGACCCCTGCCCCAGACAGAACACAAAGAAGAGGAAAGTGTTTCCTGAGCTTACCCTAGACCCAGAAGAAGAGAAAAAAGGGACTCACCGAGGACAGTCAGCGTGGTGCCACCGCCGAACACAGCACACTGTGATATAGCCCTGCACACAAACCCTCCCGATTTGCCCAACCTAGGCCCCCCTGCAGCTGCTCACAAGGCCCAGGGTCCAGCCCCCTCTTCTCATGGGTGGGTGAGCCACAGGTGGGTTGCCTTCCACTGACCCAAGCATCACTTCCCTGGGGCCTAGGAGTTCATCCACCCAGTCATGGGAGGTGTTGACAGGACTGTGTGTGGACTTGTCTTCCAGGTAATCACATTTCTGAGGGGCCCTTGGGTGGCCTGAATCAGCTGGTGTCAGGAATGCCAGGGAGGCAGGAGGAGGAGGTGAGCGTTGGGTGACACCACTGACATGGTGCAGCTGCGACCCCTCTGAGAGGCTAGGAATGGTGGAGAGGGTCCTGGATGCCCTACCTCCCAAACCCTCAGCACTGAAGCTCATGGTGGGATCAGCCTGGAATGACAACTGGCGGTTGTGGGGAGAATGACGTTGACCACGGGGACACAGACCCTCCTTCAAGGCCTGAGCTCCAGCATCCTTGGCTGAGCTGATCTGAAGGAGCAGCTCACAGGTCTCTGCCCGAGTCCCCCCTTCCTGAGCCTGTGGGGCAGCTTCGTCCCTATGGGCTGTGTGTGCTGGATCAGAGCTGCAATGGAGCAGAGGAGAGGTCCTCAAGGGGGTCATAGGCCTCACTGGCAGAGTGGTTTCCTCCAGGAGCTCTACGTGTGGGGGTCTCTGCTGTTCCCTTCAGCTCCTTCTGGCTTACACATGTACCCACATGTGTAACATGCTCTGCAGTACCCTATGCGCAGTGGTGACCCACACAGCCTGTCCTCAGGGGTGTCACCCGCACGAGATGCACCCACAGTGTATGGGCACGTGCAGTGTGGGGCCTGGACACACTGGGACTGGACTTGCATCCTGGTCTGGGCCCATCGTCTGAAGAGCTCACACCTGGGACACACACCTGGCACCCCGCAGTCCCAACAGAGTCCCCCACAGCAAGCGCCTCACCTGATCTCTGAGATGTGGCCTGCTGCTCCCCGATCAGAATCCTGTCCTTATTGTCTCCTATCTCATTGTTGACCTGGACAGAAAATCCCGCCCCATCTTCCCATGCCTGGGGGCGATCCCCTAGTCCCAAAACCTGGAGACTGCAGGTCCAAGCTTTGCTTTGCTCATGTCCTGACCTAGGCCTGACTATAGCCCTTTTTACCTGGGCACTTCCTGATCCTGCCAGAAGGATGCCCAACATGGGCATGTGTGTATGTGCACTGTGTGTGTGTGCACGTGTGTGTGTTGTGTGTGTTAGACCTCAGATCCCATGCTGCATTCTTCAGAAGACAAGTCAGCTTCACCCAAGCCCCTGGCATATGCCCAGAATCAGACTCTTGACTTTGAACTCACCAGCCAATTGACAATTTGTGCACTCAGGACGTTAGGCACTTATAGTGGCGTCAGTGAGGAGCTGACACTTGTCCCCTAGGAACCTTAAATACGGCTGGGACATCCAGTGACACATGTGGGATGAGAGACACCCAGAGGGGAAGGTGGGGTGAGTAACCAGGTCCAGGGGGTAAGGGCCCTATCAATGAATGGGAGGCCCTGTGGGGGCACAGGGTAGGGTCCTTGGGATGACAGGAACAGAGTGTGCCCAGGCGGAAGGAGACTTTGATGAGAGGAAATACGGGTGAGGTGACCTTTATGGACTTGGAGGGGGATCGAAAAACACCTTGAGGGAGGAACAGCATCTGGACAATCAGGGCTGAGGGCAATGGGGAAGGGGGCTGAGATGTTCTCCTGGGGCCATAGGGATTTCAAGAGGGTGTGATCCCGGGAAACCAGAGGTGGACATGTCCACAGGGCATCAGGAAGCACAGGACAGACGTGGGTAAGAAAGAAGTTGCCTGGGTCCAACTATTTCTTTATTCTGGAACATTTTATGGGGATAAGGTGATGAACAAAGTATGCCTCAGAGAAGCATCAGGATGCTCCCCGCTGTTTTTTCAGAAGTTTAGAGGGTTCTGTTCACCTTTGGAGATGGTCAAATTTAGGATGGAAAATATATAAACAAAAATGAGCAGACAGCATGTTTTCTGATTGACAAGGATGACATTTATTGAGAGTTTATTGGGTGTAGGCAGAAGGGCTGGACGGCTTGGGGTGGGAGGGAATCTGTCCTGGGATTCTGCAGCTGCAGGCCCCACGGGTAGGGTGAGGGTTGGGGGCCTAAGAACATCCTGAAGGGGCCACTGTCTTCTCCACGGTTTTCCCCTCGTGCGTGACGTGGCAGCTGTAGCTGCTGCGAGACTTCCACTGCTGCGGCGTGAGGCTCAGGTAGCTGCTGGCCGCGTACTTGTTGTTGCTCTGTTTGGAGGGTTTGGTGGTCTCCACTCCATCCGTGACGGTGTTGCCATCTGCCTTCCAGGCCACTGTCACGGCTCCCGGGTAGAAGTCACTTATGAGGCACACCAGTGTGGCCTTGTTGGCTTGGAGCTCCTCAGAGGAGGGCGGGAACACAGTGACCGAGGGGGCGGCCTTGGGCTGACCTGGGAGAGGGGCAAAGGGCAGGAGGTCAGAGTCCCGGTGTCCACCTGGGAGCTCCCGGCCTCAGTCATGAGGTGGGCGCAGGACTAAGGCCCAGGACAGGGAACTGAGGCAGGGCCCTTGCTGCATGAGGTCAGCTCGGCGGTGGTGGGGACGCTCACCTCCCGATGCGAAAGGCCTCAGTGTCCGAGGACTGGGGAGACTCAGGTCTCTTTCACTCCAGCCTCCTCTCTAGATGCCCCCACCTTGTGAGCCAGGCCTCACCTCACCTGTGCTCTCCGCTGCTGGCGGGGCGGGGTTAGCCCTGGGCCCTCGCCTTTCCTCAGGGAATGTCTCTGTCTCAACAGCCCTCCCAGGTCCCTCTGTGTCTGTTCATGAGGGCGGCTGTGTCCTGTTTTGAGGTTCTCCTCCCTTTTGAGGAGTCAGTTTCTTCCCCACAGGCCCCCTGGTGCCATCACTACAGTCCCCACCCCTCTTTCCCACTGAGCCCCCTTGTTGGGGAGAGGTCGTGAGTCCCGGGCCCGGTCCCCGGGAGTCCCTGGGAGTCCGGAAGATGGAGGGCTTGATGTGAGGTACGTTTTCTGTTCTTAGCCTTGGGCCATGTGTGCTCCGTGCGATCTCCCTGTCATATTGTGAGATCTGGCTGTTCTAGGATGTCTGTCTGCCCTGAGAGTTCCCTGTCACCTGTGCCCAGCAGGGGTTCCTCCCATAGCATCTGCTTTGGGGTCTCTCCTTTTTTGTGATGGGGAGGCTCTAGCCTTGACCTGAGTGTCCTGAGACCCACCCTGTCCATGGCAGCCTGCCTGTCCTGGGGGACGAGGAGGGACCCAGCACCCTGGGGCCACCTTCTCACAGGACATTCTCTCTCCATCTTTGTCCCCTTTGATTTCCCCACATCCCCAGTCAAAGGCTTTCCTTCTAGGCGTTTAAAGCAGCCCCATAGTTAGGACCCAGAGCCCTAAGAGCTGAGCTGTTTCCCGCATTCTTCCCCTCTCCCACCGCCCCGGTACCCCAGCCTGAGTCCATGTTCCGTTTGTCCCCTGGCCCTGAGACTCTGAGGGAGGGAGTGGAACCCAGAGCCCAGGGAGAATGCCCATGGGTGACAGCGGCAGGGTCAGGCCAGAGCAGGGAGCAGGAAGAGGTCACTGGGATCTTCCCTCTCTGTCCCATCAGGTGCCTAAAAAGGGACAGGCTGGAGGAGTTTGGGGCCAGCAAAAAGTCAATGGTAGCAGACCCCAGAGATTGAGACCCCTGCCCAGGATAGAATAAAAAGTAGAAGAAAGTCTCCTGAGCTCACCCTAGACCCATAAGAAGAGAAAAAAGGGACTCACCGAGGACAGTCAGCGTGGTGCCACCGCCGAACACATAACACTGTGATATAGCCCTGCACACAAACCCTCCTGATATGCCCAAACCAGGCCCCACTGCAGCTGCTCACAAAGCCCACGGTCCAGCCCCCTCTTCTCATGGGTGGGTGAGCCACAGGTGGGTAGCCTTCCACTGACACGAGCATCACTTCCCTGGGGACTTAGGATTTCATCCACCCCTGTCATGGGAGGTGTTGACAGGTGTGTGTGTGGAGTTGTCTTTCAGGTAATCACATTTCTGAGGGGCAGTTGGGTGGCCTGGATCAGCTGGTGTCAGGAATGGCAGGGAGCAGGAGGAGGAGGTGAGCGTTGGGTGACACCACTGACATGGTGCAGCTGGGACCCCTCTGAGAAGCTGGGAATGGTGGAGAGGGTCCTGGATGCCCCCCGCATCCTCAGCACTGGAGCTTACTTGGAATCGGCTTGGAATGACAGCTGGGGGTTCTGGGGAGAATGACATTGATCACGGGGACACAGACCCTCCAGCAAGGCCTGAGCTCCAGCATCCTTGGCTCAGCTGATCTGAAGGAGGAGCTCACAGGTCTCTGCCCGAGTCCCCCCTTCCTGAGCCTGTGGGGCAGCTTCCTCCCTATGGGCTGTGTGCGCTGGATCAGAGCTGCAATGGAGCAGAGGAGAGGTCCTCAAGGGGGTCATAGGCCTCACTGGCAGAGTGGTTTCCTCCAGGAGCTCTACGTGTGGGGGTCTCTGCTGTCACCTTTGGCTCCTTCTGGCTCACACATGCACCCACATGAACATGCTCTGCAGTCCCCTATGGGCAGTGGTGACCCACATAGCCTGTCCTCAGGGAATGCACCCACAGTGGATGGGCACGTGCAGTGTGGGGCCTGGACACACTGGGCCTGGACCTGCATCCTGGTGTGGGCCCATCACCTGAAGAGCTCACACCTGGGACACACACCTGGCACCCCGCAGTCCCCAACAGTGTCGCCCACAGCAAGCGCCTCACCTGACCTCTGAGATGTGGCTTGCTGCTCCCCGGTCAGAATCCTGTCCTCATCGTCTCTTGTCTCTTTCTTGGCCTGGGCAGAAAATTCCGGCCCATCTTCCCATGCCCGGGGGCGATCCCCTAGTCCCCAAATCTGGAGACTGCAGGTCCAAGCTTTGCTTTGCTCATGTCCTAACCTAGGCCTCACTAAAGCCCTTTTTACCTGGGCATTTCCTGATCCTCCCAGAAGGATGCCCAACATGGGCCTCTGTGTGTGTGTGTGTGTGTGTGTGTGTGTGTGTGTGTGTGTGAGTGTGTGTGTGTGTGTGTGTGTGTGTGTGTGTTAGAGCTCAGATCCCATGCTGTGTTCTTCAGAAGACACGTCAGCTTCACCCAAGCCCCTGGCATAAGCCCAGAATCTGACTCTTGACTTTGAACTCAACTCATCAGCCAATTGACAACTTATGTACTCAGGACATTAGGCACTCATAGTGGCGTCAGTGAGGAGCTGACACTTGTCCCCTAGGAACCTTAAATACAGCTGGGACATCCAGTGACACATGTGGGATGAGAGACACCCAGAGGGGAAGGTGGGATGAGTGACCAGGGTCCAGGAGGTAAGGGTCCTATCAGTGATTGTTACAGGGAGGCCCTGTGGGGGCAGAGGGCGGGGTCCTTGTGATCACAGTAATAAGAGTGTGCCCAGGAGGAAGGAGACATGGTCTAGGCTTTGATGACAGGAAATACAGGTGGGGTGACTATATGGCCTTGGTAGGGGGTGGGAAAACACCTTGAGGGAGGAACAGCATCTAGACAGTGAGGGCTGAGGGCAACAGAGAAGGGGGCTGAGATGTTCTCCTGGGGCCCTGGGGATGTGAGGAGGGTGTGATCCCAGGCAGCCAGAGGTGGTCATGTCCACAGAGCATCAGGAAGCACAGCAGAGACGTGAGTAAGAAGCAAGTTGCCTGAGTCCGACTATTTCCTTGTTCTGGAACATTCTATGGGGATAGGATGTTGAACAAAGTGTGCCTCAGAGAAACATCAGGATGCTCCGTGGTTGCTTTGTCACAAGTTCAAAGGATTCTGTTCACCTTTGGAGATGGTCAGATTTAGGATGGAAAATGTATAAACAAAAATGAGCAGACACAACATGTTTTCTGATTGACAAGGAGGACATTTACTGAGAGTTTATTGGGTATAGGCAGAAGGGCTGGATGACTTTTGGTGGGAGGGAATCTGTCGTGGGATCAGGGTTGGGGGCCTGAGGACATCCCGCAGTGGCCACTGTCTTCTTCATGGTGCTCCCCTCGTGTGTGACATGGCAGCTGTAGCTGCTGTGGGACCTCCACTGCTCAGGCGTCAGGTTCAGGTAGCTGCCGGCTGCCCAATTGTTCCTGTTCTATTTGGAGGGTTTGGTGGTCTCCACATCCTTGGTAACGGGGTTGCCATCTGCCTTCCAGGCCCCTGTCATGGCTCCCAGGTAGAAGTCACTCATGATATACACCAATATGGCCTTGTTGGCTTGGAGCTCCTCAGAGGAGGGCAGGAACAGAGTGACCCGAGGGGCGGCCTTGGGCTGACCTGTGGGGTAAGCGAGGGGCAGGAGGTGAGAGTCCTGGTGTCTACCTGGGGAGCCTCTAACTTCAGTCTTGAGTTGAGTATGGGACTAAGGCCGAGGGCAGGGACCTCAGGCCGGACCGTTGCTGGACTGAGGTCAGGTCAGTGGTGAGCGGAGACACTCACTGTCAGATGGGAGGCTCTCCAGTGCCCCACTCTTGGGGAGTCACAAACCCGCTCTTGCATCTGCCTCTTTTTTATATGTCCCACCACCTACCGACTCCCACCTATGCTCCCTCCACACTGGTTGGGATGCAGTCCGGAACCACCTCTCACCTGGGTATCTGTCTGTGTTGGGGGTGTCTGTCTGAACACCTCCTACCAGCTCCCCTTGTTCTCATCTCTTCATGCAGTGCAGCTGCTGGTCCTGGGTTCAGGCTCTTCTCTCTCACAGGGAGTGAGTTTCTTGCCCACACATTCCCCTGGCACCATCATTGCAGCCCCCACCCCACTTCCCTGCAGATACCCCTCTGGGCTGCCTGGTGAGAGTGGGTGTCAGTCTCAGGAGATGCATTCCAGTTGATCAAAGGCTTCCATTTGAGGCATTTTTTTTTCACTCTCAGAGCTGAACCTGGAGCTGTGTTTGTTCAAAAGGGTCTCCATGTCGTCAGAAGTTTTACTGGGGATCTGAGTCTCCAGTGGGTTTTCCCTGACAAGCAGGCACCCATCCCAGTCACCGTCCCTATCCGGAGTCCTTGTCCTGGGCATCTGCTGTGGGGTCTTCCTCCAGTAGGGGAATTGGTAAGGGTCCACATTTAGGAGCTGAGTTTTCTGAGACCCAGCACCCTGTCCGTGGTGTCTTGCCTGTCCTGGGGGAGGGAGTGTGACCCAGCACCGGGGGCCACCTTCTGACAGGATATTCTTTCTCCATCTTCGTCTTCCTCCTGTTTCGTCCCCCATCTCTCCAAGTCCTCAGTCCAAGGCCTGCTGCCATGGTGTTTAACACAGCCCCATAACTGGGATTCCCCAGAGGACAGAACCACAGGGGAGGACAGCACCCCAGGAGAGGCTGGGTTACCACACTGATCCAGGAACCCAGACAAGGAGGGACAGAGGTTCCAGACACCCAGCCAGGCTCAGACCTTAGCCTCAGACAAGACAGGCAAGGGAAGAAGCTACCCACATTTCACTTGGGGTGTCAAAGAGGAGAGAAGCTGGGAAACTTACCAAGGATGGTCAGCTGGGTGCCAGCTCCGAGCACAGCACACAGTGACACAGCTCCACACACAAACCCTCCTGACACACCTGACCCATTCCCCACTGCAGCTGCTGGGGCGCCTGGGTCCAGCGGCCCTGTCATGAAGCAGGTGTGGCCGATAGGAAGGTGAGGTGGTTGGTCCCTCCATGTTGGATGCACACGTTCCTGGAAGTTAAGAATCCCTCCAGAATGGGGAGCGGGAGGCGGCACATCTGCACATCACATCTTGATGTCCTGGAGCAAGCCATGTGTCCCGGCTAGGCTCCTTTGGAGACTGTCACCATGGAAGAAGTGAGAAGCCTGTTTATGCCACAGGGAAGGTGGAGCTGGTCCCTATGGAGAACTGAGACCCCTGGGAGGGTCCTGGATGCCTGGCACAGGCCCTAGTGGGATGCCCACATGGCAGTCATTCTAAATAGTACCGGGGTGTGTGTGTGTGTGTGTGTGTGTGTGTGTTTGTGTGCATGCAGGCATATTTGTGAATACCTGTGTGCATATGAGGTGCGCATGTGTGTTTATGTTTGTGAATATGTGTGTTTGTGAGTTTGTCTCATATTCCAGGCCTACCACCCCATGCTACCTCCCGGGACAATAATCAGTCGGGTTCTTAGGCCCCACATACAGCTCTTAAAAAGACCAACCGGTTTACAGGCACGTCTGTGGCACTGGTCTGGAATCTCATGATTGACTTTGCCCTCCACAGGTCCCACTGACCATCCATGGACACCTGGACATTAGGTTCTTGAGGTGTGGTCAGTTTGGGGCTGCCTAGTTAAGGGTGAGAGAGAGCAGAGTTGACTCTTATCCCCCAGGAAACTTGAGTACAAACTGGGACACTGGTGACACTTGTGGGACCAGCTGGCCTGTGGGGTGAGTGACCTGGGTCCAGAGTGTCAGAGTCCAGTGGGTGCCTGCTTCAGAAATGTATGGGGGGTAGAGGGCAGGATCTTGGGAGTCAGAAAGAGGGTGGGACCCTAAGGAGTTGGGGAGCCCAAGGGCCCACGGACTGGAGAGGCTCCTTTGGCCTTAGAAGGAAGGACCCCTCGAGAGAGGGAGGCTGTCCTTTGGGTGAGGCCTGACGATCCGTGGAGGGAACTCGTTCTCCTGGAGGCCATGGGGAACCAAGGAGAGGTGGCTTCAGGCCATGGAGGTGGACATGTCCACACAAACCTAGCATGTATGGGAAAGAGGGGCAACCCTGGGACCTGCTGCCCAAGGCTCTGTTCTAGAATATTCTCTGGCCCTTTCTAGGTGCGGGTTGGAACTACCCCTCAAGAGCAATCCAGACTCCATTCCCTGGCTCCATTCCCACAAGGCTAAAAGAATTCTGTTCATCTTGCAGGGTGGTCCAGTTAAACAAAATACAAACCCAGGCTTTCTGGTTGATAGTGAGGACATTTATTAAGGGTTTACTGGGTGCAGGGAGAAAGGCTGGATGACAGGATGGGGCAGAGACCCCTCCCCTGGGATTCTGCAGCTGCAGGCCCCACGGGTAGGGTGAGGGTTGGGGGCCTAAGAACATCCTGAAGGGGTCACTGTCTTCTCCACGGTTTTCCCCTCGTGCGTGACGTGGCAGCTGTAGCTGCTGCGAGACTTCCACTGCTACGGCGTGAGGCTCAGGTAGCTGCTGGCCGCGTACTTGTTGTTGCTCTGTTTGGAGGGTTTGGTGGTCTCCACTCCATCCGTGACGGTGTTGCCATCTGCCTTCCAGGCCACTGTCACGGCTCCCGGGTAGAAGTCACTTATGAGGCACACCAGTGTGGCCTTGTTGGCTTGGAGCTCCTCAGAGGAGGGCGGGAACACAGTGACCGAGGGGGCGGCCTTGGGCTGACCTGGGAGAGGGGCAAAGGGCAGGAGGTCAGAGTCCCGGTGTCCACCTGGGAGCTCCCGGCCTCAGTCTTGAGGCGGGCGCAGGACTAAGGCCCAGGACAGGGACCTGAGGCAGGGCCCTTGCTGCATGAGGTCAGCTCGGCGGTGGTGGGGACGCTCACCTCCCGATGCGAAAGGCCTCAGCATCCGAGGACTGGGGAGACTCAGGTCTCTTTCACTCCAGCCTCCTCTCTAGATGCCCCCACCTTGTGAGCCAGGCCTCACCTCACCTGTGCTCTCCGCTGCTGGCGGGGCGGGGGTTAGCCCTGGGCCCTCGCCTTTCCTCAGGGAATGTCTATGTCTCAACAGCCCTCCCAGGTCCCTCTGTGTCTGTTCACGAGGGCGTCTGTGTCCTGTTCGGAGGTTCTCCTCCCTTTTGAGGAGTCAGTTTCTTCCCCACAGGCCCCCTGGTGCCATCACTGCAGTCCCCACCTCACTTTCCGACCGAGCCGCCTTTTAGGGAGAGGGTGTTAGTCCCGGGCTCTGTCCCTGGGAGTCCCTGGGAGTCTGGGAGATGGAGGGCTTGATGTGAGGTACGTTTTCTGTTCTGAGCCTTGGGCCATGTGTGCTCCATGGGGTCTCCCTATCATATTGTGAGATCTGGCTGTTCTAGGATGTCTGTCTGCCCTGCGAGTTCCCTGTCACCTGTGCCCAGCAGGGGTTCCTCCCATAGCATCTGCTTTGGCGTGTCTCCTTTTTTGTGAGTGGGAGGCTCTAGCCTTGGCCCGAGTGTCCTGAGACCCACCCTGTCCATGGCAGCCTGCCTGTCCTGGGGGACGAGGAGGGACCCAGCACCCTGGGGCCACCTTCTCACAGGACATTCTCTCTCCATCTGTGTCCCTTTTGATTTCCCCATGTCCCCAGTCAAAGGCTTCCCTTCTAGGTGTTAAAAGCAGCCCCACAGTTAGGACCCAGAACCCTAAGAGCTGAGCTGTTTCCCGCATTCTTCCCCTCTCCCACCGCCCTGGTACCCCAGCCTGAGTCCCTGTTCCGCTTGTCCCCTGGCCCTCAGACTCTGAGGGAGGGAGCACAACAGCCCAGAGCCCAGGGAGAATGCCCATGGGTGACAGCGGCTGGGTTATGTCTGAGCAGGGAGCAGGAAGAGGTCACTGGGATCTTCCCTCTCTGCCCCATCAGGTGCCTAAAAAGGGACAGGCTGGAGGAGTTTGGGGCCAGCAAAAAGGCAATGGTAGCAGACCCCAGAGATTGAGACCCCTGCCCCAGACAGAACACAAAGAAGAGGAAAGTGTTTCCTGAGCTTACCCTAGACCCAGAAGAAGAGAAAAAAGGGACTCACCGAGGACAGTCAGCGTGGTGCCACCGCCGAACACAGCACACTGTGATATAGCCCTGCACACAAACCCTCCCGATTTGCCCAACCTAGGCCCCCCTGCAGCTGCTCACAAGGCCCAGGGTCCAGCCCCCTCTTCTCATGGGTGGGTGAGCCACAGGTGGGTTGCCTTCCACTGACCCAAGCATCACTTCCCTGGGGCCTAGGAGTTCATCCACCCAGTCATGGGAGGTGTTGACAGGACTGTGTGTGGACTTGTCTTCCAGGTAATCACATTTCTGAGGGGCCCTTGGGTGGCCTGAATCAGCTGGTGTCAGGAATGCCAGGGAGGCAGGAGGAGGAGGTGAGCGTTGGGTGACACCACTGACATGGTGCAGCTGCGACCCCTCTGAGAGGCTAGGAATGGTGGAGAGGGTCCTGGATGCCCTACCTCCCAAACCCTCAGCACTGAAGCTCATGGTGGGATCAGCCTGGAATGACAACTGGCGGTTGTGGGGAGAATGACGTTGACCACGGGGACACAGACCCTCCTTCAAGGCCTGAGCTCCAGCATCCTTGGCTGAGCTGATCTGAAGGAGCAGCTCACAGGTCTCTGCCCGAGTCCCCCCTTCCTGAGCCTGTGGGGCAGCTTCGTCCCTATGGGCTGTGTGTGCTGGATCAGAGCTGCAATGGAGCAGAGGAGAGGTCCTCAAGGGGGTCATAGGCCTCACTGGCAGAGTGGTTTCCTCCAGGAGCTCTACGTGTGGGGGTCTCTGCTGTTCCCTTCAGCTCCTTCTGGCTTACACATGTACCCACATGTGTAACATGCTCTGCAGTACCCTATGCGCAGTGGTGACCCACACAGCCTGTCCTCAGGGGTGTCACCCGCACGAGATGCACCCACAGTGTATGGGCACGTGCAGTGTGGGGCCTGGACACACTGGGACTGGACTTGCATCCTGGTCTGGGCCCATCGTCTGAAGAGCTCACACCTGGGACACACACCTGGCACCCCGCAGTCCCAACAGAGTCCCCCACAGCAAGCGCCTCACCTGATCTCTGAGATGTGGCCTGCTGCTCCCCGATCAGAATCCTGTCCTTATTGTCTCCTATCTCATTGTTGACCTGGACAGAAAATCCCGCCCCATCTTCCCATGCCTGGGGGCGATCCCCTAGTCCCAAAACCTGGAGACTGCAGGTCCAAGCTTTGCTTTGCTCATGTCCTGACCTAGGCCTGACTATAGCCCTTTTTACCTGGGCACTTCCTGATCCTGCCAGAAGGATGCCCAACATGGGCATGTGTGTATGTGCACTGTGTGTGTGTGCACGTGTGTGTGTTGTGTGTGTTAGACCTCAGATCCCATGCTGCATTCTTCAGAAGACAAGTCAGCTTCACCCAAGCCCCTGGCATATGCCCAGAATCAGACTCTTGACTTTGAACTCACCAGCCAATTGACAATTTGTGCACTCAGGACGTTAGGCACTTATAGTGGCGTCAGTGAGGAGCTGACACTTGTCCCCTAGGAACCTTAAATACGGCTGGGACATCCAGTGACACATGTGGGATGAGAGACACCCAGAGGGGAAGGTGGGGTGAGTAACCAGGTCCAGGGGGTAAGGGCCCTATCAATGAATGGGAGGCCCTGTGGGGGCACAGGGTAGGGTCCTTGGGATGACAGGAACAGAGTGTGCCCAGGCGGAAGGAGACTTTGATGAGAGGAAATACGGGTGAGGTGACCTTTATGGACTTGGAGGGGGATCGAAAAACACCTTGAGGGAGGAACAGCATCTGGACAATCAGGGCTGAGGGCAATGGGGAAGGGGGCTGAGATGTTCTCCTGGGGCCATAGGGATTTCAAGAGGGTGTGATCCCGGGAAACCAGAGGTGGACATGTCCACAGGGCATCAGGAAGCACAGGACAGACGTGGGTAAGAAAGAAGTTGCCTAGGTCCAACTATTTCTTTATTCTGGAACATTCTATGGGGATAAGGTGATGAACAAAGTATGCCTCAGAGAAGCATCAGGATGCTCCCCACTGTTTTTTCAGAAGTTCAGAGGGTTCTGTTCACCTTTGGAGATGGTCAAATTTAGGATGTAAAATGTATAAGCAAAAATGAGCAGACAGCATGTTTTCTGATTGATAAGGATGACATTTATTGAGAGTTTATTGGGTGTAGGCAGAAGGGCTGGATGGCTTGGGGTGGGAGGGAATCTGTCCTGGGATTCTGCAGCTGCAGGCCCCACGGGTGGGGTGAGGGTTGGGGGCCTAAGAACATCCTGAAGGGGCCACTGTCTTCTCCACGGTTTTCCCCTCGTGCGTGACGTGGCAGCTGTAGCTGCTGCGAGACTTCCACTGCTGCGGCGTGAGGCTCAGGTAGCTGCTGGCCGCGTACTTGTTGTTGCTCTGTTTGGAGGGTTTGGTGGTCTCCACTCCATCCGTGACGGTGTTGCCATCTGCCTTCCAGGCCACTGTCACGGCTCCCGGGTAGAAGTCACTTATGAGGCACACCAGTGTGGCCTTGTTGGCTTGGAGCTCCTCAGAGGAGGGCGGGAACACAGTGACCGAGGGGGCGGCCTTGGGCTGACCTGGGAGAGGGGCAAAGGGCAGGAGGTCAGAGTCCCGGTGTCCACCTGGGAGCTCCCGGCCTCAGTCTTGAGGCGGGCGCAGGACTAAGGCCCAGGACAGGGACCTGAGGCAGGGCCCTTGCTGCATGAGGTCAGCTCGGCGGTGGTGGGGACGCTCACCTCCCGATGGGAAAGGCCTCAGCGTCCGAGGACTGGGGAGACTCAGGTCTCTTTCACTCCAGCCTCCTCTCTAGATGCCCCCACCTTGTGAGCCAGGCCTCACCTCACCTGTGCTCTCCGCTGCTGGCGGGGCGGGGTTAGCCCTGGGCCCTCGCCTTTCCTCAGGGAATGTCTCTGTCTCAACAGCCCTCCCAGGTCCCTCTGTGTCTGTTCACGAGGGCGTCTGTGTCCTGTTTTGAGGTTCTCCTCCCTTTTGAGGAGTCAGTTGCTTCCCCACAGGCCCCCTGGTGCCATCACTGCAGTCCCCACCTCACTTTCCGACCGAGCCGCCTTTTAGGGAGAGGGTGTTAGTCCCGGGCTCTGTCCCTGGGAGTCCCTGGGAGTCTGGGAGATGGAGGGCTTGATGTGAGGTACGTTTTCTGTTCTGAGCCTTGGGCCATGTGTGCTCCATGCGATCTCCCTGTCATATTGTGAGATCTGGCTGTTCTAGGATGTCTGTCTGCCCTGAGAGTTCCCTGTCACCTGTGCCCAGCAGGGGTTCCTCCCATAGCATCTGCTTTGGGGTCTCTCCTTTTTTGTGATGGGGAGGCTCTAGCCTTGACCTGAGTGTCCTGAGACCCACCCTGTCCATGGCAGCCTGCCTGTCCTGGGGGACGAGGAGGGACCCAGCACCCTGGGGCCACCTTCTCACAGGACATTCTCTCTCCATCTTTGTCCCCTTTGATTTCCCCACATCCCCAGTCAAAAGCTTCCCTTCTAGGCGTTTAAAGCAGCCCCATAGTTAGGACCCAGAACCCTAAGAGCTGAGCTGTTTCCCGCATTCTCCCCTCTCCCACCACCCTGGTACCCCAGCCTGACCCCCTGTTCCACTTGTCCCCTGGCCCTCAGACTCTGAGGGAGGGAGTGGACAGCCCAGAGCCCAGGGAGAATGCCCATGGGTGACAGCGGCAGGGTCAGGTCTCAGCAGGGAGCAGGAAGAGGTCACTGGGATCTTCCCTCTCTGCCCCATCAGGTGCCTAAGAAGGGACAGGCTGGAGGAGTTTGGGGCCAGCAAAAAGGCAATGGTAGCAGACCCCAGAGATTGAGACCCCTGCCCCAGACAGAACACAAAGTAGAGGAAAGTCTCCCAAGCTCACCCTAGACCCAGAAGAAGAGAAAAAGGGGACTCACCGAGGACAGTCAGCGTGGTGCCACCGCCGAACACATTACACTGTGATATAGCCCTGCACACAAACCCTCCTGATATGCCCAACCCAGGCCCACCGCAGCTGCTCACAAGGCCCAGGGTCCAGCCCCCTCTTCTCATGGGTGGGTGAGCCACAGGTGGGTTGCCTTCCACTGACCCGAGCATCACTTCCCTGGGGTCTTAGGAGTTCATCCACCCAGTCATGGGAGGTGCTGACAGGTCTGTGTGTGGAGTTGTCTTTCAGGTAATCACATTTCTGAGGGGCAGTTGGGTGGCCTGGATCAGCTGGTGTCAGGAATGCCAGGGAGCAGGAGGAGAAGGTGAGCATCGGGTGACACCACTGACATGGTGCAGCTGGGACTTTTCTGAGAAGCTGGGAATGGTGGAGAGGTTCCTGGATGCCCCCCCTCCAAACCCTGAGCACTGAAGCTCATGGTGGGATCGGCCTGCAATGACAGCTGGGGGTTGTTGGAAGAATGACGTTGACCATGGGGACACAGACTGTCCTGCAAGGCCTGAGCTCCAGCATCCTTGGCTCAGCTGATGTCAAGGAGCAGCTCACAGGCCTATCCTCACGTTCGCCTCCTCAGCCCTTGGGGCAGCTTCCTCCCTATGGGCTGTGTGTGCTGGATCAGAGCTGCAATGGAGCAGAGGAGAGGTCCTCAAGGGGGTCATAGGCCTCACTGGCAGAGTGGTTTCCTCCAGGAGCTCTACGTGTGGGGGTCTCTGCTGTCTTCTTCAGCTCCTTCTGGCTTACACATGTACCCACATTTATAACATGCTCTGCAGTACCCTATGCACAGTGGTGACCCACATAGCCTGTCCTCAGGGGTGTCACCAGCACAGGATGCACCCAGAGCCGATGGGCACGTGCAGTGTGGGGTCTGGACACACTGGGTCTGGACCTGCATCCTGGTCTGGGCCCATCACCTGAAGAGCTCACACCTGGGACACACACCTGGCACCCCGCAGTCCCCAACAGTGTCGCCCACAGCAAGCGCCTCACCTGACCTCTGAGATGTGGCCTGCTGCTCCCCGGTCAGAATCCTGTCCTCATCATCTCCTGTCTCATTCTTGGCATGGGCAGAAAATCCCACCACATCTTCCCATGCCCGGGGCGATCCCCTAGTCCCAAAACTTGGAGACTGCAGGTCCAAGCTTTGCTTTGCTTATGTCCTAAGCTAGGCCTGACTGAAGCACTTTTTACTTGGGCACTTCCTGATCCTCCCAGAAGGATGCCCAACATGGGTATGTGTGTGTGTGCACTGTGTGTGTGTGTGTGTGTGTGTGTGTGTGTGTGTGTGTGTGTTAGAGCTCAGATCCCATGCTGCGTTCTTCAGAAGACACGTCAGCTTCACCCAAGCCCCTGGCATAAGCCCAGAATCTGACTCTTGACTTTGAATTCAACTCACCAGCCAGTTGACAACTTGTGCACTCAGGACATTAGGCACTGATAGTGGCGTCAGTGAGGAGCTGACACTTGTCCCCTAGGAACCTTAAATACAGCTGGGACATCCAATGACACATGTGGGATGAGAGGCACCCAGAGGGGAAGGTGGGGTGAGTAACCAGGGTCCGGGGGTAAGGGTCCTATCAGTGATTGTTACAGGGAGGCCCTGTGGGGGCAGAGGGCAGGGTCCTTGGGATGATGGGAACAGAGTGTGCCCAGGAGGAAGTGGACATGGTCTAGGCTTTGATGAGAGGAAATACAGGTGGGGTGACTGTATGACCTTGGAGGGGGATGGAAAAACACCTTGAGGGAAGAATAGCTTCTAGACAGTGAGGGCTGAGGGCAATAGGGAAGGAGGCTGAGATGTTCTCCTGGGGCCGTGGGGATGTGAGGAGGTTGTGATCCCGGGTAGCCTGAGGTCCACAGGGCATCAGGAAGCACAGCAGAGACCTGGGTAAGAAGCAAGATGCCTGGGTCTGACTATTTCCTTGTTCTGGAACATTCTATGGGGAGAGGGTGATGAACAAAGTGTGCCTCAGGAAACATCAGGATGCTCCCCACTGTTTTTTCAGAAGTTCAGAGGGTTCTGTTCACCTTTGGAGATTGTCAAATTTAGTATGGAAAATATATAAACAAAAATGAGCAGACAGCATGTTTTCTGATTGACAAGGATGACATTTATTGAGAGTTTATTGGGTGTAGGCAGAAGGGCTGGACGACTTGGGGTGGGAGGGAATCTGTCCTGGGATTCTGCAGCTGCAGGCCCCATGGGTGGGGTGAGGGTTGGGGGCCTAAGAACATCCTGAAGGGGCCACTGTCTTCTCCACGGTTTTCCCCTCGTGCGTGACGTGGCAGCTGTAGCTGCTGCGAGACTTCCACTGCTGCGGCGTGAGGCTCAGGTAGCTGCTGGCCGCGTACTTGTTGTTGCTCTGTTTGGAGGGTTTGGTGGTCTCCACTCCATCCGTGACGGTGTTGCCATCTGCCTTCCAGGCCACTGTCACGGCTCCCGGGTAGAAGTCACTTATGAGGCACACCAACGTGGCCTTGTTGGCTTGGAGCTCGTCAGAGGAGGGCGGGAACACAGTGACCGAGGGGGCGGCCTTGGGCTGACCTGTGGGGTAAGCAAGGGGCAGGAGGTCAGAGTCCTGGTGTCCACTTGGGGAGCCCCTGACCTCAGTGTGTGAGGAGGCGCCTGGCTCCCCAGTGCCAGTGCAGGACCGCTCAGATATGGTCCAAACTGTCTCAGAACGTATCATTCAGAAGCGTGTGATGTGATATTCCTAAAACAAGTCTGTCAGTCAGAAAACCTCTCAGCTTGGCCCTGCCCGTCACCTGTTGTGAAACCTTCCTACGCCTTCTTGGGCTTTTGTACAGACAGCGGACCTTCAACTGCCTGCCCCCGCCTTACCCTGCCATCCTGACATGGTCTGGCTCTGGGCTCTGGCTGTGTTCTCTGAGCTCTGTGAACCTCCTGTCGGATTCACTCTAGAAACTTCTCACCTGACACAGCTGCTCTGGGTTGGGGGAGAGTGGGTCTCACCTAAGGACTCTGTTTCTACCCACATTTGTCTCTCCTGAGCCTCTGCAGTGGGATCAGGGCCTTGCTCACCCAAGTCCCACTGTCTGTATGTCCGGGTTTCTGTGTCTGTGGAGTCTGTGCTAGAGTCTGTCTATGTTTAGGGCCAATCTACAGTTTCCATCTGTGGGATGCAGAGAGTGCCCTCTCCCTCCAGGGAGAAGCTATATTCCTAGAATGCAGTATCCTGGATACCTTCCCATGAACTAGCCCTGACTCCAGGAGTCTTAGCCCCACCTTCCCTGCGCTTGTCCTAGTGGGGATGGGCCCGGCCAGCGAGGCCTGGCTTGGTGAAATCAGGGGTTCCTGCTTCTAGGGGTGCTTCCTACAGAGAGCCAACAGTCACCTCCGATACACCATGGCCTTCTGTGACCCTCACATGGCTCCTTCAAGTCTAGAGCCTTCCTGTCCCTCCTGACTGAGCTTCATGGGTCCCAGGCCAGCTCAGGGCTCTCTCCTTGGGAGCCCACAGAAACCTGGAGAGGCCCCTGCACCTCCTACCTTGTTCCCAGCCTGGATCTGGAGTCCCACAGCCCAGGGGACTGGGCCCTGAGACTCTGATTTTTCATTCCCCAATCTTGGCTTTGAGGGTTTGGGGTCCTTCTAAAGTCTCCCAGGTGGTCATTCCTTCAAGCCCCTTGTTCCCTCTCCCCTGTGAGATGGGCCACAGCTTCCCCTGCACAAAGCTTGCCAGGCAGATGGAAGCCCAGGCAGGAGAGGACAGAACTGGGCATGTTTTAGGGAAGCAGCCTGGCCCTGGCCAACACACAGACAGACAGACAGACAGACAGATGAGTCTCAATAGGTCCTCCAGTCTAGCGCCCTACCTCTGCGCTAGAGGTGAAGGGGTCTTGGTGACCCACTGAGGCAGGCAAGGGTCTGAACAGGGAGGGGAGAGGTCTTTGCCCAGGGCTTGGGCTTGAGAGAGAAAGCATCACCACAGGCCAACACAAGATTCAGAAAAGAACAAAATGAGCAGAAAATTGCCCAGTACCTTGGGGAGAGCAGGGAAGGAGAGGGGAGAAGAGACTCACCTAGGACGGTCAGCGTGGTCCCTCCGCCGAACACCCAACACTGTGACACAGGCTTATACAAAAACCCTCCCTGGGACGCCCCCACCCCCAACCCCCACTGCAGCTGTGATAGAGGAAGATGGGGGCCACTGCCCCTGGTGGCATCTGCTCATGAGGGAGTTCACACGGCCCCACCCTTACCCCCACAGAGAGAAGGGGACAGGTGATACCTTGTGACTGGCAGCAGGATCCCTAGAAATCCCGGTTCCTGGAGGACATTGGCACTTTGGATTTGGTTTTCCCACCAACCATCATGCAATCACGGGAATGATTTTATTGGAGGGTATTGTGTCACCAGGAGTGAATTTCCGTAGTCAGGTATAAATGATCTCCCTAGTGGAGCTGACTCAATACCGACTGCTTGGTGAAACCCTGGGGTGAAGCAGAGAGTGCTGTCTCCCTCCAGGGAGAAGCTGGTTACCCTAGAGTGCAGTGTCCTGGGAACCTTCCCATGAACCTAGCTCTGACTCCAGGAGTCCCAGCCCTGCCTTCCCTGGGCTTGTCCTAGTTGGGATGGGCCAGGCCAGTGAGACCTGGCTGGTCCCCATTGGAAATGCCAGCCCCATCCTCCAGAGTAAAACGGAAGGATCTCCTGCACTCCTCAACCTGGTCTCATGTTGGTGGGCCAGGTGGGGTAGTGGCTGCCATTGCCTTATTCAAATGTGGGGGACATAAGGGAACTCCTGAGTGTGGTCTCCAGATATCACCTTCTGTTCAGGGAACTGAGGTCAGTGGGAGATCCCAGACCTGGGGCAGGAAAGGGACATGATGAGACAGAACCTCTCATCCTCCTAGAAATCAGGAGCCATGGAAGCTCCTGGGACAATGGGAGAAAACCAGATGCCACCTGAAGAGATGCCTAGGGGTACATGTCCATATTTTGTCGCCACATTGTCATTGGCAATTCAATATAACCACAGTGGATCCTGCATGTCAGGTGTCCTCACCTGCTAGAGCTCACTCTGGCACTACATCCCTGGAGGATGGCCGGGCACCAAGTCGTCAGTTATCACAGTGGTGAACAAAGGGGAAGAGTTACATTTCTTCTTTTTCCCAAAGCATGAAGCCCACTCCTGGGTGCATAGGGCAGCTGCTGTGCCCTCCCTTTATGGACATGCTGCAGCGTTCATGAGAAGGAGGTGAACTGAAGCCTCAACCCTCTGCCTTCCTTCTCATCTGAGGTGCGAAGTTACTGGTTATCAAATGTAACCGATCGACCCTCCACCTTCCTTTTCATCTGAGGCATAAAGTTATTGATCATCAAATGCAACTAATGGACCTCATCTTCCTTCTCATCTGAGGCACGAAGTTATTGATTATCAAGCAACTAATGTCACTAAAAGAGTGATAACACAACATGGGTGGCTTTGCTGGAAGTAACCACATGTCCTGGGAAGGGATTATGCCAGTGTCCTGCCTGAACCCCACTGAGCCTCTTGATGCTAGAACCATTTGTCAGGAAAAGAGAGGTTGAGGCAAGCGCTGGATTTCTGCTCAAGGTCACAGTGGCTGCATTCCGACTGTGGGAGGTCCCGGGACCAGCTCTCTGCTCCTGCAGCTCCAGCCTTGCCTGGGAAAGCCAGAGCCATTTGGGAGACAGCTGCAGATGGAATGGGCCTAAAAACACCTTCACTAATGATAACGTCGAGTATTTCAAGTATTTAATCGACTTAGAAACTACATTAAAAACCACAAATATACAACAGCACCAGAAAGTCAACTAAAAATATACACAATGTTATTCACAAGACATTGGATGAGACCCTCATTAACTGTGATGTCAAGAAATCCTTGATTCTCTCCATTTAAGTGCGCGATGACTTTGGCACTTGCTTCACATCATTGCTCAAGGGAGTAGTTTAGTTATTCTCCTGTGGGTGGCATCAACTGTCCCATTTCAGCTGGAGAAGGGCAGGCAGGTGTGTGGACTCTGCTGAGGAAATGTCCACCATGGGCAGTGCCCTGGCTTCCTGTATCACAGCTGCCGGTGGGGGATGTGACCGCAACTCCAGGGGTCTCACTTCCAGCCTCCCGGTGTTGTCTTAGTTTGGGATGGGTCTTGCCAGGTTCTAGTAAGAAATGGTAGCCTCACCCTCCAGGAAGTTGGATGCAAGCCCCTGTCACCCTTCCAGGGTCTTGTCTCATTTTTGGGTGTGTCTGGGGTGTCTGACTCAAAAGGGCTGTGTGAGTAGCACCCAGTGTGATCGATAAATCCCACCTCCCACTTCCAGGGACCAGTCTACTCAGGGTTAATGGGCAGTTCCAGGCAAAAGGCAGGAGAAAGATGTGCTCAGGACAGATTGTGAACAGAGAGCAGAAAGCTATCGAGGTCCATTGGGTTCTTTCAGGAGAATCCTAAGTCCACCAGAAGAGGCACCCAATGGGCCACGGTGGGTCATTGTTATCGTCAATAAAGTAGAACCATGGTGGACTGAAGTGTGTCACATACAGTAACATAACTTTGAGCTCACCATGATACCAAATAATTGTTCATCTTCAGAAGATGGCAGGCAATACGATCATCATTATTAAGATGCTAAATGAAAGGAAAGACTCAACATGTCTATGCTATTTCTTACTGAAATAAGAATCACACTCCTAGAGAAGCACAGAACATATGAGGGCAGGGCTTTACAAACACTCAGTAGAAGGAAAAGGTGGTCAAACTGAAGTACAGTCACCTCGCATCTGTATACCATCTAACGGCACTGGACACTAAGTGTGAAGCCCAGGTGATGTCACAAATAGGTGACCCCACATGGGAGCCCACTAGCCAAGTGGCCTTGCTGAAAAGTCACACTGAACCTTGTTAAACCTTTCTGTCCAAGAACCCATTTTCAGGAAACACAGAAGCAGAGAAGAAGCGCTTGGTTCCAGCTTGGGGAGGCTGCGGACTGCATCCTGACCATGGCAAGGTCCTGGGACCAGCCCTCAGCTCCTGCAGCTCCCACCTTGCAAGGAAATTGGAAATCAATTAGGAAGACACTTGCAGGTGGAACAGGTCTAAAAACACAGTCACCAGTCACAATTTCAAACCATATTGAATCTGCATAGAAATGAAATGCAAAATCACAAAATACCAACAACAATAACACAGGTCTAGTGAAAGAAGCATAGGACATTTGTGAAGCATTTGATGGGAAACTTCTTTTTGATATGAAAAAATTATTGACAATTTCTATTTAGGTCTGTAAGGATGTAGTTTTTTGTTTTTTTTTTTTGTCCATATTTTTAGAGACACAAATGGAATATTTAGAGTAACGGACATGATGTCTGCAATTTGCTTCAGACAACCATGTAAAAGAGAAGTTACTTGATTTTGGGTGGGTCAACATTAGCTGTATTATCCTCCTGTTTGCTTATTTTCTTGCTGTCAGTTTCCTGTAATATTTTACAAGGCAGTAATGAGAGGGCTTAGTCTTGGGACAGCAGAGGAAAGTCTGGCATCCTACCCTGCAGGGTCATTGAGAATGTGGAGCCCAACATGATCCTCTTCGCTGTAGGGGTCTCAGCTTTCACATCCATGAAATGGGGCCAGACGGGGTGGTGGGAATCAGGACCCTTAAGTTTCCTTCTAACTTGTAGGTTGTGATTTGGGGAAGGAGTGGCTGTGATTAAGCTCCAAGAGAACCCCCTTCTCTGCCCCACTATGGCCCTAGAGTTTCCTGCCCTTGCAGGCTCTGTCTCAGGCCTGGCCACCCAGCAGCTCTGATGAAGGCATCTGTCACATCGCTGATGTCCTGGAGGCACCAAGAAGGGACCTGACAGCACCCAGCACTGATGAGGAGGGCTTCGAAGTGAGTCTCCCAAGGCCACCTCACACGTTGTCAGGGACCCTGGGACAACTGTGTCTCTGACCTCAGGCTCTAGGGGCAGACGGAGGAGCTGAGCCATGTGAGGGAAGGAGGGAGTTGGGCCTGGTGGGGTGGGGTCTAGGGTAGCTGAGTCCCATGAAAGCCTGACCTGCCTGTAGCCCTCAAGTCACACTCACCCTGCCGTGACCTCGTGTGACTTGGCCGTGATTCTTGGGTGGATAGGATTTTGACACAGCCTCCATCAGACTATCAATGGATGCCCATTCTGTGCTGGGGATGGTGTCTTCCTCATTCGACCCAGTCCACCTGAGTTCGACCCTCACACAGGCTGGCTATCATGGCTCCAGCCATAACCATAATCTAACACTACCATATCCCCTGACCTTAGAACTTGAGACTTCATAGTTGCAATCTCAGCCCCATGCACTCTTTCTGGCCTGGCCAGTGTCAACCCTGAGCCTGACTCATTTGATCACAACAAATCACCTGTGTGCCTCAGTCTCACCCCACATCCCAGCGCTAGTGACATGAACACCAGGGGCTTGAAGAGCACTCTAGGGCTCTCTAAGTTGGTTGGGACCGTGAATAGAATTCTTGATTTGTAAGGTTATATAACATTAATTGTTTTCCCACTGCAGGACTTGTCAGTACCTTTCATAACTAATGTGCCTCATGAAAGTGAAAACTACACTGAAGTGTTCCATTTTCCAGCCTTTTCATGTCTCCCTCATGATGGCACAACCATGGGCCCCTCACCTAGTAAATGGTCTCCTAACTGCATATCATGGATGGGACAGGGAAGTTCAACCCTGTTCCTGCTCTGATCATGGGCTCAAGGGCGTTCTGCCTCTAGCCCACAGCAGGGCCCCTGGAACACTCCTTGTTTCTCCCCGATACCCGGCTCAGGGCCACCACTACCCTCACTAGGCTCCACATCCTTCCCAGGTGGGCAAGGACTGCATTTCAGGGACAACTCTGCAGGGACAACTTTCTGCTCTGGATCATGGTTCCCACCGACACAGGGAGCTCACCTGTTCCCTGGCAGGTTGGGTGGGGCATGGGATGACGGAGACATGGGATCTCACCTGGAACTATCCCTGCCCCTCAGCAGTGACCCTTCAGCACAGGCACATGACTGGACACAGACGGCACATTGGAAACCCTGGGTTTTACACGGTCAGGTCCTTATTGAGAAGTAGAATTTTGAGGATGTTGCACCCGTCTGAGCTCATGCCAGGCTGGTGGCTCAGGGGTACAGCAGAGAGTTGGGGAAGGGGTGACTGGGTGAGTTAGGACCCTCCAGAGAGATGCCTCGGAGAGGCTGTGAGTCTCCTCCCTTGGGTGACTTTCGCACTGGATGCAGAATTCCATCCACCCCAGACTGAGAACCCAGGAAAGGTTAGGAATTATACGTAAGAAAAGAAAAACTAAGATAAAACAAGATGTCTGGTTGACAATCAGAATATTTATTGAGGGCTTATTGGGTGCAGGGAGAAGGGCTGGATGTCTTGGGATTGGGGGGAGAGACCTCTCCCCTGGGAATGTGCAGCTCCAGGCCCCGTGGGTGGGGTGAGGGTTGGGGCCTAAGAACATCCTTCAGTGGCCACTGTCTTCTCCACGGTTTTCCCTTTGTGTGTGACGTGGCAGCTGTAGCTGCTGCAGGACCTCCACTGCTCAGGCGTGAGGCTCAGGTAGCTGCTGGCCGCGTACTTGTTGTTGCTGTTTGGAGGGTGTGGTGGTCCTTGGCCTTGTACCCAGCAGGGTGGTACATGTGCTGTTAGGCCGTTTGTCACTGGTGAATATCTCCTAAATTGCTCTAGTGCTTCCTGGCAAGGCAGAAGGAGCTGCAGGAGCGGAGAGCTGTCTGGGGACCTTCCCCTGGTTGGAATACAGCCACGCCTCCTGGAGCAGGAAACTAGGGCTTCCCTCGGCTTTTATTTTCCTCGAAAATGATTCTAGCATGGAGTGGACTAACCGGATTCAGATTGGACATTGCAGAATATCTTCCAAGGACCGGGGGCTACTTCCAGCAAAGCCACACATGACAGATAGCCACTCATATAGTAATGTTAGCTGCATAGGATGGACAATAGCTGGAAGGAAGGCTGAGGGTTGAGGCTTCTGTTCACCTCCTTCTCTTGAGCGCTGCAGTGTGTCTGTGAATCAGAGCACTGCAGCTGGGCTCCATTCACCCAGGAGTGTACCGCATGCTTTAGGAAGGAGCCCCTTTGCACACAGATGATCCAGAGCCCAGCCATCAATCCAGGGCGAATAATTCAAGTGTATTCTCACGCTGAACTCTAGGATTCAAGCCATCTAATGTTTTTGAAGCCACTGTCATTCTATTTAATTGGTGATGACAGGTGGCCACCAGTGATGAATATTTTCCCAATGGGAGTCTCCTAAAGGGGCATCAGACTTCCTCGAATGGCTCCAGGGAATTAAATGGCTCCTGATTAGTCAGAGGATAAGAGATTCTGTCTTATCATGTATTTTTCTTTTTTGTCTTACGTGTCTTTCCTGCCCCAGGCCTGGAATTCTCCACTGATGTCCCTTCCCTTAGTGAGAAGTAGTATTTGGAGACCATACTCTGGAGGCTCCCTCATGTCCCCCATTTGAAAAAGACAATGACAGCCACCACCCCAGCTGTCACCCAACATGAGACCAAATTCAGGGGTGCAGGGGATGCTCCCAAGGTTACCCTCGCAGATGTGGCTGGCATTTTGTATCAGGACCAGCCAGGCCTCATTGACCAGGCCCATCCCAGCTAGAACTACTCCAGAATATAGGGCTGAAACCCCCAAGGTTCCTAGAACACTGCACTCTAGGGCCACCAGCCTCAGCCTCTCCCTGGTGGGAGAGGGGCACCCTCTGCATCACCCCATGGTGTTACCAAAAGTTGAATGGTTGGTTCAACTTTGCAGAGAAGAGACCACCTATCCCAATCTGGAATTTCACTCCTTAGTGACACTGATGCCCTCCAATAAATTCAATCCTGTGCCTGGATGATGGTTGGTGCAAAAAACAAATCCAAGATCCCGATGTCCTCCAGAAGCCTGGACTC
Organism: Saimiri boliviensis; assembly: GCF_048565385.1. NCBI lineage: Eukaryota > Metazoa > Chordata > Mammalia > Primates > Cebidae > Saimiri > Saimiri boliviensis. The sequence continues at coordinate 26,181,993 of NC_133469.1, read as the reverse complement.
CCAGGGATCCTGCTATGGGTCACAGGATGTCACTGGCCCTCTTCTCTCTGTGGGTTGAGTGTGGGGGCTGTGTGGACTCCCTCATGAGCAGATGCCACCAGGGGCAGTGGCCCCAGCTTCCTTTTTCATAGCCCTAGTAGGGGTTTGGGATCAGGCTTAAGGTGAACACTAGCATGGGGCTGGAGGTCAAGCAGGAAGGGCGTGGACCACTAAGTCAGGCCGAGGTAAAAGTTAGTTTCTGGTTGGTTTGTGGATGGATCTTGATGATGGTCAGCCTGCAGGAGCAAGAGGACATGGGGAAATTGGGAACATGAGAAAAGTCACCAATCCAAGGTCAAACTCTGCATCTATTGATTGCCCAGGGGAGGCTGTATCAGAGTTGAATTCAGGATGAGCTTCAGGGCCAAGTCAGACTGGATAAGAGCTGAGGGAATGTGGGCTGACAGCTCCAGGCAAGGGCTGCCCTCCACTAGGAGTCAGATCCCACAAACCCTCCTGCCCACTGAGCACCCTCTCCCTCCCTAGCCCATGGTGGTGCAGCCTCCCCACCCCATCCCATGTACACCTGCTGCCTCATCTCAGAGACACTCATCCTAGTGTCTCCAACAGCAGATAATGTCAGCCTCCTGGGTGTGGTGGCCCCAGCCGTTTTGGTCAGTCCTCAGTGCCTGGGTACTCTCAGACCCCCTGTCTCTGCCTCCAGCACATCAGGGATGTGGCGGCTGCCTTCACTAGAGCTGCTGGGTGATCTTGATAGGCCAGGGACAGAGCCTGCAAAGGCAGGAAGCTCTGCGGTCACCATGAGGCAGAGAAAGGGCCACTTGGTGCTTGATCACAGCCACCCCTGACTCAAATCCCAACTTCTGAATTAGAAGAAGGCTAAGGATTCTAGTGGCCACAGTCCCTGTCTTATTTCACGAATGAGAAAACTGAGACCACCCAGGGAGGGCCAGATCCATAGCTCTGCTGGGTACAAGGCCAAGGTGGTCTCCACACCCTGGGTGATGGAGGTGCCATGTGCCTTCCAGGTCACCATCACAGCGCCCGGGTAGAAGTCACTCATGAGACACACCAGTGTGGTCTTGTTGTCTCTGAGCTCCTCAGTGGAGGGCGCGAACAGAGTGACTGAGGGGTGGTCTTGGGCTGAGCTGTGTAGACAGAGAAGGGGGTGAGAGAGGGCAGACAGAACCCCAGGGCGTTGTGGAGCCCCTCTCTCTGTCTAAAGTCTCTAGGAGGGTTCATGGTATGGCCATTTAGTCCACCTGGGGCCTCTCCTTCTCTCCTTTTCCCCATCCTTTCCACTCGTGCCCTGTGGAAAGCAGACAGCCCTGAGCCTGCCTAGGAGCCCTTCCAGAAGTCACCTTTCCCAGGTGGCCCAGCTCCTCTCCTCTGCAGCCTCCATTTCCCCATATACCCATGCCAGGCTGTGTTTCTTCTCCCTTGATCTCTGGAGTCTGAGTTTAGAATCTGGCCTTAACCCCCTGGATTCCTCATTCCCATCCCCAGACTCCCCCAACCTCCCACTTAATTCGTCCAGGACTCAGAGCCCCCTCTGTGAACTGCGGGTCCCTTGCTCAGCCCATAGGACTGTCCTGGCAGGCAGCGTGTGGGGAGACCTGAGCTTGCTTTGAACTGGAGCCTCCTATGCCCACAGGCACCAGGCTCTGCCCCAGTCCAGCCCACTCAGCTCTCCTGGCATGGGGTGGGCTCCACCTAGACAAGCCTCTTGGCTTTTCTGAGGCTCTGGGGTGTCTCCTTTCTCTGCAAGCCCAGCCACAGAACGCTTCACCTCAGCTGTGTTCTTGGGGCTGCTTCCTTAGACTATGAGACTCAGCAGCTCCTATGCCCACTCCAGCAACCTCTGATGACCCTGAACTTCTCCTGGTAGCCATGGAGTTCTCTCTACCCCTCATTCACTCCCATGTGGTCATCTCCTGAGTTTAACATGCCCTTTGAGGAAGGCAGGAGTCTGATCCATGAACAGACACCAGACCCCAGAGGTGACGGGGCTCCAGGGACAGACACATCTCTGCCTTAAGAGATCCTCTCCTTTCTAATGACTGTCCTGGGAGGGCTCTTCTCTGGGACCTCACCCAGTCTTATCCATCCCTCTGTGTCCTCATGTCCTCATGATGCAGCACAGGCTAAAGAGCTGCAGCCTAGACCCAGAGCCTTCTCTGTGCCCTTCATTGGTCTCCCCTTGGGGTGACCTCTGTGTCCCCAGGCCCCTCTGTGGCCTTCACAGGCTAGATGGGCATCCAGCCCTTAGCCTAGACACTGGGGTCCTGGGGACTATCTCTAAGGCCACTACAGGGCCCTTATTAGAACTGGCCTCCCTCCCTCACTCAGACCTCTGGCCTGGAAGAGGGGAAGGAGCTCTGACCCTGCTTAATCCCAGCCCAGGCCCCGTGACCAGGCTGCATCCCACTGTGGGAAACTGAAGGCAGCTGCTCCCACTGTGGGGCCCTTCCCGCCAGTTACTCCAAGAGTAACGCACATCCTCCAGTCCCCATGGAGAAAGGTAGGAGTCAGTGCTTAAGGCTGGGAGGGCAGAGGGGAGGAAGCCCCAGAGAGAGCAAATGGATTTTCCAGAGACAGCAGAGGGTGAGACAGGCTGGGAAAGGTTGAGAGCCACTTACCTAGGATGATGACCTGGGTCTTAGATCTAAAGATGTAACACAGTGACTGAGGCTCAGACCAAAACCCCCAAGGCCAGCACCTGGGGTCTGCTCCCTGGGGACTGGGCTGGAGCAGGAGCCTGCTGTGCATGACGGGCACAGGGTTGCAGTGGGCAGGCTAGGCATGAGTCGGGGGGTGGCCAGCCCCCCCAGAAGTGTCCCCGTACCTGTCCCCTGTCCAAGACAAGTGTCACCCACAGCCTTGGAGTCACCCCAGTGTGTGTCCTTCCTCTCTGAGGCTGTCGGTGCTGATGGCAACACTGGGACCAATAGGTCCCAGCAACTCCCTGAGTGACATATCCCTTCCTGTGCAGT